>NC_045427.1:239026528-239339563 GCF_902635505.1 Sarcophilus harrisii | reverse complement strand
AAATAAAAAAATAAATCTTCCAAAAAAAAAAAAAAAGAAAGAATAGTTGTCTTGGGATCCCAGAGTTTTTGTTCTATTTTTTGAGGTAATTTGTTTCCTGCCTGTGGTTAGAAAAGGGGAAGAAAATTAGGAGCAGAAAAACACATATTGTATAAATGGCAGAATCAAAATTTCATTTGTAATCACATCTTGTTTGACTTGTTTTCTGTTTTAGAGGATTCCTGACATGCAAAGTAAATAAACATATAGAAAAAAATGATAAATTTGGTTTTATTGAAATCTCTGACAGAGATAGAATCAATGAATCTTAAAGTTGGAAGGGGCCATAAAAAGTAGGTAATCAACCCCAATATTTTATACATAAGAGAACTCAGGCCTCAGGAAACAAATAAGTTATAAAATCATATCAACTCAAAGTTAACTTTAGAGGCTATGTAGTCCACCCCTAAATGAATAGTAATCTTCTCTTCAGTTTCTAGTCATAGGCAATCATTCACCAGTGAGGAAAAATCAGATACTTTTCAAGACTACCTATTCTACTTTTTTTTTTACTTGAATGAAGTCAAACTCTACCACTCTGAAACTTCTATCTATTACTTTTAGTTTTCCCATCTGGACTAAAAGTCACAAATGTCATCCTTTACTAGTCCTTCAGATGAAGATAGTTGTTATATCTTCCCTCAGCCTTTTTTTTCCCTATAAGATAAACATCCCCAGTTCCTTCAGATTCCAAGTCAGAGAGGGAGTTAATGAATTGAGACCAAATCCCTTATTTTATGATACTTTATTTGGGACTGACTTTGATAATTGCATTCAGGCACAGAGCATATTGTTTTGAACCTCCCGAATAGAGTATAAATCTCTATCCTCTGAGGATGAATCTTTAGATCTTAAGATAAGATCTTTAAAAAGAACTAAAAGTTGTGTGTGTGTGTGTGTGTGTGTGTGTGTGTGTGTGTTCTTTATACTACTAAAAAATGGCAGATGATCAAGTAGAGTGATAGTGTTTTGGAACCAAACCATGTTGTGGTTCTACAATCTGTTAGAAGAAAGATTAGACTTATTCTGCCTGGGCTCAGAGAACAAAGCTGGGATGGATGAATGGAAATTACAAGGATGAAGATTTCAGTTTAATATAAAGGAAGACTTTCTAAAAATTAAAATTACACATGTAAAGGTAAAAAATACCAACTCTCACATTTTACTAATTTTACCAGGAGCTGAAGAAGCTAAAGTTTGGGATTGTTAAGCAATTTGCAGAGGATTATAATGGCTGATCTGAGATTTGAACTCAATCCGCATGAATCTAGAGAAATTGCTCCTTTTGTTATACCAGGTTGTCCATAGTATTATCCCAAAAAATGGAATGAGCTGATTTAGAATATGGTAAATTTCTCTTTGTCGGATGCACTTAAGTCAAAGTTCAATGATCACTTTTCAGAAACATTACAGGCAAAATTCATGCTTCAGGTAGGATTTGGACCACATGATTTCTGAGGTCCCTTTTAACTCTGAGCTTTATTTTCTTGTATGACTTGTAAACCTGTGATGAGAGCCTTGAGGCTGTTTCCATTGGATTAAAGAACAACAAATATACCTTTGGAGCATTTTATTCCCATTTCCTGATTATTTGTCAGATTCTAACATCTACTTCCTAGATATCTCAAGGAAAAAAAAAAGTGTGTGTGTGTGTGTGTGTGTGTGTGTGTGTGTGTGTAGCAGAGGGAAAAGAGCATACTGTGTAAATTGAAGTGGTTTCTACTCTGATAATTAAATGAACTTTTAAATTAAGCATTTAATTTCTTATATCTTTTGTGGGCATCTTTGTTCAATTGAAAAATATTCTGGGCTGAGAACTAGAACCTTTGGTTCTAGATCTTTAGTATATCATTTGTTTTCTCTGGGATGTAGTTTTCTTATCTATAAAATGAGAAGAGTAACTGAACTAGATAACCTCTGAGATTTTTTCTTACTTTGAAAGTCTATGGTCCTATGACAAATATGAATATAACTCCCATTTGACCATATGCCAAATGAAGAAATGAAATGAACAACCTGAAGTGACCCATACATTATGCATTTATGATGACAGGAGGGATAAGAAAGATACTGAATACTGATTAAGTAACAGATGGATTCTACACTTTGCAAGCTAGAAACCCAAAGTCCAGAAAGATGTTTCTAACTTAATCATGACAAGGTAAATCCAATGAGAAAAATCTTTATTAAAAAGTAGAAAGAGGTGTTATAGAATGGATTCATAAGATGCTGATTCAAAATCTTGAAGTTATTCATAATATTAAATTGGGAATTAGATATAACATTTGAATGGATGAAAGAATTATGGGTTTCCCAATAAAATCAGGAGTGAAACAAGGTCACCCACTATCACCATTACTATTCAATATTATACTAGAAATGCTAGCTTTGGCAATAAGAGATGAAAAAGAGATAAGAGGAATTAGAGTAGATAATGAGGAAACCAAATTATCACTCTTTGCAGATGATATGATGGTATACTTAGAGAACCCCGAGATTCTACTTAAAAGCTATTAGAAATAATCCACAACTTTAGCAAAGTTGCAGGATATAAAATAAATCCACATAAATTCTCAGCATTTTTATACATCACTAACAAAATCAACCAGCAAGACATACAAAGAGAAATTCCATTTAAATAACTGTCAATAGTATAAAATATTTGGGAATCTATGTGCCAAGGGAAAGTCAAGAACTATATGAGCAAAACTACAAAACACTTTCCACACAAATAAATTCAGATCTAAACAATTGGAAAAATATTAGGTGCTCTTGGATAGGTTGAGCAAATATAATAAAGATGGCAATACTTATTAAACTAATCTATATATTTACTGCTATACCAATCAGACTCCCAAGAAACTATTGCAATGACCTGGAAAAAAATAACATCAACATTCATCTGGAAGAACAAAAGGTCAAAAACTTCAAGGGAACTAATGAAAAAAAATCAAATGAACGTGGCCTAGCCATACCTGATCTAAAACTGTATTATAAAGCAGAGGGCATCAAAACCATTAGGTATTGGCTAAGAAATAGACTAGTTGATCAGTGGAATAGGTTAGGTTCACAAGACAAAATAGTTAATAATTATAGCAATCTAGTGTTTGACAAACCCAAAGACTGCAACGATTGGGATAAGAATTTATTATTTGACAAAAACTGCTGGGAAAATTGGAAATTAGTATGGCATAAACTAGACATTGACCCACACTTAACACCATATACCATGCTAAGGTCAAAATGGGTTCATGATTTAGGCAAAAAGAATGAGATTATAAATAAATTAGAGGAACATAGGATAGTTTACTTCTCAGACCTATGGAGGAGGAAGGAATTTGTGACCAAAGAAGAACTAGAGATCATCATTGATCACAAAATAGAAAATTTGACTATATCAAGTTAAAAAGCTTTTGTACAAACAAAACTATTGCAGACATAATTAGAAGGGAAGCAATAAACTTGGGGAAACATTTTTACAGTTAAAGGTTCTCATAAAGGCCTCATTTTCAAAATACATAGAGAATTGACGCTAATTTATAAGAAATCAAGCCATTCTCCAATTGATAAATGGTGAAATGATATGAGTAGATAATTTTCAGACGATGAAATTGAAACTATTTCTACCCATATGATGAAGTGTACTAAGTCATTATTGATCAGAGAAATGCAAATTTAGACAACTCTGAGATACCACTACACACCTGTCAGATTGACTAAGATGATAGGAAAAGATAACAATGAATGTTGGTTAGGATGTGGGAAAACTGAGACACTAATGCATTGTTGATGGAATTGTGAACAGATCTAACCATTCTGGAGAGCAATTTGGAACTATACTCAAAAAGTTATCAAACTGTGCATACTCTTTGATCCAGCAGTGTTACTACTCGACTTGTATCCCAAAGAGATATTAAAGAAGGGAAAAGGACTTGTATGTGCAAAAATGTTTGTGGCAGCCCTTTTTGTAGTGGCTAGAAGCTGATGCCCATCAATTGGAGAATGGCTGAGTAAATTGTGGCATATAGATGTTATGGAATATTATTATTCTGTAAGAAATGACGAGCAGGATGAATACAGAGAGTCTTGGAGACACTTACATGAACTGATGCTATATTAAATGAGCAGAACCAGGAGATCATTATACACTTCAACAATAATACTATATGAGGACCAACGGAAGTGGCTCTCTTCAACAATGAGAGGATCCAAATCAGTTCCAATTGATCAGTAATAAACAGAACCAGCTACATCCAGTGAAAGAATACTGGGAAATGAGTGTGGACCACAACATAGCATTTACACTCTTTCAATTATTGTTTGCTTGCTTTTTGTTTTTCTTCCCAGGTTATTTTTGCCTTCTTTCTATATCCGATTTTTCTTGTGCAACAAGATAACTGTATAAATGTTTATATACATATATTGTATTTAGCATATACTTTAACATATTTAGCATGTATGGGGCTACCTGCCATCTAGGGGAGGGAGTGGAGGGATGAAGGGGAAAAGTGGAACAGAAGTTTTTGCAAGGGTCAATGTTGAAAAATTACCCATGCATATGTTTTGTCAATAAAAATCTATAATAAAAAAAATTATGGTTTGAGAACTCCTGAATCCTCTTACAAGGACATTCTCAGACTGATCCTCACAGAGGCCAAAACCAAAACAATATAAAAGAAAAACCTTTATTTTCTAACCAGAGAAGATTAGGGCTAAAATGACCATGGTAAAATTTGAAGTATATTTGAAAGACCACTGAATTGGGAGTCAGAAAATTTGTGTTCTTAGTTATTTTTTTAAAGGAAGTTAGATCATACAATAGATAGAGAGCTGGACCAAGACTCAGGAAAACCTGAGTTGACATTTATCCTCCAAATATTAGTAGTATGACTCTAGGCAAATCACCAACTTTGATCTTTCTCAGTTTCCTCATCTGTAAAAAGGGTTCATAATAGCACTTAAACCTTCCAGTGTAATTTTGAGGATAATAGGAGATGTTTGTAAAGTACTTTGCAAACCTTAAACCCTTTATAAATGCCAATTATTATTATTATGGATTTATCACTAAATGCCTTTATCACCTTTGAGAAGACACTTAGCTTCTCTGGATTTCTGTATTCTCATTTATAGATACATTAAAAAGCCTTTATATGCTTATTGTGTGCCACCTACTATGTGTAGCAATGAGAATACAAATACAAGCAAATAAGAGAGTAATTCTGCTCAATAAATTTATATTCAAAAGTAAGAAGACCACACAAAAAGAATAAATGAGAAAGGGAGGCAAGGGTGAGATGGAGAGGGTACATAGAATACCAATGGGACAAGGCTCCTCCTAAGGAAAGGAAGCCCAGAGAGTAAGTTGACCTGGGAGCACTGAGAGTGTGAAAGGTATTCCTCTTGAAATGGGAGTCTTACTTAGGGACTCCAATCCCCGAGGACAAATCTCTAGAGTGAAGGAGTCAATGCCCATTTTCTATTGTACATTTTGCAACTTAGACTACTTTTCACATGAGTAAGCTGAGGTCAGAAAGATTATAACTTGTCCAGTTCCAGTTACTGAGAAAGCGGAATAGAACTGGTCAGTCTTCTGACATCTAATGCTCTCCTCTATGTCATGAGACTTCCATTCAGGAATATATATAGTCTAGGCACCAGAGGGTTGATTGTTAAATTTTCATTGTGAACATTTACAACTCAGAAACTGATAAACACTACAAGGCAGAGATTGATTTATTGTTGTATTAATTATTAAGACTTAAAAAGTGATGAAAATGGTTTTACACATTGAACTTTATACTGAATAGTGGTATACACATTTTTCCCCGAGAAAACTGCTTGTTAAAAATTTACCAACACATTCCTCCTTCCATTCCTGTTTATGTCTTAGTTGTCAGATCTTATACATGTACAGTGTCTCATATTTTGATATTGCTTTATGTTATTCAGAGGACTTTCAATTTATTCCACCAAATTCCCAAGAGTCATTAAAACATTTATTATTATTTTCTTACAACAGGAGTAGAGAAATTCTAGACCATGGATCTTATACAACCTTCAAAATCATTTGGTCTTACCCTGTCTAGGCAACCAAGGTAATGGTTCAACTAGATACATCAGTTAGGTACAATAACTTTCCGGTACTTGAGTTTTATATGTTTTAAGTTGATAATCTTGTGTAACTTGTGAATGATATTGAAATGGCCCTTGATAGAAAAAAAGGGTCCCCCATACCTGTCTTAAAATTAAAAAAAAAAGTCTTAACAAGTTTAAATATATTGAACAAGTTAGTCAAGTGTAAATGCAATAATAAAATTCAAACTTTCCAGGACACCATGTTTCCTAAATTGATTATAAGTACTAGCAGATGACACACCACATTTAAATCAAATACATTAAGCTGGCTCCTTCATTTTCCTACAACCAAATGTGGTAAAGGTAAACTTTTGTCTCTATCAGTCTACTATAAGTCTTAATAGAAAGACCAGTACTTTTCTGTACTTAATCACCCCAAATGATCTTTAAAAGGAAGGCAACGCCTTCTTTACTTTCTGTGTCATTTTTTTCTTTGTCTGCTTTGTAGGGACAACACATTAATAGTCTGTGCTAATATGCATTTGTACACATAAGATGAGGGTCTTGGAGAAAGTTTTAGACCTGGAGGTAGGACTTAAGGGAACTCTTCCTTATTCTTGAACCAACAATAAAATGTCTCCAGTTAATGAAGGAGCAATACTATGCATTCTATTGAGGTACAGTAAAAACTGTTCCTCAACACATTCTTCAAAGTCATTTAATAAGGCTGCCTTGGCTTTCTTCCACATATGCTTTAGCTTCTGGGATTAATAAGAATAATATCTTTTAACAAATAAGGTCTTTCTTTTCAGATTTTCTAAGAATCTTAAATGTTCAATTTTAAATTTATTAATTATTGCAGGTGGTAGGAATATTATATGACCATCCTTAGCACTGGGCCTAACAATAAAGTTGACTAATTGAGGAATTAATCAATTAAATAAATATTAGCTGATGTCAGAAATAATGCTCTTTATTAACTGATTTTGCTGATTCTAGCAGGTATCTTTTAGTTTGCTGAAATGATAACATTAGAAGTTGTGTCCTGAACCTTAGATACTGATAGTTCCCACCTCATAAATAAAATAATAATGTCTTTTAATATGATTTGCTTTTTTTAGAGTCAATGATAGTGTTGATTAATGTCCTGGAGAAAGAGATGCAGAGTTTGGAGGGATAGCATGCATGTGCCAAGAAGATAGCTAGAGAGAAAGGTGTGTTCTCTGGCATCTGAGGCTAGTTAAATATATTGGGTTTTAACCATTTAAGATAGAACAACTCGAGGGTGGGAGTTCCAAAAGGCAAAGGGGAATGAGGGAAAAAAGGAAGGAAGGAAGGAAGGAAGGAAGGAAGGAAGGAAGGAAGGAAGGAAGGAAGGAAGGAAGGAAGAAAGGAAGAAAGGAAGGAAGGAAGGAAGAGAGGAAGTGAGGGAGGGAGGGAGGAAGGAAGGAAGGAAGGAAGGAAAAGAAAGAAAGAAAGAAAAAGAAAGAAAGAAAGAAAGAAAGAAAGAAAGAAAGAAAGAAAGAAAGAAAGAAAGAAAGAAAGAAAGAAAGAAGGAAAGAAAGAAAGGAAGGAAGGAAGAAAGGGAAGGAAGGAAGAAAGAAAAGGAGGAAGGAAGAAAGAAAAGGAGGAAGGGAAGAAAGGGAGGAAGGGAAGAAGGGAGGAAGGGAAGAAGGAAAGAAGCTGTCTACTATATGTTAGAAACTATCGTAAGTGCTTTTCAGATATTAATTTGATTCTCACAACAATACTGAGAGGTGGGTGTTAATTATTTGCCTCATTTTACAAATGAAGAAACTGAGGCAAACAGAAATTAAGTGATTTGTCCAGGATCATACAACTAGTAAGTATCTGAAGCTGGATTGAATTCACAATTTCCTAAATTCATGCCCACTGCTAGTCTATGATAGCACCTAGCTGCCTCAGACACAATGAATGTTCAGAGCTGTCAGTCAGTCAACCATCAACAACCATTTATTAAGCATCTCTCTTTCAGGTACCATTAGTCACTAGAGATATATTCTTTTTCTTTTTTTTTTTCCAATCTTTCTCCTCTCTCTCTACCCCTATTTTTTCCCAATTCTTTCCAAACCTGTGATATGTTGTTCTGGCAACATTATTGATGATTTTTGGGGACATGATAAATTTCTTTTTCTAACCTGGATAAGGGACAAATTCTCCATTTCCTCTCCTTATTTAAGCCAAAACAAAACTGGAACTTAAAAAAGTTATTACCAGGAAATTATGGGGAAAGAAAAAAAGGAAGAAAAAACACAAAATTTGCAGGGTGAAGCTTCTGTGGTTAAAATTTAGGCATAGATCAACTAGTCTGGACTAGCTTAAATTTTTTTTATTCTTTGCCTCAATCCTCTCCTGTTATCCATGAAAGTCACAAAAACAAAGAACATTAGGACAAGAAAGAGTCTTAGAGATGACTTAATACAATAACACTGTTTTATAGATGAGAAAATAGGTTGAGAGAGGGAAAGCAATTCCCCTGAGTAGCAATAGTACTCAAACCAAGGAATTTTGGAAACCAATTTTGAGGTTCTTTTCCTAAATTTGCTTTCTGTCCTATCCTTTGGATACACAAGCACTTATAATTCTAGCCTGGCACCTCTATTATTACTAGCAGTTATTTGTTCTCACATCTTCCTTTTTGGAGCCCATGTGTAATGGAGCCTAGTAATATTCCCTCATTCCTGGAATATAATTCTTCCTCCCCTCTACCCTTTGGCCCCTCTGGTTTTCTTCAGAACTCAGCTTTCATGTCATTTTCTGTTTTCTCCTTCCTTCCATAAAAACATTGTTTTAAATTTATGTTTATTAGGTTATTTCATATTTATTTTAAACATGTATATATATTTATATGCATGTGCATACATACACACATTTACATACATGTGTATATGTGTATGTATTGTTTCTTCCATTTAACTGTAAGCTTCTTGAGGGGAGGAATTATTTTATTTTTTCCTCTTTTCAAAATACCTGCACATAGTAATTACTTATGTAATAAATACTTGATTGACTGACTGTTTCTGCCCAATGGCCTGGAATAATTTACTTAAACTCTATGGGACTCAATTTGCTCATCTGTAAAATGAGTGATTGGAGAAGAATCTCTAAGGTTTTTTATAGCTGCTTCTTCCAACAAGTAGAAGATGTCTAACTTTTATTCTTCTTCATTTCTAGAGCTACCTCCTTCTTTTCCCCCACCTACTGACTCACCAATTGAGGTGCCATTTTTTTACCCGAGGGATGGCTCTAGTTCTTAGCTTCTTCATAGAGCCAAGATAACTGACAAATCCAAAGCTCAGTGAATGATCAACATCAAGTCATCAAGGCTGCCCACTTCCTCAGCTTTTCAGTGATTATTTATCTCTCCTGTGTCCAAGGAAATGATTTTCTGGAATTCCATTAGTGTAGAAAATAGAAAATATTAAGGATATATTTTTGCAAATTTCCACTAAGAGTAGAGAAGAAAGCTGTTCTATCATACAGGCATAATTACTTTTCTTCCTCTAAGAACCATCTAAAGTAGGGATTTATTTCATCTCAAGTTGTCTTCAGTCCCAGGAGGACATAGTGGAAAGGAAGGATGGGAAGCCCCCAGCAGTGTAGCTTTGGTTTGAAAAGAACAAAATGAATAAAATCAAGGTATATTTATCAGAGATCACTGATTTGAAACCTATTCTGTCATTTTGGTGAAGAAAAAAAATGAACTATTTTGCCCTTAGGTTAATGATTTCAGAGTACTGACATGTATCTCATTGTATAAGGTAAGTCTATCATAAACATGGAAAGGTGAAGTTATATATATATGTATATATACATTTGTATATTTAATCTATATATATGTATATGTGCATATCTTTTGAAAGATGATCATTTAGATCATATTTAGTTAATATGGCTTCTCACAAAGTAATCGTTCACCTAGGAAGAAAACAAATTAGTATGAGGGAATAATTGGCTCTGAGAGAGAGTCAATGACAGAACAGTGTTAGAGTAGAGCCTCAGTAGTTCAAAAAGCTCTGTTACTTCCCATAATTGGAGGTCTGATTGAATTAGTGTTAATCTAAGTTCCTTCAGCTGAATAACAATGATATTATTATTGAAGACTGGACCTCAAAACTCTGAAAATCCTTAAAGGAGAAAATCTCCTTCAACTCTGCCTCAGTGATGGACCCTGCCCCAAGGACAAACAGTTTCATCTTTGTTATCTGGGTGGGGTTGGCTCAGTCCTGAAACACATTGAATTCAATTCAAATTCTAGCCCTAACTGAAACCCAGCAAGGAGCCAACTTGGGACTCCTGGTCCCCCTTTAGCTAAATCTCTCATTATAAAAAGACCCAAGCTAAAATCCTCTCTTTGCAGAGGTTCTAAACATGCCATGCTATGCTATGCTTGGCACGCCAAGGGCCACTCTTACTGGAATACTGTTTCCAGTGCTATCTTCTCTTTACCCTTACCTATTTCCCTAACTAGACTTTAACTAGATGTTAACCTTACTTCCAATCCCCATAATTAACTTCTTTTATCAATCTAGGTTTTTGGGTCTGTAAATTCCTTTATAGGGAGCCTCTGTGCCTCCAGAAAGGAGTTCCCCAAAACTTCCTACCCTTGTGCCGAATCCTGAGAGGTTGCAGGAGAGCCAAACCCTTCCATTTGATTCTCTAAACCCCAAACCTGCCACTAGACCTCATTTAACTTTTGACCACCAGAAACCCTAATTTCATTTGGGTTCCCCAAATCTAAACCTCATCATTATGACAGGGCTTAAATTAAGGAGTAATGTTGTGCTTTCTCTCTGAAATGTTCTCATTGCTCAGGCAGAATTTGAAAAGCCTGGAGTTTAGCCTTAGTGAGCATCTGAGATAATGAGACCGGTAGGAGAGGATAACTTTTCATACAGGATCATTAGAAAGAAATCTTGAAGTTGGAAAGTAAGAGCCTTGTCTGAAGATAGATCAACTGCTGCAAGAAAGAACATTTGTAAGCTTTAAGGAAATAATGGTTTATAAAATAAATACTCTAGAAACCTGAAGCTATTTCTATATCCCCACCATTAGGAAGACTGAGGAGTTGTACTGTGGGAGCAAAAAGGTAGTAACCCCTACCAGTATCACTAAAGAAGGTGTGAGCCCCTCTTATAGTTGGAGATTATTCATAGAAAATTCATAAAAACTGAGAGAGCCCTGGATTTTAGTCTGGAATCCCTTAAAAGTGCTGTGGTACATCTAGGTAGCACAGTGGATTAAAAACTGGACTCAAAGTCAGAAAAACCTGAGTTCCACTGGGACCTCAGATACTTATTGAACAAGTTATTTAAACTCTGTTTACAATAATCTACTGGAGAAGGAAAGGGCAAACGACTTGTTGGATATGACTAAACAAAAATACCATTAATAAGGAACTTAATTGTCATGGAAAGAGGAAAAGCAAGAAAACTATTTGAAATCATATTATATTATCGCAATGCTGCTCTTAATTGGAGGAATAAGTGGGAAATGAAGAGAGAGTAAACATTTATATAGCATACATTATAATGTCAAGCACTGGTTTTTATTTGGGGAGTTTATCTGGGTTTTTTGTTTTGTTTTATTTTAGAAATATTATTTCATTTGATCCTCATAGCCCAGTGAGGTAGGTGCTGTAGTTATTCCCATTTTACAGTTGAAAAAACTGAGGTAAAGTGAGGTTTTATAACTTGCTAAGAGTTTCATAGCTAGTAAGTGTTTGAAGTCACATTTGAAATCAGGCCTCCAGACTTCAGGGTCAACTCTACACTTGATTTACCTAGCAAGTTTTGTTAGTTGGGAACCTTTTTCTGCAGGACTATATTTGTACTCCCTTATATTGTGTATAGCCTTGGGGAAAACATCAAGTAGTACAGTAAGCTGCCTGATTTTGTTTTTGAGCACACACTACACACAAACTATACCAATTCTGTGTCACAAAATCAATAACATCTGGATTTTTGGCACATTGTACTAAGACCTGAACTATTCTCTCAAATGTGTCTGTGTTAGAAATCTCAGGACCCCTTATACTAAAGCAGTTTTCTGATGACATGAAACTTTGAAATCTGTTTTAGATGATGCTTGCTAAACTGGACTGATCACTGATCATCTTTAGCTATCCTTACCAGTATAACCACTTACGTTAGCCAAATCTGCCAACAGAAGGTCTGGAATTCAGACCTGAATTCCATTAGAGAAGGTCTGAATTCCATTAAAACAATTGAAATAATTTAAACAGATAAGTCATGGCCAAATCATTTCAATTCCATAGAATATTTGATAAACTTAGAGAATATGTATTTTTTGCATGTCTTATAATATTATAACAAGAAAATTTTGAGAAATCAATTTAGTTGACTTTTTTGAGAGTTGAGAGAAATAAAATAGAAAAAAATTATAAAATGATAACTTCTGATTTAAAACCACAACTTAATTTATAGTTATTATCTTGTTAAACTGAAATTTAAACTTAATTTAGTTTAACATATTCTTTAATTTTTGATTTGAATAGGAAAACTAATTTTTGTGATCTACCACAATTTTCAAATTGTAATTTTAAAAATGTGATTATTTTTGGACCTGTGATTATTTTCATGAGGTCTAGGACAATCAGTACATAGTTCTCCTGTGTTACCAAATATGATGGCAAAGCTGACAAATTCAGGGGCAAAGATTTGCATATCATTTTGCATAAATGTGTATGCTCATTTACATAGATTTTCATGTTGTCTTCAAAGTGCCACTGACTCTGAGCATATAAAACAAAGTGGAATTACTAGTTCAACTGGTGTCAAATATATTCAAGCCCATTATTTTAGGCCAGTAGATGAGATTAGGAGAATATTAGAGATAGGTCAGAGAATTATCTCTTCAGCATCAGTCATTGAAAGCAGGGTCAGGTCTAAGGACCTGGAGCTGGGATGAAAGAGCATTCCTGGGGAGCAATAATGGCTGGCAGTCTCATAAAATAGCCCCAGAAGAAGGGGATGTGGGGGCACAGACTAGAATAAACAGGTGATTCAGCCTATCAAGTGGAAAGCAATGACTTTTCTTCTGAATCTTCAAATAGTGCATTTGTTTTCATGAGGAAACTTGGTGGACCAGATTAGCCACGGGGCATCTCAACACAGGCTGACAACTTTGCGTGCATAAAGACTTGAGAGAACAATTTTACAAATGATAGCACTTCAGGGAATGCAAAAAAAAAATAATCTAGATATTAAACTACCTCATTTGCAAGAAGACATTGCAGCTACAAATCAGGTTATGCGGTTTCTCATTCTGATTACTTGGGTCCAGCATGATATGACTACAGATCTTATTATCCAGTGCCTGAAGTTCTTTTCTGATCATTTTAGGCCCAGATATACATTCTCCATACTAGACTAATGCTTGCCATTGTCAAAAGCATCCTTGCCTTCAGTGGTCACCAGTAGTTACCTAAGCCCCATACTTTCTCCCAAAGGCAGATGCTAAATGAGAAAAAAAAACACACACACACACACACACACACATTCTGTATACTGTAAGAGGCAACTTAGATGAAAGCATAGCTTCTTACATATTTTCTTTTTCAAATCAGTAGGAAAATGGGAAGCTGGGAGAACAGATATTGGTTGTAGATGGGAAGACTTGGTAAAAGGTAATTCATTTAACAAAAGTCTCAAGGGATACCAAGTGCAATAAACTCAATATGAGTCAACAGTAACAATTTGGCAGTCAAATTATAGTTCTTAGCCTATTAGTGGCAATTTAGGACTAGAGTGATGGCTGTTTTTTTGTTTTTGTTTTTTGTTTTTTTTGCAAGGCAATTCAGGTTAAGTGACTTGCCCAGGATCACACACAGCTAATAAGTGTTAGGTATCTAAGGCAGGATTTGAACTCAGGTCCCCCTGAGACCAGGATCAGGTATCTATTGCACCACTTAGCTGTGCCAGCAGTAGTGGTTCTTGTCTTCTCTTCAGCACAATGTTCTACTCTGGGTACACCACATCTTGGGTATTGTTTTTAGTTGTATCTTTTGGGTAAGAATATTGGTAAGATACCTCTAACCCACTTCTCTCTCTCTCTCTCTCTCTCTCTCTCTCTCTCTCTCTCTCTCTCTTTAATTTAATAGCCTTTTATTTAAATGCTATATGTATGGGTAACTTTACAGCATTGACAATTGGCAAACCTCTTGTTCCAGTTTTTCCCCTCCTTCCCCCCACCCCCTCCCCCAGATGGCAGGATGACCAATAGATTCTAATCCACTTCTCAACAAGAAAGGTGAGGAGACTTGAATCCATGCCATGTGATGATAGGTTTAATCAAACAGGCATATTTATCACAGAAAGAGAAAGCTTAAAGGTTGGGTGGGGTGAGGAGTATAAATGATATCCATTTTCAAATATCTGAAAGATTGCTGTTTGGCAGTAGATAGACTTAACAAAGGAGAAAGCATTATTATTGCAGGAGTTTAGGAACAGCTTCTTGTAAAACATGGGATTTAGTTGAGATCTGAAGAAAACCAATGAATCAAGAGAGAAATAAAGAGGGAGAGCATTTCAGGCATGAGGGACAATCAATGAAAATACTGGGATCTAGAAATGGACTATTTTGTTCAATGAACAGGCAGAAAGCCAGTGTAATTGTGTTACAATGGATGTGGAGTGTAATGAGGTATAAGACGACTGGAAAGGGAGGAAGGGGGCATATTATGAAGTACTTTAAAAGACAAATAGAACATTCAATACTTCTTCTGGGAGGTAACAGGAAGCCATGAATTTATTAAATAGTGAGTTGACATGGTCAAACCTGTGTTTTAGAATGATTGTTTGACTAAGTGTGAAGAAACATTTTCCTAACAATTAGAGTTGTTTCAGAGTGGAGTGGACTGTTCTGCAAAGCAGTGAATTCTGTTTCCTGAAGTCTTCAAGAGGAGTCTGGATAGTTACTTTTCTGGAATTCTTTGAAGAACATCCAGATGTGGAATAGATTGACCTCTGAGGATTTTTCTAGCATTGGATTTCTGTGGTGAGGAAATGTCTTGCCCTAAAATACCACAGGAATTTTATGATTTATCATTATCTTCCTCAGCAAAATGTATCACAATCTTGATTGGCTTAGACTAAAGAATTCTTGCTCTGTTTGAATTCTGATGAGGGCTGACCTATTTGGGGGTACGATTGGTCCCTGCTGGCATCTTTTTGGATTGGCAGCCATTCTACTCTCTGGGTGTTCTGTTGTCATGTGGATAGAACCCCTTAACAGTTGTTTGGTTTGCTTTAAACCTGTTTTCATGAGGCAGGCTTAGCCAAGTTTATTCTTCTTGGCTGGAATTAAATACTTTCTGCTCAGGTCATTGCCCAGATACATGCTAGGCTTGGGGCCACATCCACCCAGGTTCTTCTCCTAAATCACTGAGGAAATAGTGACACTTCACCTCCATGAGCAAAAGTTTGAAATAGAAAAGTTTTGAAAAGTAAAATAGAAAAGCAATGAAATTTAAGGGTGGTGGCAAGGATGGGGTTGAAATAAAGAAGGAAGTTGCCTTTGTAGTATAAATTTATAAAAATTATTTTTTAAAAACTCCTCCAACCTTTAAATCTAAAGAACTTGGCTAGAATCCAGAAAACCAAGCATACTTTTTGATCATGTTTACCCACCATGCCTCACTAAATTTTCAATCTGTTTATAGGTCTGCATGATAAACTGCCTTGAATGTACGAGATATTGGCACTACTCTAAATAAAATCAATTGTATGAAGTGGGGGATGTCTAGCATTATAACACAATAAGATGCCACAATGCTTGGGGATAGAAGATAGATTTTCAAATGAAGGTAGCTCTTCACAAATGGCAAGGATATTTAACAAATGACTGTTCTCCAGCATAAGTGATTAGGCAGTAATTAAATTTGAGAGATAATGAAGGTGGTTATGTAGCTGTTTTTTTGTTTTGTTTTGTTTTGTTTTGTTTTAAGAACTGTTATATAGCTATATAGAATTATAACACATTAGTGCAAGCACTTTTAAAAAATTTAAATAGTTATAGCACACTTTTTCCTAGCAATCCTGCCATATTTCAAATAATATTAATCCCCAAATTGCTAGTATAAAACTCTGTCCACACTGAGAGGTGGACCTTTCTTCTTAACCATAAAACAATTTAGCTGGGATTTAATGATTTGGCTTGATGGGTTACCTTCCAGTTCTTCCCATTTTCTCTTCCAGTTCTGACATTATATGTGTTAATATTTCTTCCAGCTCTGAAATTCTATGTTTGAAGATTTCTTCCACTTCTTCCATAATATGTATTATGTCACCTTCTAGCTACCACATTTTGTGTTTAATATTTGTTCTAAGGTTCCTTCAAATTCTGATATTCTGTCTTCTAGAATTTCTTCCAGTTTTGGTATTTTCTAGTCTAAAGCCCCTTCTAGATCTGACATTCTCTGATAAACTCAAATCAAACTTCTCAAGATGAAAAGAATATCATCCAATGTCTAATCAATGTCCAATCCTCCATATATCTATGAACCCAAGCCTTGATTTCAGGAATGATTTCCTAATTTTGGTTAAAGAGAGTTGATGTCTTTTTTCTTTCTTTCTTTTCTTTTCTTTTCTTTTCTATTCTTTTCTTTTCTTTTCTTTTCTTTTCTTCCTTTTTTTTTTTTTCCTTTGGTGAGGAGGAGAGGGAGAAGTTAATTGGAAATAGCAATTATCATTATCCCACTGTATATTTAGAAAATACAAAAAGCTTAAAAAAAAAACCCAACAGAAATGGTGGTGTAAACTTCCTCGAAAAACCTAACGAAGACAGTCTGATTTTGAGGGGGTGGATTTATTTTTCATTCAGCAAAATAACAAACCTCTGCAATTTGCCTCAAACTCATACCTAATAATGTAACATTTCACCATGACTGACAGAAGTGGAGAGTACATAATGAATTTGCAAACCTCTGGATTTCACATTGCTTTGGGCAAATACAAATTAGTGGGAACAAGTAACAAGGTAGTGAAAAGCACAACTTTGTTAACATTAGGCATATTGGCACCACATGTATATGGGAAGATTTAAAATTTGTCAGAGGCCAAGAAGCTTTATAATTATTGGGAGGTGGGGGGAAAATGTAGTTCAGAAAGTAATGTCAAGTACCTGACAGCATAATGATTTAAATGCACAATGTGCTGTCAAACAATTGAATTGTTTTATGCCATACCTGGCAGAACCTTTGTTTTGGCAGATATTCGATGGTGCTCTCTACTGAGGACCTTTTAATGCATGGTACTTAATTGGGAATGATGTTCCCTTTAGAGTATTAATAAGAGAACCTAAGATTGAGCTGGAATAGGTATAGGCTCTGCCTCTGCCTTGTCCCACTCCCACCCTATATGTATGCTACTAAAAAGAGTTCACAGACTGGAAGAGAGGCAAACTATTTAAACATTTGAAATGCTTGTGATTTAAAATGCCTGAAAAGAGTCTGGATTTCAGAGTCAGAAGTGCTGCTTTTGAATCCTAGCTTTGCTTGTATTACCGAAGTGGTCTTAGTCAATTTATTGGCTGTCTTTGGACTTAGGTTTCCTATTCTGTAAGGTAATGACTGAATTCAGTGAGATGAGGTCTAAGGTCCTTTCCTGTAAATCCTTTAAGGCTATGATAATGTACTTATAAAAGTGAGGGTTTTAATGTTATGCTGCAGTTCTCTTTTATTGTCCTGACTCAGTTTCTCTAATTATCCTGAACCAGTGCTTACTCAGTTTCTCTAATTGTTCTGCTTCAGTTTGTAATTATCAGTTCAAAGCTCAGTCTTGCAAAACTTCCCCTCCCTCTTTATCAGAATATTTGATAAGGATAAAAGATCTTATGTTTTAGAATATCAGAATGCCTCTCCCCATTGAATGTCAGATACCATCTTGTCAAGATGCCTCTCCCTATCTCTGGGTACTTCCCCCCATTAGATCATCCCATCCCCCACACCTCCCCTCATCCTGTCA
Organism: Sarcophilus harrisii; assembly: GCF_902635505.1. NCBI lineage: Eukaryota > Metazoa > Chordata > Mammalia > Dasyuromorphia > Dasyuridae > Sarcophilus > Sarcophilus harrisii. The sequence continues at coordinate 239,321,444 of NC_045427.1, read as the reverse complement.
GAACCAGATTGTCAGAGTCCTGGTCCTGCTTTCAGCACCTGGACTCTGCTCCTGCCTCAATCTACCCCCTTAGTCTGAGCCATGTGTAAATAGGTCATTGAGAACTCACATTGTTTGCTGGATTTTTGGAGACAATAGTCTCATTCAGCCCTGAAAGCAAACCATAGATCCATCTGATCCCAGTAAATCTCTCTCTTTAAATAAATTATTAAATACTCTCTAATCTCTATCTTGCCTCAGTTTCTCCAGCATTACATTAAAAGCTGTCTCAGAATCATCATAGACAGGAGAAATCATAAACTCTAAATGTGTATAGCTTCAATGTCTAGGACTCCTTATACGCTGATCTTGAGGTCTTTCCACTATGTCAAAAAGTATGCCAGCTGTAAAGCTGGGGGTATTCTATTCACATACAAATGCAATTGCCCTTTTACAATCACATAAATTCATTGGGTAAACTTGACATGTCCCTTGGACAAATTCAATTAGACATTTATTTATTAAGCACCTAGTATATGCACTCTGGTGGATTGCAAAGATAAATAAGACAGTCTTTATCCTTCTAGAATAATACTATTTGGAATAAAAATTGGATACAAATAACTCTAATGCAAAATAGGATGTGATAAGCGCCTGTGAGAGGGACAAATAAAGTGTTAAGAGAGTTCAGTGGAGGAAGTGAGAGAGGCACTTCTGTTTTGTTAATGAGAATACCTTGAATTCAGAATAGTGAATTTAAGTCTTGCAGCCAAAAGTACTCCAAAGCTATTTTCTGCAAAAAGGTTGACTGTTATAAAACGTGGCAGCATCTTAAAGGACCTAGCCCCATTTGAAAGATATAGGATTTTAGCTATAGACAGCGGTCCCCCCCCCTTTTTTTTTTTTTTTGGTCCTTGAACAATGACAAAAATGTGTTGTGAACCCCAGAGCAATTTAAGTACTTGATACTGTTTTGGGTTTGTCCATTAAATGCTTTCAATAACTACAATGGTAATTTGTGTCTCCAAAGCTCTAATCTCTGTAGAAACAAATCTATAAGTTTCCAACATGCACATGCTTATTGTCAGAGACAGAAAATATATTTGTAACATAATTGGTAATTATTTACTGCATAAAGTGTCATTAAAGAATTTTTAGCTTGAACCCCTTGGATCCCATGAGAAATCTCCAAATGGGAACTACTTCCCTACATCAACTTTCTTTACAGATGAAGAAACTGAGGCCCAGAGAAGAAAAGTGAATGGTTTGAATTCAGATAGATGATAAGCAGAAGAGTTATGCTTTAAGTCCAGATCCTCTGATTCCAAATCACAGTGCTGGAGCCAACCTGAACACACTTTTAAGAATCAATTGTTAATTTTTCATTATGGCTTTTATATATCAGAAATTGGCAAACACTACAAATTGGAGCTGTATTTATTGTTTTGTTGATTGTCTACACATCAGAAAGTAATGGAGAAAATGCTAATAATGCATGTTAAACTTTAAAATATTATTAATAATATAATTAAATACTATTAATAATATAAAATAATATTAAACTTTCTTGGAAAGGCAATTATTAAACTTTAACCAGTATATGCCTGTATACAAGCTATCTCAGGAGATAAATATACAAAGATAAGTAAGAAAATTTTATAGGTGGTATTTATTTAAAAGTTTTTAAGTATAATATTTGTTTCTACTCCAATTACATGTTAAATCAATTTTAACCTTTTTTTAAGTTTTTAGTTTTGCATTCTGTTCCTCTGTCCTTTCTTCTCCTCCCCCTTTCCTGACATGGTAAGCAATCTAATGCTGTTTATATGTGTACAATAATATAAAACATTTCTATAATAGTCATTTTGTACAAGAAGATTTAGGGGGAGAAAGAAGGGGAAGATGGAGGAAGGGAGAGAAGAAGGGAGGGAAGGAGAAAGACAGGGAAGGAGAGAGGGAGGGAGGTGTCCCTGTTACCTACAGCACAATATAATAAATGCAAATTCCAATCTTTCATGTACGATGTCCTTCTATAATTTGGAAGACTATTCTTCCCAATTCTCTTGATCATCTTCATTTATCAAAATTCTTCTTTCCTTTTTCCTATATGTACTTTCTACCCCATACTTCTACATCTGAAAACAGAGTACTTTTCCCCTTCTCTTAATTTTCCAGTGGTAGCTTCCTTATTATAGCCAAGCCTATATATTTACTTACCTAAGTGTAAATAATTATCCTTCTAACTGCTCCTTGAAGGACAGTCAACTGTTCCATTCCCTACGCCTTTCTATATACTTTCCTCTATTACTGCTGTACATATTGAGTTGAAAAATCTTTATTGAATTGAACTAAATAAAACAAGAAATATCCAGTAATCTAATAGCTGGGCATTTATTATCTCTAAGTTCCAGAGACAAACTATTTTGGCCCTGTTGCTTTTTCTTAAAGACATTATCAGAATTCCTGTGGGATGAAAAAGCATCTTTGTTTTTATGGTTTTTTCGCTTCTCTCTTTCTTCATAATGCGATTAATATTTTCTTCTCTTTACATAGTATGTGTATATCTTTGCTGTTAATGTGTCAAATGTTTCAGTCTGATGCTTTGATACATATATTATCACTGTTTCTTAGCCTTCCAAATCAGCTCACTGGCATTCAGAGATTTCCAAGAACAAAACAAAACACAGCTTAAAAATGTTGGGTTTCTGTTTTATTTTGTTTTGTTGGGTTTTTTTAATTAAAGGAAAATTTCCTAGGGAAAAAAAAAAAGACCACACCAAGGAGTTCATATGGTGTTTAGCCACTAAGTGGTGCTGTGTACAGTTCAGTATCCTTAACAACGATGCAGCCTATATGTCTTAAAATGCTTTGTCAGGATTGGGGGGTAGGGCAATTACCAAAGAAACAGGAGACTGGTTTACTTTTTCCTCATAGGGAGAAGCAGAACTAAGAAGAAAGAGAGGAATGTGAAAATTAAGAGAAGATTGGGAAGTTTGACTACTGCAACTTTTTAAAAAATCCTCTGCTTTTAAGTACAGCTGTGAAGAACAAAAGGTTTTGCAATTGTCAATACTGAAAAATTACCTATGCATATATCTTGTAAATAAGAAGCAGAATAATAGCCGTGAAAAAGGGCAGATATGTAAAAAAAAAGATTGTAAAAAATAAAGAAATCCTAAGGTTAGACTCTCAGGGAAAACAATATTAAAAAGAGCTACTTCTGTATAGAAAAACAATCACATCTATTAGTCTATTTATCTATTTATTCTTTTCTTTGGTTATTTGTTAAATTCTACTCTAATCAGCCTAAAAGTTTTGACTTTCTGTATTCCCAACATGGGAAACATTGGGAAAGGTGTTCCTGCTTTCCTAAGCAATCTGATGATCCCTTATTCCCAGGAACTCAATCCTGAACTTAGTGTAAGTGCCCACCTAGTTTAGGCTCCTGAAGTTTAGACCTCCAAGCTCAAGAGATTCTCCAGCTTAGGATCAAGGATCAAGGATCAAGAGATCCTCAGACTCCCCAGTAGCATGGATGACAGGTATGAGACATCACATCTGGTATATTTCCCATGTTAATAATTCTGGACTCTCACAATATTGTTTTCCTTTTTTCTTTTAAGGAAAATTACTGTCTAGGATTGTGAAACTGCTAATTCTATCAGTTTTGTCCTTTATATCTATTTAAAAATTTCCCAAGTCTCTGTGTACACATGCTGAAGAGGTTAGTGTACCCCCAAACAAAATTTTTAATCGGTTGTTAACTTCTCACTCTTGCAATAGGAGAGAAATAGCTTTTGCAATAATCAGAGATATATCATTGTAAGGTGAAAATGATTTCCCAGAGAAAGGTTTCAACAGTATACCCTGGGACTACTGATTTCATTTTATGGACATAGATAATAGCTTTAACATTTTGAGCTTGGTTAGCATGTTGGTTTCAAGCAGGATTTTAGCCAGAATATCGACTTCCTTTAAGGTATTTCCTGTTGATCTGATTTAATTTACTCTTACTCTCTCTCTCTCTCTCTCTCTCTCTCTCTCTCTCTCTCTCTCTCTCTCTATATATATATATATATATATATATATATATGTTTGATAAATTTAAAAACTGACATTGATATATTGTCTCATCATCAACTAGACTATAATAGGACAGAAGTGAGTGATCACCTGAAGGAGTGGCTGCTTATATGAACACCCAAACATAAGTCTGGTAGTTTGCTCAGGAAAGTGAAAAGAAATATTTTAAATCAATTATGATTTTGTGGGTAGATGATTTTTAAATGGATTATTAATAGGCTTAGCTCTGACCACATTTACAAAATATGTGGGATAGTTTTCAGCATCCTTCTGTTCCTGTTTCAGCATTATCCCTCCTTCTTTTTGTTTATTGTCCTCCAAGGACTATCTTCTGCGATGTTGTCCCTTAGAATACCATCTTGGACAGTGAATATAATGCCACACTTCCCATTGACCTTAGTTTAGTTATAGAATTATAGAACTGCAGAATTATAAGGGCCTACAGAGGTCATTCAGATCAACACTTCCCTAAATCATGAATTCAATTTGTAATAGAGAAATTGTCATTTTACCTATGACAAGTTGTCATCTAGTACCTTCATTAAATGGTTGCTGTGAAGATAAAGAGAAATAGTATTCGAGAAGAACTTTATAAGTTTTAAAATAATTACACACACACAAACACACACATGCATGTGCACACACACATTATTAGGAAGGACTCATTATCCTCTGAGGCAGCGTATTCCTTTATTTTTGAACATTTGTAGCTATTGATTTAGTATTAGTAAGACATGAAATTTTCTTTGCAATGGTAGAAAAACTTATACAAAGAACATCCATGCTCTTTAACCTAATTAACCACTTATAAGACTATTTACCCTAAAATGACTTGGGAAGCTAAAGGTTCCATGACCTTTGGGGTCAGACATCAAAGGTCTCAATTCCTGACAGAAAAGTCTAAAAGAATAAGAAAGGACTAAGAAGGCATTATAAAAAGCACACTTGTTAATAATTTGACAGAGTCAGTATAGCTCAGATCTTTACTATAATTTTTCCTAAGACCTCAGGCAGTTTGCTGCATAGCCTGGTATATAAGACTGACTAAGTAAGTGTAACTTGCTTACGTTAGGGTACCTTAAGCTAGGATAACTTAAAAATAGAAATCTGGTGAAAGTTAACCAGATAACCAGATTTCCAGAGCTATTATGTTATCATGTGAAAAGAAATCTTCTGGTTTTCCTTAATGTCTTATATTTATATACTAAATTCTATAGGCTTTTTTTTTTTCTTTTTTCTTTTAGGAGCACTTGACCTCTGCTTGTAGGTGACTTCAGATTGAAAGAAAGCTTGATGATTTCTTTAGAGCTCTTGGTAGAAACCACTGCCTTCTTGATAACATAATCTTTTTCTTTGTTTCTTTCTCTTTCTTTTTTAGATTTACTAAATAAATTGGGACATTAATTAATTATTGGTGGAATTGTAAAATGATCTAGTCTTTTTTGAAAAACAATCTATTAAATGACCTATACCGTTTAACATGGCAAAACCAGTATTTCCATAATCTATGGTCTATTTCCATAAATATTGGGGAAAATGAAAAGAAATTATATCCTTTAAAATATTTATAGTGGCTCTTTTGTAGTGGGAAAGAAGTGAAAATTGCAGGATGCCTATCAATTAAGGAATGGCTGAACACATTGTTGCGTATGATTATGATAGAATACTATTGTGCTATAAGAAATGATGAGCTCAATGATTTTAGAAAAGAAACAACAACATGGAAAGATTTCTATGAGATATTGAGAAGTGAAATGAGTAGAACCAAGAGTACATTGTGTAGAGTAACAGCAATATGTTTTAAGAACTATTTTGAGTAAAGAAGTTTGTTTACAATAAACAGAAAGATTAACAATAAAGGAAATAAGAAGAAAGACACTTTCTGCATCTAGAGAAAGAACTGAAAAATACAAGTATGTATAGAATAATTTTACATATATACACAGATGTGAGTATATGTGTATCTATGTAAAATGTTAACTATCTCTAGAGTGGGGACAAAGAAAAACTTTATATGATAATTTTTTTTTGCATATTTGAAAGAAATAGCAAGTTTTGCATAGTACACTTGTAGTTTCACATACAATATACTTGTTTTATTCCATAAATGAAAAAAAGGTCAGGCAAATTTTATAGATACAGTTTCCCTAGATTTTAGCAAAGAATTTCACAAAATGGGGCAAGTGTAGAGAGATGTTGGCTAGGTTATAGCTCAGTTAAATGAATTTGAAACTGCTTAAATGGTTAGATCCCAAAGTAGTCATTAATATTTTGATGATAATAGGAAATAAGTATCCCATGTGATACCTCAGGGAACTCTGCTTGTACAGCTATCAGCGAACATTTTTATCAGTTACTTAGTGTAAAGGGTTGAAACTCTTGAGTTAATGCACTGAGGTTGGACAGCCAAGCACTTAAGGCTATTTACCGATTGGACAATACTCTATAAGCATATGCTTGGAAAATGGCCCTTCCCATTATTCTGTGCTGGCTCGATAATTGGTATATACAGAGAATTGTAGGAGGGACTAGGGGATGGAGTAAGACTAACCAGAGTCACTTCTGGACAGGAGACAAAGAGGATAAGTAGTGGAGATCCTGCGTTCATGCAATTCACTCCTACCCCTAAAGACAAAAAATAAAGACCAAGGACTTTTACTTATGCTGACTCTGGCTGATTCTAAGGTATCCAGGGTGCTAACTCGGTCTTCACAACTTAGATAAAGGAATTGGGTATAGTTTTCTACTTGGCATATTAAAGAAAGTTGGGAAGACAATAATAAATACTTTAATTATGAGAATCATATTTTTAAAAGATCTTGACAGATTATAACATTGAACTTATAATAATAAGATGAAATTTAATAAGGTTAAACATGAAGTCTTATAATTGTGTTAACAAATTGACTTCATAAGTATAATATGGGGAAAGTTTGATTAGCAAACATTTTGTCAGAAATGGGATTTAGGACTTCTAGTAAAATATAAGCTTAATATGTATTCGTCTGAAACATTTCTCTTTGACTGGCCTCCTCCCATTGATTAGTTCTTTTAGTTCCTACATTGTGAGAATACATCCAGGACAACCACCTTTGATTCCTTTTTTATCTCTGTTTTTGATTCTTAGTAGTTTAAAGATGTGCTCTCCACCCTCATTTTTCAGCTCTGAAAAAGGAATACAATTTCTTTGGGTGTGTAATGCTGGAAAAAATGAGGTAAGATAGAGATTAGAGAGTATTTAATATTTTATTTGAAAAGGGGAAATTTACTGGGACCAAATGGATCCATGGTTTGGTCCCAGGGCTGAATGAGAGTATCTTCTCTAAGAATCCAGCAAACAATCTGAGTTCTCAATGACATATATACTCTTGGCTCAGCTACAGGGTGTAAGACAGAGGCAGGGGTGGAGTAAGAGTGCTAAGAGCAGCAACTAGACTCTGACAGGGTTGGGGGAGACACCAGACATTCTGGTATTGGGAGAGGCATTCAGATAAGTAGGGAAGGGCTGGGGTCATGATGTCTAAGCTAGAAAGTCTTTTATCCTTATCTGGATCATCTTGATTAGGAGGGAGGGATGGATGAGCAGAACAATTAGAAACCTAGGCAGAACAATTAGGGAAACTGAATTAGGACAATTAGGGAAACTGAGTCAGGATGATAAAAGAGAATTGTGGCACAACAGGTGAAAGAATTGTCTCTTGCTTATATTTGGACCCCTGGGCTAAGCAAAGTGCCTGGCCCACAACAATTGTTTGTTTATTTGAATGATTGTTTATTTGATTTGATTCTTCAGAATACTATCACAGCTGAGAAAAGGGATGCAATCTTGGACTTTGTAGGGACAGTTTCTAGGAATAAGTAGGTGATACTACTTTTGTCCTATGCATTGATCAAATTACATCTGGAGTTTTGTATTCAGTAAGGGATGCAAATTTAGGAAGGACACTGCTAAACTAAAAAATCATTCAGTATGAAAAATTCAATGTGATCAAGGGATTAAATCCATGACATATGCAGATCCCATGAACTAAAGCTGGTTAGCACACTAAAGAAAAGGATTAGTGTAGACATGACAGTTGCTTTAAGTATTTGAAGAGTTATCATGTAGAAAAAGAATACTTGTTTTGTTTGGCCTTATAACGAGGAACTAGGAGCAATTAGACAATATTGGGGAAAAAAAGGCAAATTTAATATTGTTATAAGAAAGGAAAAAACAAAACTACTTAATCATTGAAAAATGAATGGACTATCTTGGGTGGAGAAAGGTTTCCTTTTCTTAGTATATATTTAAGCAGGGATTTTATGAATAATTATTGACTAGATTCTAGTAGGGTAGTTTTCTGGATGGTATGAATTAAACTAATTGTGAGATCATGTCAGGTTTTAGATTTTGTGATATTTTCTCTCTTTCTTCTCCTCTTGTACTATCATGTATTGTCGAGTCAACCTAGCTGGAATCTAAGTTCTTATATAAAGCAGTATACTATTTTTGTATTAGGGAGAGTAGAGAGATAGACTCTCCTTGGGCAGGGATGACAGGATGTTCTCTTTGGGACAATATCCCCCGAATTCTATACAAAAATTCAGCAGGTAGCTAATTATTCACCTGGTAAATTACATGGAAGTCTGTCTGATAATATATGGGGAGTTAGAAAAGAAATGAACAGATTAGAATTGAAAGAGAAGGGAAGGAGAAGAAGCAATCAAGACAAAAGCTATTCCTGGTCTGTGTCTCCCAGTATTCTGGTTGGCATACATTGAAATGTTGCCCCACTTTTGCCAGTGTTATATAGATATCTAGGCATTTACTCTGGATACATGTAAAAGCATTCCTCTCTTCTTATTCCAGGAAGCAGTGACAACAGAATTACTGTACTAGTATAAGCCAGTGTTTTACCATACATATTGCCTTCTGCGTCTATTTAATGGGCAAGTTGCTAATGAAGTTTTACTGCTTCCCTGTGCTGAATGCCATACTAATTTAGCAGCATAGGGTAGAAATGAGTGTAATTTGCAACTTTTCATCTTTGAAAATTACTGGGATTTTTTGGGGGAGTGGCATGTGATGGAAATAGGTGGTGAGAGTACTTTCTGTTTATTGTGTCCTTTTTTTGTTATTAATTTTGTATTTCTATTTCATTAATAACTATATGTGTACATTTACAAGTGCACATATATATATAATGTGTATACACACGCACATATATACACACACATATATGGGTGTGTGTGTATGTAAGAAGGAGAGAGAGAGAAAGAGAGAGAGAAGACTCTGGATGGCGTTTCAGAGGGAAAATCCTATTGGTGAGAAATAAAATATAGAGTTAAACAGGTTGTTGTTTTATGTGTATGTTTATATTTTTAATATAGTCAGCATTCCAGGGAGTTATATATTTTTATGGATTTATTATACTATGTCTTCTTGATTCAACTATAAGCTACTTGAAGGAGCCATAGCTTCGGGGAGATATAGTATTTCTATACATTTTCATTATCTTTTTAGCATGGTAATGTATTTGTTGATTATCCATGATCTGAATGCTATAGGCATTTACTTCCTTGAATTGTCTTCCACAGTCACTTTTTGCTTACATAACATCAATGCTTTGTTTATCCTATGCCCTTTAACTAGTTTCAAACTTAGCTGTGGTCTTAGCTGAGCAAATATTTAAGATCTTCATTTTATACTTACACAGGGTCTTGTCTGCTTTTAGAAACCTCCTTTAAATAGCATCTCTGACCCCTAATGATCAATAAAGTTAACTTCAATAGTAAGCATTTGAAAATTACTGTGAAAGTAAAAGCACTTCTTTTTTTCCTTCAGAGTTTAGATGAAGGGAGTTTTTTAATTTCTGTGAACCCTGTATCTGAGGTGGTGAATCACAGATTGTCATATCTCTGAGAAGACCAATCAGGCAGCATCCTAAATAATGCTTGTCAAATGTGTGATTTTTAGTGTAAGGATCAAAGCTTTAAAACTGGCAAGTAAATCTATAAATCTCATTTTCCTCATTTAAAAATGTCAATCAACCTGGATGGGAGTTTAATCATTCATTCCATGGTATCAGAACATATTTTTGATTGCTAAAAGGAGCTTGAAAAATGTGAGTCTGGAATAGTCTTTATCATGTTGAGATTATAGTGCTGGAGAAACTGAGGCAAGTTAGAGGTTAGAGAGTATTTAATAATTTATTTAAAAGGGAGAGATTTACTGGGACCAAATGGATCCATGGTTTGGTCCCAGGGCTGAATGAGATATCTCCAAGAATCCAGCAAACAATGTGAGTTCTCAATAACCTATATACACATAGCTCAGACTTAGGGGGTAGACTGAGGCAGGGGCAGAGTCAGAGTGCTAAGAGTAGGAACTAGACTCTGACAGGGTGGAGTGAGCTACCAGAGATGGGATGACATAATGGGAGGGAGGAACCCAGGAGATGGGGAGAGGCATCTTGATAAGACCGTATCTGATATTCTGTTATCTTGGGATGGGGAGAAGCATTCTGATATTCTGAAACATAAGATTTTTTTTATCATTATCAAATATTCTGATAAAGAGGGAGGGGAGGTTTTGCAGGATTGAGCAGACAATGATAAACTGTAAGAACAATTAGGGAGACTGAGGCAGGATTGGGTCAGGATAATTAGGGAAACTGAGTCAGGACAATAAAAGAGAACTGTGGCATATCATTCCATACACTCTCTCTTCTGAATATTCAAATCATTGAATTGCCTTCCTCTAGAAGATCTTAGCAGCACAATTTTGACCAACCCTATGTAAAGGAAATAAACCAAACTAAAACTAGAAAAATGCAAGGACTTATGGCAAGGACCAGTCTTTCTCTGATAACCCTAGAGTTATTAGCATAAAAACAGCATTCCTCATTTAGGGAGACACACAGGCCTCTCTTGCAGAAACAGCAGGTCCTCTGCAGTTGGGGAGCATCTCAGCAAGAGCATCCAGTTTGAGATGGACAGTTCACTGTGAGTTAGGTCTGTAGTTATTTATGCATTTAACTCAGCCTCTGCTGAGTAGTAGTGTTTAAGACAGTCCTGCTGCCCATGCTAAGAGGGGCACCCCAAGCCTGTCAGGGACTCCAAAAGAGGGAAAAAGTGGGGTGTGGAATAGCTCCACCTGTCTCCTCTCAATAGAACAGGGACTGCTACTAGGAAACAAATTTCTGAGCAGATTATGCAGTTAGGGCAAGGCAGGCAACCCCGAACTATTAGAGGCCTAATATCAAAATACTGAAATATTAATTAAGGAACAGGGATAACAGGAGTGGAGAAACAGATCAGAGAAACTGCCAGTCCCAGGACAGGTGTCTGATTTCTGGTTATTTGTAAAATAATAATCTCAAAAAACTGAGTCTTCCAGGGCAATTCCAACAGAATAAGGGATTTCAAAGTTAAAACATAACAAGCAAATCAGACTCCAGTAAATTTTAAGGAGGGAGTAAAAATGAAAAGGATTGTTTAAATAATTTCCAGCTCTATCTAAACTAATGAGATAGGGGGCAGGTCAGAAGTACCTAAGAAAAATACATCAGTTTTCCCAATTTCCTTACCAGTTTCTTCCTCCCTTTTTTTCTCTCGAAAAGGAATTATCAAATTATCATTCCACATATTAATCCCAAGAGTGAATCAAATTTCCTATACATAACAAACTAGAACAGTAAGTTTCCTAAAAATCCCTCAAACATACAGCAATAGTTACAGTTTTAACAAATCCATCCCAAATTTTAAATACACAGTAATAGATGACCCATGCAGGGTTCTTAAATTCCCCATATCAGTCCATCAGGGGTAAGGGACAAAGCTTCATTCAAAACTGCTTTAGGCTGGGCATTGGCAGGATACTCTAAGTTCATGCAGAGGATACATGTGGTGTTGCCTGGTGTGCCATAGCAAGAAGAGACCAGTATGAATTGGTAAGTAGTTTAATAGATTTTCATCACAGAACAGGCCCCATAAATAAATAGTAGTTAGTTCTCACTGTGCTAACTGTCCACTCATTATTTAGAAACTTTTAAAAACCTGAATATCCATAGACACAATATCCAATAACAGATAAATAATCAGACTAAATACTTATTTGCCCAAGTATTTAGGATATAATGGTTACATATAACCAGATTGGAAACAGCAAGGTATAGCATATAACCATATTGGAAATAGCAAGGTACGACATAATTGAATTGCATTAACAATTTCTATTGGCCATTGCTCTGATGATAGAAATTAGTTACAGGAGAAAAAAAAATGCAGGGACATAACTATAACATAAGCAGTTAACACAACCTTCAGAAAAACAGGATAAAATAGCTTTAATTCATTTTTACTCCAGTTAATTGTCCCACTCACTGTCAGAGGGTGGAGCTTTAAAACACCCAAATAGCACTAACTATAAGGAATTTTACTTCCAATAACAAATTCCATTAGTTGAAGTTTCAGATAAATCCTAAACAGATATTTACCATAACCTTATTTATAACAGTAAGAATTTGTCTCAGTAAGTTATTTTTTTCATATCTAAGTAGATGTTTCCATAAGTGAACATTACACATAATAATCAGTTTGCTTTTAAAAATACCTAATACAGACTTCTGGCCAAGATGGCAGAGAGGACACACACATCTACTTAAGCTCCTCATTTTCTCTCAGAATTTATTTCATGACAAGCCTTGGAATTAGTGCTTGACTGAAAAAAAAAAACAACAACAAATAATTACCAAGAAAAGACATCCTTGAAATTCACCAAGAAAGGTCTGTTTTTGCTAGAGGGAAGGTATGGTTTTAGATCAGGTGCAGGCTGAGGGCAGGCAGCAGCAGCAAGAGCTCGACAGGTAGCTCCCAACCGAGCAGACTGGAATGGGGTGGGGTGTGATCTCAGCCATCTCTGCTAGGAGAGCTTTACTACAGTATTGAATACTTTGCCATGGCAGCAAGGCAGTAGACAAGCAGAGAAGCTAAAAACACAGGAGTGAAGACTATAACCCCAAAAAACTAGGGTCTCTCAGGACCTGGCCACACCCACCCGGAATGACTCAGCACACTCTCAGAGTCTCAGAGCACAGGTGCAGATCAGCCATTGCTATCCTGCTAGTGCCTTGCTGCTGCCCCCCACAGTCTGTAGAGTAAGCTTGGTAATACTATCCAGTCCCCTCTCCTCCCCCCAGAAAAGCAGACTCCATTGTTTTCTTGCTAGTTTGTTTTCTTTGATTCTTCTCTGACATAATTAGCAAAAATTTAAATGGACCCTAACCATTGATAGCTTCTATATGGATAGAGAGAAACTTTAAACCCTGAGGAGACTAGAAACAGACTGTCTCCAGATGAATCCTCAAAGGGGAATATGATTTGGTCCTCAACACAGAAGACTCTCATAAAAGAATTAAAAAGGTGAATGGAAAAAAAATGTCAAATACCTTCTTGGGAAAACAACAGACCTGGAAAATTGATCTAGGAGAGACAATCTGAGAATTATTGGACTCGTGAATAATATGATGAAAAAAGAACCTGGACACTATTTACAGGGAAATTATCAAAGAGAACTGCCCAGAAGTTATAGAAACAGAGGGTAAAATAGAAATGGAATGAATTCATTGATCATCTGCTGAAAGGGACCCTAACATCAAAACACCAAGAAATATAGTGGCCAAATGCCACTACTATCAGACAAAGGAAAAAATACTGCAAGCGGCTAGAAAAAATCAATTCAAATATAGAGGAGCCACAATAAGGATTACTCAAGACCTAGCAGTGTCCACATTAAAGGATCAAAGGGCCTAGAATATGATATTCCAAAAGGCTAAGGAACTTGGTATGCAACCAAAAATAACTTACCTAGCCAGAATGAGCATCTTTTCCTGAAATAACTGAATTTCACCTACTTTTGATGAAAAAACCAGAACTAAATAAAAAGTTTGATGTACAAATATAGAACTCAAGAGAAACCTAAAAAGGTAAAAAGAAATCTTGGGAACTATGTTTCTGCTATAAAGATATATAAAGAATACATGTATACCTTGTTCTAGAAACTAGAGGTGGAAAGGAAATTGTACCCGGAAAAGGGTAAAGTGGGGGTACTACATCTCATGAAGAGGCAAAGGAAACCAATTATATCTGAAAGAATGGAGGGGGATGAACATAGTGTGTATCTTACTGCCATCAGAATTGGCTTAAAGAGAAAAATTTTAGACATATTCGATTTATGGTGAAACTTCTCCCACCTCATTAAAAAGTGTGAAGGGAAAAGTGAAAAAGGAAGGAATAAGCTAAGCAGAAGGGAATACAGAAATTGTGGGGAAAAAGGAGTAAGACGGGGGAGGAACTCTAAGACAGAGGGAGGGATACTAAAAAGGGAAGGCTGTGAGAAGCAAGTGGTGCTCATAAGTTTAATACTGGGGAGGGGGTTAAAAGGGAAGGAAGGGAGAAAAGCATAAACAGAGGTTAACAAGATGTCAAGTAATACAGAATTGGTAATTTTAACCATAAATGTGAATGGGAATAAACTCCCCCATAAAGAGGAAGTGGCTAGCAGAATGGATTAAAAGCCAGAATCCTACAATATGTTGCTTACAGGAAACACATCTGAAGCAGGGTGATACATACAGAGTAAAGGTAAAAGGTTGGAGCAGAATCTACTATGCTTCAGTCATAAGTGAAGTCAAAAAAGTAGGGGTAGCCATCCTGATGTCAGATTAAGCAAAAGCAAAAATTGATCTAATTAAAAGAGATAAGGAAGGGCACTATATCTTGCTAAAGAGTAGCATAGATAATGAAGCAATATCAATATTAAACATATATGCACCAAGTGGTATAGCACTTAAATTCTTAAAAGAGGAATAAGGGAGCTGCAAGAAGAAATAGACAATAAAACTTAGGGGGAAATTTCAACCTTGCACTCTCAGAATTAGATAAATGAAATCACAAAATAAATAAGAAAGAAGTCAAAGAGCTAAATAGAATACTACAAAAGTTAGCTATGGTAGATCTTTGGGGAAAACTAAATGGAGACAGAAAGGAGTACACTTTCTTTTCAGCAGTTCATGTAACCTATACAAAAATTGACCATATATTAGGACATAAAAACCTCAAACCTATCATATTTCATATTATGAATTTCTCTCTGGCCCCATATGGCCATTATTCCCAATGGACTTTTCCTAAGCTCCAACTTTGACCAGAGTTGGAGCCTTTAGTAAAGTCAGACCTTTCTTTACCTAATTAGAGGCATGTGATTGTTTTCAGGTAAGTTAACAGAACTTCACTTCCAACAAGTTCTTAAGATCTTACATTCAAAGATAACTAAATCTAGCCTGCATAGGCAACAGTAAAATTCTTTCCCACACTTTAAAACTGCCCAAAAGAATACTCAGAACAAATCTGGCATGCAAAGGCAACAGTAAAATTATTTCCCACAAATTTAAAATTATCCTAAAATTCTGAATCAGATGTTTCTTGAACCAGAGTTCAAAGCAATTAGCATAAACTCCTTTTGTTCTTCAGAGACCTTATCTAGGCTAACTCAACCCAAGCCACACCTCAATTTAAACTACCCAAGTACCAGTTTTTAAAAGTTTAAAATCACAAGCAAATTTTATGCTAAATACAGTTGCAACATTGAAATAACCAATCCCCAAATTTCTTAATTTAGCAGAGTTTTGAACCACCAGGACAGATAAACAAGTCACACAGAACACACAGACATTGACCGGCAGTCAAAAACATTTAACATACAGACCAGGGACTACCTGGAAAGAATAGCCCTAAGGGAAGCTGTTAGCTTAAGAGTCTTCCCTCCCAGTTTGGTGTATTTCTCTGCCTTCACCGAGAATGCCCAGATTAATACCAGGTAGTACGACTCGTCAGCCCAACTTTTTCTGGGGACAAGATTTGCTAGCAATCAGACCAGACAGAAAACTTACTCTGCAGGGGTTTCAGACCAGATTCTCCCATGGCCAAATGGAGGTGTCCACCATCTGTCGTCAGACACAGTTGTGGCTGGAAACTGCTCTTTCCTGGAGGCTCTGGAAAAAAAAATCCAGAGGTCTGGCCTCTCCAAGCAAAGAATTCAGATCCCCAGCCATCCTGAGGCCTAAGACAGAGATCCGAATGTCTCTCTTCTCTAATCCTGCTCTCTTTTTCTAACATCTTGGTGGAACCTTTAAACTGTAATGCTGGAGAAACTGATAGAGATTAGAGAGTATTTAATAATTTATTTTAAAGGGAGAGATTACTGGGACCAAAGGGATAGAGGGCTGAATGATACTATCGTCTCCAAGAATCCAGCAAATAGTGTGAGTTCTCAATGATCTATATACACATGGCTCAGACTTAGGGGATAGACTGAGGTAAGGGCGGAATCAGACTGCTAAGAGCAGGAACTAGACTCTGACAGGATGGGGTGAGTCACCAGAGATGGGATGACATAATGGGAAGGAGGAACCCAGGAGATGGGGAGAGGCATCTTGATAAGATGGTATCTGATATTCTGTTAGCTTGGGATGGGAAAAGGCATTCTGTTATTCTAAAACATAAGATCTTTTATCCTTATCAAATATTCTGATAAAGAGGGAGAGAAGGTTTTACAGGATTGAGCAGATAATTATAAACTAAAACAGAAGAATTAAGGAAACTGAGGCAGGACTGGGTGAGGATAATTAAGGAAACTGAGTCAGGACAATAAAAGAGAACTGTAACATAAGATGATAGTGTATATCTGACTTGTAGGTCTGACTTGTTTTGCTCTTTGGTTAATGGATCCTCAGTATGTGGAAGATTTAGTAGAATCTTCTGGGGGATACATGTACAGCTTTAGTTTTTCTCAATAAGATACTGATCTCCATGCATATGTTTTAAAAGATTCCTAAAAGTTCAAGGACATTTTTTATTATGCAATATGTATTTAATTTACTGCTTTAAATTAATGTTTGCTATTCATTCTGTTGGTGTAAAAAAAGCATCAGGAGAAAAGGATCCACCCCAAGGCATGTTTTTAAGTTGTAGTATGATGTATAATACAAATTGACAAGTACTGTAGCTGAGAAAATAGATACATAAAACCTGGACTAAAGGTTTGTTGTTTTTTTTTTAAATAAAATGACAGAATGATGGATTAGTATGCACATTTTCCCCTTCTTTTTTAGTGGAAGGATTAAATTTCCTTGCCCTGGAGGTTGAACCTGCAGTTGTCCATGAGTCTGACCATTATTAGACACTCTAGATTTATTTACTTTTATAGCTTGCAAAGAAAATGTACCTTTCACTATGGGAAGCTCTTTAGAGGTGACATTTTCTGTAAACATGCACTAAATCATTCACCCCCCAATTTCATTATGCAAAAAAAAAAACATATATTGAACTTCCTCATCAAAAATCCTGCATTCAGAAAAAAATTTCCAATGCAAATAAGCATAAAACATAAATGCTATGTTTTTCTTCTCGCTTTCTGTTCCTCATGCATATGTATAAGAATGCACATCTCAGTTAAAGTGTATTGGTCTCTACTGTCCATCAACAATCAATAAATTAGTAAATTGTACTTGTTGAAAGTACTTTAATACATTCTTGGTGGAGCCTTGAATTTGTCTAGCCATTCTGGAAAGTAATTTGGAATTATGTCCAAAAAGCTATTAAGCTATGCATTTGACACTGCTACTGTGTTTTTAACCCATAGTGAACAAGAAAGAAGAAAAGGACCCATATATACAAAAAATATTTATAGCAGCTCTTTTTGTGATGACAAAGAATTAGAAAATGAGGTGATGCCTATCAGAGTAATGACTGAAAAAGTTACGGTATATGAATGCGATAAAATACTATAATGCTGTAAGAAATACCAAAGAGGAGAGTTTTAGACAATCTCAGGATGACTTTTGTAAAGATGCAAAGTGAAGTGAGCAGAACCAGAAGAACAACTTAACAATAATAACAATATTACAAAAATAAACAATTTTGAAAGACTTGGGGATTTTGTAACAGCATAATGACCTACAAAAAATACAAAGGATTCAGAATAAGATGTTATCTTCTTCCAGATAGAGAACTGATGGACTCAGGAAAGCATATTTTCCTTTCAGCCTGTCCTTTTCTTTCCCTTTCCTTGCCTTTATTTCCTCCTTTCTTTTCCTTTTTTTCTCCTTCCCTCTCTTTTTCTCTTCTCTTTTCTTTTGTAGTATTCTCACTTTGCTTCTTTCTTTCCCTCTTTCCTCTTTTTTATTTTCATCTCTGTTTTTCTTTTCTTCTTTGCCTTTTCCCCTTCTTTGCTCTTCATCCTTTTCCCTTTCCCTTCCCTTTCTTTTCCTCTTCTTTCTTCTCCTGTTATCTTTTCCCTAGCTTCTCTTCCCCCTTCCTCTCCCCTTTTATCTTCTTTCCTACCCTCTCTTCCTCTTGAATTTAAAAAAAAAATCTACCAATTGAATTTTCTGTTCATCTAATTTCTCAATTCCCGATTACTGCATTTGTTACTCTGTTAGTCCTCAGCATAATACCAGGCACATAGAAGGTACTGGATAAATATTTACTGATTAATTTATTTATGCTAAAGAACTGATGTATTATATGTTTTAGGGTATCCATACATCCCAAGGAGGTCAACGATAAAAAGAAATATTCTATTTATAATGATATACTCATGCCATTACTTTTTGTAATAGCAAATCCTTGAAATAAAGTAAATGCCTTTTAATTAAGCCTAATCTGGGCAAATTGTGGCATATAAATATAATGGAATATTATTGTATCATTAGAATTAATGAATATGAATACTTCAGAGAAACATGGATAAATCTATATGAAATGACAGAGTGAAATAAGCAGTAGAAAAATAATTTACAGAAAGATTAATAATACACAAATGAAAATGAAACCTAAAGATAACTATTGCTGTGTAAATGAAACTATGTATCTTGTTGTTAGAGTTGATAAAATCCATCCATTTCCCTGAAGAAGTGAGGGCCTATGTGAGCAGAATGGTGCATGTGCTATCAGAAGTCAATGTAGTATCATTTGGTTTTACTAAATTGTTTTTCTTTATTATGAGAGTAAGCACATTGGGTAAGTGGGGAAATCTAGAAAAGACTTATAGAATAATTATAATTTTTTGAGCTAGTGCATGTCAAATCTAGGATTATAATAAAACTCAGATGTTAAATTTTTATCTTAAGGGTAACTGTTAATTGTTTATTCCCTTTCTTTCTTACCATCCCCCCACCTCAAGGTGTCACCTTTGTTTTTTTTCCAATCACTGATGAATCCTAGAAAGATTTCTTTCTCTACAGTAATAGCCAATTTAAATTAATAAATACTTATTAAATGCTTACTTTGTACAAGGTACTCTGTTAAGTATTGGAGTTGCAAAGACAAAAATTAAATACTCCCTTCCTTTAAGGAACATATATTCATTTGGATATAAGTACACTGATAAATAAGTACAAAATAATCTAAGTAAATTTAATAACAGAAAACTAGCCTTCTCCACAATACCTGTGACTTTCAATGAGATTACTTCTGAAGCTATTTCATCAAAAGTCACCAATAACTTCTTAATTATTAAACCTAATGGGCTTATATTATTTGTAATCAACTGAAATCTATCTTCTTTTCCTCCTGCAACCCCAACTCTCAGCATGAACATAAAACCAAAACTATTACAAACACTATATTAAAACCAAAAGAAACACATTATTTATGTGCTATTTTCCCTCATTCTCCATTATGAGTTCTTTACCTCTTTTATCTGGAGGTGGGTAATATGTTTTCTTATTCTGGAATCCTGGTTGGTCATGCACAATAACATTCATTCAGTAACAAGAAGAGAAAAGGCCTCTTGCAGAATATAATATTTGAACTCAAGTCCTTCTGATTCCAGGGCTAGTGATTTATCCATTCTGCTACCTAGCTACCCTTTGAACTGAGTCTTTAAAAAAGGAAAGAAAGTTAAGGGCCTAAGGTGTGGGCAAGGGTAAGGAGAGAATGTCTCATGCATGAGAGAGAGTCATTTCAAAGATCATTGTATCTGGATTGTAGAATGCATAAAAATGAGTAAAGTATAAGGCTGCTGAAAAGGTAGAAAGTAGCCAAATTACAAAAAAAAAGTTTTAAATACAAAACATGGTCTATATTTACTCCTGGAAGTAATATGGAACCATTGGAGCTAACTAATTAAATTGGGTGGGAAAGGCAAGTTCTGATCCATCCAGAAAAATCATCTTGGTAGTTGAATAGGAGTATTAGAGTAGGGAGAGATTTGAAGAAGAGAGAGGATTTAAAAGGCTATCACTGTAGTCCAGGTGAGAAGTGATAAGGAACTGAGCTCAGATTGTGTCTATGTCAGTACAGAAAAGGGAACATAGAGAGTAAAAAGGGATCAGAGATAGAAATAATTGCATTTGGCAAAAGTGAGTTATATTGAACAATTGAGGATAACTCTTGAGTTTCTAAAGCAGGTGATTAGTAGGTTGCTTGTGTCCTTCAGAATAATGGAAAATTTTGGAAGAGGAGAACATTTGGGTAGGAAAATAGTAAGTTCTGTTTTAGGCAAGTGGAGTTTATGATATCTTCAGGATAATCAGTTCAAGATGACCAAATGTCATTGGTGCAATGATCTCATGAAAGTGATGGCACTTGATAGATATACAGATCTGGGAATCATCTGCATAAACATGATAATTAATTTCTGGAGGGCCATACACACTCCTCCTTGCTTAAGATAGGGTAAATCTAGGCCCCAGCGATTCTGCAGGACCACCTCTGCCAAGGCGTTTAAGGAGTTCTCCAAGAAGGATATGTGATTTTCCAGGTCCTTTAAATCCTGGTCCACCTGGGAAACCCAGGACTAATAGCTGGCTGTCACCATGAATTAGGGCAGCGGTCCCCACAGCTGTGGAGTCTGCTATTCCTAGTCCCACTAGAAGGGGGATGAGAATAGGAGCAGCCCTCCTTGCCCTATCTAACTGATCAAAATGTCCTTTGGCCCCTTCTTCAGAATACAGAGAGACCTGAGGGAGCACATATACAAGCAGGCAAAGCTCAGGGGATTTTTCCAAGGCCAAAGCGAATTCACTGATACAAGGGGTTAATCCCATGGTTCATGCAAAGATAGAACCCTGTTGGGGTCTGTATTAGGGAGTTTATGGTATTCTTGTATGGGAGAACCTCGGTAACCACTACACAGTGCTTTTTGTAGGGGGAGCCCTCTAGATCGTTGCCCTGTGATTTGATGCACTGTCCCTCACCCTCCATCCTCCCAAAGGTAACCTGGGAATGTGGGCAGTGCGGTCCTCAACTGAGAGTGAAAGATTATGGATGGAAGGGGCCTCTGTTCCCCAGGTGGCGCCTATGTCCACAAAGTGGGGGGGGGGGAAGGGGGCAGGTCCAGGCAGAGCCAACAGGTTGTGGTGAGGGTGGGGCTGATCAGGTTTATCAGCCCATGTATTCCATCAAGGGCTGACATAAAGGTCTTATAGGGAGACAGTGGTCCTCCGGGGAGTGGAGGGTGAGGAGGTGTTGTCCTGGTTTCCTCCTCCAGACAAGATATGGTCATGGCTGGTATAAGAGGTAAATGAGGGGGGTTAATAATTGCATTAGGGCCTATGGGGATGTTTTCCCTCGGGAGGATCCTTCTTTGGATTGTGAGCAGGGCTCCTAAATTTCTTCCTGTTGCATAAAATCTGATATCCCAGGTCCTTCCCAAGAGCTGGCATAGATCCAGATAGAACAATGGCTGCCCTTAAGTTTCATTTAGGGCTTCCACTTTCTCCTCCCCTCCTCCCACATATCTATGGGGAGAACAGCTGGGCTTCCCTAATAGGGTGGGGGAAGCAAGAGAGAGGATCAGGCCATAAAAGGGGATAAGATATAAAAACACCATCTTCCTGAGTCGGGTCCTGCAGGCATGTTGGGAGTAGGGTAAGACTTCACATGTGAACCATGGATCTAAGCCTTACAGTGGGCCACCTTCATTGCTGACAGATTGGAGAAGATGACCTGATGAGGGCTATCTAGTGGGGTTCCAATGCAGAGCCATGAGGAAATTTTCTGGTCAAGATCCAATCACCTGGTTGGAGGTCTGGTCTAGCAGGCTGAGGAGGGGGAGGGGGAATTGGGCAGAGGTGGGATAGACAGCCCTGACTGCTGTTCAGATGTCCTAGAGAGCCTGTAGGGACTTAAAAAGGGAATCATTAGTAACATCATAAAAGCTGTCCTGTCCCATGTGGGGAAAAATGGGGGTGGAGCACCGAATATACTCCTACCCAGGTCTCACCAATTCCCAACTGGAGCTCAGAAATGTGCTCCTTAAGTGTCCTGTTTTTGCCTTCTACCTGCCCTGAACCCTGTGGTCCATAGGTACAGTATAGGTGCCACTTGGACCCGAGGGCCTGTGCCAGGGATTGAACAACATTAGAAACAAAAGCCGGGCCATTGTCAGACCGAGGGAGAAAGGGAGTCTGAACTGGGGGATAATTTCAGTCACAAGTTTCATGGCTATGACCAAAACAGATTCGGATTTTACAGGAAAAGCTTCAGGCCAACCTGAGAAAGTGTGGACAAAAAGCAAAAGAAAACAATGTCCTCGAACCCAGGTTTCTGTGTCCATGAAATCGACTTCCCAGTGTTTGCTGGGTGTGAGTCCTTGGGGATGCAGAGCAAGCATAGTGGGGGATGGGCAGGGTTCACCTTGGTACAAGTCAGGCATTGGCAGGCAGCTGTCTCAGTGAGGGATTCCATTCCAGGCAAGAAAAAGAAATGGCAAAGCAGATCTTATAAGGGAGTCCCCCCAAGTGAGTTAGAGAGTGCAATTTTGAAACAAAAGGTTAGTTCAAGGCTTTTGGAAGAATCACATGTCCTTCTGAAGGGTGCTGCCAGCTCTGGCCATCAGCTGGGCCAGGAGAATCTTGAGCTCCATAGGAGAGTTGGTTGCCCATAAGTTTCATTGAACTTCTCCTTATCTGGAGATGGCATATTTACAAGTAACTAGCCCTAAGTTATATCAGTCCTAATTAACAGGAAGGGGGTTTGCAAATGGGGAACTGATGCAGAAAAATTCAGGGAAACTGAGGTAGGGCCATTTAGGGAAATTGGGGCAGGACAATTCAAATCATTAAATTACCTTCCCCTAGATAATTGGAAGGTCCCAGAACCATAATGTTGACCAACCCTATTTGAGGCAGATAAACCAAAATAGAAGTAGAAAAATGCAAGGTCTTGTATGGCAAGGGCAAGTCTCTCCCTGACAACCCAGAGTTAACAGCAATACAAACATTCCTTGTTGCAGCATGACAGATGGAGCACCATCTCACCCAGAGAATCCAGTTTGAGATGGAAAATTTACTATGTTAGGTGGTCTGCAGTCATTTGTGCACTTAACTCAGCCTCTGCTTATAGAGCAGCAGGGCTCAAGACAGTCGTGCTGTCCATTCAGAGGGGCAACCCACTCCAGGGGAGAAAGGTGAGGTGTGGAGTAGCTCCACCTGTCCCCACCCAGAGAAATAGACAGGGCTGCAGAAAGGATCAGATTTCTGAGCAGAGTTATGAAAGTATGCACAGTTAGACCATCAAGGCAGGCAAACTCCGAACTTTAGAGGCCTGAAATGTCCTTTGAGAATGCTGAGATACTAGTTAAGAACCTGGGGTTACAGGACTGGAGACTGCAAGTGCCAAGGTGCCTGATTTCTGGTTGTTTCAAAAAAAAAGTGCCAAACAGTGAGTCTGCCAGGGTAACTCCAACAGAATAAGGGGTTTCAAAGTTAAAATATCACCAGTAGTCACATTCCAGTAGGTTTAAGCAAGGAGTAGAAACAAAAAAGGACTGCTTAAAGGACTTCTAATTCAGTCTGATCTAGTGAGATAGGGGGTGGGCAAAAGTAACTAGGACAAAGTGAATAGGAAAATAGGCGTTCCCAGTCTTCTTCTTTCCTCAATTTCCTATCTCTTTTTCCCTCCCTTTTTCTCTCAGACAAATGGAATCATCCAAAAGAAATCAAATAAATTGTCAAATAACCATCCCGCCTATAAATCCCAAGAGTGAATTCCTACACATGTCACAGTAAGGTTTCCTAAAAATAATTCAAACATAACAGCAGGAGTTACACAATTTTAACAATTCCCATCCCACTCCCAACACTTTGTAATAAATGACCCATTCAGGGTTTAACAGTCATTCATCAACCATTTTCCAATTCCCCATATCAGTCTATCAGGGCAGAGGGTGAAGCGTCTTATTCAAAAACTGCTTCATGCTGATAAGGGGCGAAGACAGTCTGAGATAGAAAGACTGGTCCACAAGGACTGCCGCAAGATGTGGGAAGGCCAAAATAGACCACCCAGCAACTGTCCATGTAAAAAAATATGCTTGTCTCACAGGATAGTCAAATGGCTGTTAGGTGTAGTCCCAATAAAAACAGCAGTTAGATTTCACAGACCATTGTTAATTGTCCTTTCATCATTTAGAAACCTTTAAAAACCTGAATATCTTTGGACACGAATGTCATCTGATAGATGACCAGGCTAAACAGTCATTTACCTAAGTCCCATTTGGGGTGCTTTTCCACTTCAGTAGGGCACTTGTGATCATTGAAAAATGAGAAAAGAGATTGAAAAGTAGTAATTGAACGCATAGGAGAACCAGGAGACAGTGGGATCAATGAAATTGAAAAGGAATAGTATGTGGAATGTGAACATAATCAACAGTGTCAAGTACTGCAGAAAAGAGAGATTAAAATGGATCAGGGTTAAGAAAAATCACAAAATTTGGTAATTCAGAGATAATGCAATGCCAAAGAAACTGAGGCAAGATAGAAATTAGAGAGTAATATTTTATTTGAAAGGGAGAGATTTACTGGGACTAAATGATGGTTTGGTCCCAGGGCTGAATGAGACTATCATCTCCAAGAATCCAGCGAACAATGTGGATTTCAATGACATACATATATATATATATATATATATATATATATATATATATATACATACATACATACATACATACACACACACACGGCTCAGATACAGAGGGTAGAGAGATTCAGGGGCGGAGTCAGAGCAGTGAGAGCAGTAACTAACAATCCACTTCTGACAGGGGACTAACAATCTAGTTCTGACAGGGTCAGGGAAGGCATGGGGTCTGATAAATTACAAAAATGGGAAGAGGTACCCAACATTCTGATGATGCCTAAGATAGAAGGTCTTTCTCTTTATCTGGATCATTATGATTAGGAGGGAGGGGTGGTTGAGCAGAACAATTAGAAACTGAGGCAGAACAATTCAAGAAAACTGAGGCATGGCATTTAAGGAAACTGAGTCAGGACAATTAGGGAAACTGAGTCAGGACAATTAGGGAAACTGAGTCATGACAATAAAAGAGAACTGTGGTACAACAATAATCAGTAGTTTTGGAGAGATTTGTTTTAGTTGAATGATGTCACAATCCAGTATGAAGAGGGTTTAGAAGAAAGTGAGAGGGAAATAATTGAAGGTGCCAATTATATAGTTTTATAAGCAGTCCTATTTAGAAGTTTAGTCAAAAAAGGGAAATATAGAAGATGATAGCAAATAGGCATGGTTGAATCAAGTGAGCAATTTTTAAATATTGTAGAGAAACATGCACTTCTTTGTAAATAGGAGGGAAGGACTGAGGAGACAGATTGAGGCTGAAGATAAAAGTGAGGACATTAGTGGGGCCACTTTTGCAGAGAAGTTAGAGGGGAATGAGAAGATTATATTTTTTTATTAAAGCTTTTTTTTATTTTTCAAAACATATGCATGGATAATTTGATGTTAGCCCTAGTAAAACCTTGTGTTGCAATTTTACCACCCTTTGTTCACCCCCTCCTCTAAATGGCAAGCAATTTGATATATGTTAAACATGGTAGAAATATATATTAAATACAATACACACATATTTATATGATTATTTTGCTGCACAAGAAAAATAATATCAGACTGGAAAAAAATGAGAAAGAAAATAAAATATGAGCAAACAACAAAAAAAGTGAAAATTGTGTTGTGAATCACACTCAGTTCCCACAATCCTCTCTCTGGTTGTAAATGGCTCTCTTCATCAAAAGATCATTAGAACTGGTCTGAATCATCCTATTGTTGAAAAGACTCATGTCCATCAAAATTGGTCATTGTATAATCTTCTTGTTGCCATGTACAATGATCTCATGTTTCTGCTCATTTCACTTAGCATCAGTTCATATAAGTTTCTCCAGGCCTCTCTGAAATCATTCTGCTGATTGTTTCTTACAGAACAATAATGTTCCATAACATTCATATACCATAACTTAGTCAGCCATTCTCCAACTGATGGACATTCCACTCAGTTTCCAGTTTCTTGCCACTACAAAAAGGGCTGCCACAATTTTTGCACATGTGTGTCTCTTTCCCTCCTTTAAGATCTCTTTGGGATATAAGCCCAATAGAAAGACTGCTGGATCAAAAGGTATGCACAATTTGAGAACTCTTTGGCCATAGAGAACAAGATTACATATAAAAAGGTTGTCCTGACAAGAAAAAGGGCCATTTAATGTTCTTTATTTCTTCTGTAATTTCTATTTTACTCTATCTTGATACCTGAGTTCCCCCCAACTATTTAAGAATCATAGTTGTTTGGAGACTGTGGTTATAAAATCTACTTCTCATGATTCCTTGTGATGTCAATGGGTATTTAAAAAATGTAACTACAAGGGAAAAAAGTTAACATCTGCAAAACTTGACAAATACCCACAAACATTAGCATTTCTACAAAGAACAGAAAAAGATAAATTCAAATAAAACTTTCAATAGCTATTAAAGCTGACTTGTTTTTAGTCTTTAATAAGTCCAAATGCTACTTTCAAACCTGTCTTGCTTGTCTATGTCTTTTTTTCTGAACATTCTCTGTTCCTTTTTTTTCCCTTTAAAAATATTTTAATGCCCATTTTTCCCCTCCTTTTTGCATCCATATATTGGTTTTACTCTACTTCCTCAATGTGCCCTAGTAAAAATACATGTAAAAATATGCAGGCAAGCAAAACTAGTCTTCATATTAGTCATGTCTGAAAATGTAAGTCTCATTCTATATCACAAATATATCAACTCTCTATCCAGAGGTAGAAATTATAGTTAGTCATTACATTTATCAGTTTCTAATTCTTTCAAGGTTATATCTATGACTATTTTATTTTTCTAATTACATGCAAAGACAAATTTTATCATTAATTTAAAATTTTTAAGTTTCAAATCTTCTTCTATCCTGTTTCATGTCCTCCCTTCCTAAGACACTAAGTTAATTGATATAGGTTGGATCATTGTATAGCTAAATAATTTGTAGTTGATCATTGTACAATGTTGTTATTGTGTACAATGCTGTCTTGATTCTACTCACTTCAATTTGCATTAGTTCATGTAAGTTTTCTCAGTTTTTATCTAAAATCTGCGTGTTTGTCATTTCTTATATTCACCGTGGTTTTTCCATTATAGTCATATATCACAACTTGTTCAGCCTTTTCCTAGTTGATGGGCACTCCCACAATTTCCAATTCTTTGCCACCACAAAAAGAGTTACTATCAATAATTTTGTATATTTGACTCTTCCCCCTTTTAAATCTCTTTGGAATGTAAAACTAATAACTAATAACTAAGAAAGTTGCTCCATCAAAATGTATGCATAGTTTGATAGTCCTCTAGGCATAATTCCAAATTGTTCTACAGAGTGGTTGGATCAATTTACAACTCCAACAAAAGTGCATTAGTGTCCCAATTTTCCCCAAACCCCCTTTCTCTCCTTTTTACCAAGCTGAAATCACTATAGAGTGGTACCTCACAGTTGCTTTAATTGACATTTCTCTAATCAATAGATTTAGAACATTTTTTCAAGTGAATATAGATTGCTTTGATTTTTTTTTTTATTTGAAAACTGTCTATCATTGGACTTTTATTAACTGGGGAATGACATATTCTTTTCCTCTCAATACTATTTTTTTCAATTACATGTAAAGATAGTTTTCAATATTCATCATTGTACTATTTTGAAGTTCAAAATTTTCTCCACTCTTTCTTTTCTCTCCTCCCTCCCCAAGATAGCAAGATCCACTATTTTATTTTTCAGCAATATTTTTGTTTTGATGATTTATGCTATATTTTATTTGTCATAGCTAGTCCAGCTTCTTTTGGATTTCCCCCCATAAATTATTTTGGTATCCTTTCCTTTTTGTTTTTCCAGATGAATTTTGTTGTTATTCATTTCTTGCTCTATAAAATAATTTTTGGTAGTTTAATTGCTATGGTACTGAATAAATAAATAATTTAGGTAGAATTTTCATTTTTATTGTATTGGCTCATGCTACCCATGAGCAATTAATATTTTCCAATTGTTTAGACTTGATTTCATTTTGTTAAAAGTGTTTTGCAATTTTCTTCATATAGGTCTTGGGTTTATTAGTTATATATAGATATATGATTATTTATCAAACACACACATATATATGTATATATATATATATATATATATATATATATATATATATATACACACACATACTACAACTTTGATAAAGTTGTTAATTATTTACAGGATTTTTAGGTGATTCTCTATGTTATCATACCATCTGCAAAGAGTGATAGTTTTGCTTCCTCATTGCCTATGCCAATTCTTTCTATTTCTTTTTCTTCCCCTCTTGCTATACCTAACACTTTTAGTGTAATATTGAATAGCAGTGGTAATAATGGTTACACTTATTTCACCCCTGATTTTATTTGGAAGTATTTTAGCTTATCCCCCTTTTAGATAATGCTTTTTGATAATTTTAGATAGATACTATTTATCATTTTAAGGAAAACACCATTTATTCCTCTGCTTTCTATTTTCCCTAGAATTGGGATTTTTTTCAGGACCTATTGAAATATTATATAATTTTTGTTGCTTTTCTTATTGATATAGTCAACTATATTGATGGTTTTCCTAATATTCAATGAATCTTGCATTTTTGATATAGATCTTACTTGGGTATAGTGTATAATACTTTTGGTATATTGTAATTGTCTAATATTTTGTTCAAAATATTTTTATCAATATTCATTAAATTGTTTTATCTCTGAATCTATATCAGAACCATATTTGTGTCATAAAAGAAGTTTGGTAGGACTGCTTCACCTATTTTCTCAAATAGTTTATGTAGGATTGGAATATGTTGTTCTTAAAATGTTTGGTAGAATTAACTTGTGAACCAATAAAGCTTTTTTTTTTTTTTTAAACTAGGGAGTTTGTTAATGGTTTGTTCAATTTTGTTTTCTAAGATCAGGTTACTTAGGCATTATCTTTTCTCATCTGTTAATCTAGGTAATTTAATTTTTCAAATATATTAATTTTGTTCAGATTGTCAGATTTATTGCCATATAATTAGGCAAAATATTTTTAATGATTATTTTAATTTCTCCTTCATTGGCGGTGATTTCACTGTTTTCATTTTCCATATTGGATAATTGGTTTCCTTCTTTCTTTTTTAAAAATCTAATTAACAAAAGGATTCTCTATTTTATTTTTTCATGAAAGCAGCTTCTATATATATTTATAAGTACAACTTTTAAAAACTTCAATCTTACTAAGTTCACCTTTGATTTTCAGATTTTCCAATATGGTGCAATTTCTTCACTTAAATACCTCATTCATAGAGCAGTTCATTTTCCCATTTTGTTGATGTAAGAATTTAGAGGAAAAAAAATTCTCCTTTGTACTGCTTTGGCTGGATTCTATAAATTTTGGTATGTTGTCTCATTGTTGTCATTTTTTTTCTTTTTCTTTTATTAAAGCTTTTTATAGTTCAAAACATATGCATGGATAATTCTTTGACATTAGCCCTTGCAAAACTTTGTGTTTAAATTTCTTCCTTCCCTTCCCCCATCCCCTCCTCTAGATGGCAAGTATTTTAATATATGTTAAACATGGTAGAAATTTATGTTAAATTCAATATATACATATACCTATTTATACAATTATCTTGCTGCATAAGAAAAATAAAATCAAACAGGAAAAATATAAAAAAAGAAAATAAAATGCAATAAAACATAAAAAAAGAGCAATAATACTATATTATAAAACACACTCAATTCCCACAGCCCTCTCTCTGGGTGTAGATGGTTGTTTACCTCACAAGATCATTGGAAGTGTTCTGAATCATCTCTTTGTTGAAGAGAGCCATGTCCATCAGAATTGATCATCATAATAATCTTGTTTAACAATGTATATTGATCTCCTGGTTATGTCCATTTCACTTAGCATCAGTTCATGTAAGTCTCTCCAGGTCTCTCTGAAATCAGCTTGCTGCTTGTTTCTCACAGAACAATAATATTCCATAACATTAATATACTATAATTTATTCAGCCATTCTCCAAATGATGGGCATCCACTCAGTTTCCAGTTTCTTGCCACTACAAAAAGGGCTGCCACAATCATTTTTGCACATGTTCTCCCTTTCACTTCTTTAAGATCTCTTTGGTATATAAGCCCAGTAGAAATGTTGCTGGATCAAAGAGTATGCCCAGTTTGATAGCCCTTCGGGCATAGTTCCAAATTGCTCTCCTTAATGGTTGGATCCATTCACAATTCCACCAACAATGTATTAGTGTCCCAGTTTTCCCACATCCCCGAGAACATTTGTCATTATTTTTATTTGTCATCTTAGCCAATATGAGAGGTGTGTAATGTTATCTCAGAGTTGTCTTAATTTGCATTTCTCTGATCAATAGCGATTTAGAGCACCTTTTCATATAATTGGAAATGGCTTTAATTTCTTCATCTGAAAATTATCTGTTCATATCCTTTGACCATTTATCAATTGGAGAATGACTTGAATTCTTATAAATTTCAGTTAATTCTCTTTATATTTTAAAAATGAGGCCTTTATCAGAACCTTTGGATGTAAAAATCTTTTCCCAGTTTATTGCTTCCCTTCTAATCCTCTCTGCCTTAGTTTTGTTTGTGCAGTAACTTTTTAACAAAATATAATCAAAATTATCTATTTGTGATTAATAATGTCCTCCAGTTCTTCATTTGTCCCAAATTCCTTCCCACTCCACATATCTAAGAGGTAAATTATCCTATGTTCATCTAATTTGCTTATAATAACACTCTTTATGTCTAAATCATGAACTATTTCAACCTTATCTTGCTATACAGTGTTAGGTATGGGTCAATGAACAGTTTCTGCCATTCTAGTTTCCAATTTTCCCAGCAGTTTTTGTCAAATAATGAGGTCTTATCCCCAAATGTGAGGTCTTTGGGTTTGTCAAAAACTAGATTACTATAGTCATCAACTATTTTGTACTTTGAACCTAACCTATTCCAGTGATCCACTACTCTATTTCTTAGCCAGTACCAAATGGTTTTGAAGACTGCTGGTTTATAATATAGTTTTAGACCTGGTACAAGTAGGCCACCTTCATTAGCATTTTTTCATTAATTCTCTTGAAATTCTTGAACTTTTGTTCTTCTAGATGAACTTTGTTATTATTTTTTCTACATCTGTAAAAGAATTTCTTGCAAGTTTGATTGGTATAGCACTAAGTAGATTAATTTAGGTAGTATTGTCATTTTTATTATATTCACTTTGTCATTTTTATTATATTTACTTGGGCTACATAAAAGCACTCGATAATTTTCCAATTGGTTAGATCTGAATTTATTTGTATAGAAAGTGTTTTGTAGTTGTGTTCATACAATTCCTTACTTTTCCTCGGCAGACAGATAGCAATATTTTACATTTTCAACATTGTCAACAGTTATTTTAAATGGAATTTCTTTTTGTATCTCTTGCTGCTGGACTATGTTGATAACATATGAAAATGCTGATGATTTCTGTGTATTTATTTTGTATCCTGCAACTTTGCTAAAGTTGTAGATTAATTCTTATAGTTTTTAGTTGATTCTCTAGGGTTCTCTAAGTATACCATCATATCATCTGCAAAGAGTGATAATTTGGTTTCCACATAACCTAATCTAATTCTTTAATCTCTTTTTCTTCTCTTATTGCCAAAACCAACATTTCTAATAGAATATTGAATAATAATGGTGATAGTGGGCATCCTTTTTTCACTCTTGATCTTATTGGGAATGATTCTAGTTTGTCTACATTACATATGATGCTTACTGATGGTTTTAAATAGATGCTACTGGTCATTTTAAGGAAAAGTCCATTTATTCCTATACTCTCTAATGTTTCTAATATGAATGGGTGTAGGATTTTATCAAATACTTTTTCTGCATCTATTGAGATGATTTTTGCATCAATGTTCATTATGGAGATTTGACTATAAGTTGTGAACAGATCCAACCCTTCTGGAGAGCAATTTGTAACTATACTCAAAAAGTTATCAAACTGTGCATACCCTTTGATCCAGCAGTGTTACTACTGGACTTATATCCCAAAGAGATATTAAAGAAGGGAAAGGGATCTGTATGTGCAAAAATGTTTATGGCTGCCCTTTTTTGTAGATAGAAACTGGAAATTGAATGGATGGTCATCAATTGGAGAATGGCTGAGTAAATTGCAGTATATGAATGTTATGGTATATTATTGTTTCATAAGAAATGACCAACAGAATGAATACTGAGAGGTTTAGAGAAACTTATATGAACTGATGCTAACTGAAGTGAGCAGAACCAAGAGATCATTATACACTTTAACAACAATAATATAAGAGGATCAATTCTGATGAAAAAGGCTATCTTTTACAATGAGATGTTCCAAATCAGCTCCAATTGATCAGTAATGGACAGAACCAGCTACACCCAGCAAAAGAACACTGGGAAATCAGTGTGGACCATAGCACAGCAATTACCCTCTTTCTGTTATTGTTTGCTTGCTTTTTGTTTTTCTTCCCAGGTTATTTTTACCTTCTTTCAAAATCCATTTTTTGTGTGTGCAAAAAGAGAACTGTATAAATATGTATACATATATTGTATTTTATATATACTTTAACATATTTAACATGTGTGGGACTATCTGACATCTAAGGGAGGGGGTGGAGGAAAGGAGGGGGAAAGTTAGAATAGACATTTTTGCAAGGGTCAATGTTGAAAAATTATACATGCATATGTTTTGTCAATAAAAAGCTATAATAAAAAAGGGAAAAATGAAATATTGTATAATAAAAAGAGAGAGAAAAAAAGAATTTGATAAGACTCTTTTCTTTCCCTATTTTTAAAAATAGTTTGTATACTATTGGAGTTAAGTGTTCTTCAAATGTTTGGCAGAATTCACATATAAATTCATTTGGCCCTAGAGGTTTTTTTCTTAGAAAATTGATTATAGTTTGTTCTATTTCTTTTTTCTAAAATGAGACTTTTTAAGTAATTTATTTCCTCTTCTGTTAATCTGGGCAATCTATATTTTTGTAGGTATTCCTCCATTTCACTTAGGTTATCAAATTTATTGATATTAAGTTGGGCAAAATAACTCCTAATTATTGCTCTAATTTCCTCTTTATTGGTAGAAAGTTCTCCCTTTTAATTTTTGAGATTAACAATTTGATTTTCCTCTTTCCTTTTTCTAATCAAATTAACTAAAGGCTTATCTATTGTCTTTTTCATAGAACTAACTCTTAATTTCATTTATTAATTCAATAGAGTTTGTACTTACAATTTTATTAATCTCCCTTTTTATTTTTAGAATTTCAAGTTTCGTATTTAATTGGGGGTTTTTAATTTGTTCTTTTTCTAGCTTTTTAAATTGCAAGCCCAATTCATTGATCTTCTCTTTCTCTATTTTATCCAAGTAAGTATCTAGAGATATAAAATTTTCCCTGATAACTGCTTTGGATGCATCACACAAATTTTGGCATGTTTGCTCATTATTGTCATTCTCTTGTTTGAAATTATTTATTGTGTCTATGATTTGCTATTTCACCCATTCATTGTATTGTATTAGATGATTTAATTTCCAATTAATGTTTAGTCTATTTTCCCCTAGTCATTTATTACATGTAATTTTTATTGCATCATGATCTGAAAAATGGGCATTCACTATTTCTGCCTTTCTACATTTGATTTTGAGATCTTTATGTTCTAATGTATGGTCAATTTTTGTATAGGTTCCATGAACTGCTGAGGAAAACTGTACTCCTTTTTGCCTCCATTCACTTTTCTCCAAAGATCTATAATACTTAACTTTTCTAATATTCTATTTATCTCTTTAATTTCTATCTTATTTATTTTGTGATTTGATTTACCTAATCTGAGAGAGCAAGGTTGACATCTCCCACTATTATAGTTTTGTTGTCTATTTCTTCTTGTAGCTTTCCTAATGCCTCCTTTAAGAATTTAGATACTATGCCACTTGGGGCATATATGCTTGGTATTGATATTATTTCATTATCTATTGTATCCTTTAGCAAAATATAGTTTCCTTCCTTATCTCTTTTAATTAGATCTATTTTTTCTTTTGCCTAATCTGAGATCAGGATCACTACCCCTGAATTTTTTACTTTACCTGAAGCAATAATAGATCCTGCTCCACACTTTTTTCTTTACTTTGTATGTATCACTCTTCTTTGAATGTATTTCTTGTAAACATACTGTAGGATTCTGGCTTTTTATTCAGTCTGCTATCCATTTCCATTTTATGGGAGAGTTCACCCCATTCACATTCAAGTGAAAATGAGTAATTCTGTATTTCCTGACATTTTATATATCCCAAATGATGCTTTTCACTTTCCTTTCCCCCTTTCCCTCCTCCCCAGTATTTTCCTTCTGACTCCACTTCCCTCAAGCAGTCCTCCCCCTTTGAAGCCCTTTTCCCTTTCTTATACCTTTGTCCTATTATTAAGTTTTCCCTTCTATTAGTCTTCCCTTTCCTTTTCCCTTTCCTCTCCCAGTTCCCTATAAGGTAAGACAAGTTTCTCTGTGAAACCAACTATGTTTAATAGTCTCTCTTTGAGTCAAATCTAATGAGAGTAAGATTCACACAATATTCATTCCCCTCTTTTCTTTCCCTCAATTATAATAGATCTTCTTTTCCTCTGCATGAGATGTTATTTCCTTCATTTTACCTCCATTTTTCTTTTTCTAGTACAATCCTTTTTCCATCTCTAGTTTCTTTTTTATATTATGACAGTAAAATCAAATTATACTTGCACTCTCTATTTATACCCATAACAGAGATATAGTTCTTAAGAGGTCTTTCCTTTTTACCTTTTGATGGTTTTCTTGACTTCTATATTTGCAGTTTAATTTTTTTTCAGTTCTGGTTTTTTCATTAGAAATGAATAAAAATCACCTGTATCATTGAATCTTTATCTTCTTGCCTGAAAGAAAATGCTCATTTTAGCTGGATTATTTATTCTTGGCTGCATTACAAGTTATTGTGCCTTTCAGAATATCAGATTCCAGGCTTTTTGATCCTTTAAGGTGGAAACCACTAGGTCCTGGGTAATCCTGATTGTGGCTCCTCAGTAAATGTATTGTTTCTTTTTGGCTGCTTATGATATTGTCTCTTGGTCCAATAATCCTGAAATGTAGCCACAGTATTCCTTGGAGTTTTCATTTTAGGGTCTCTTTTAGCAGGTGATTGGTGAATTTTTTCAATGGCTAGTTTACCTTCTGATTCTGCGATATCAGGGCAGTTTTCTTTGATGATGATTTCCTGAAATATAATGTCTAGGCTCTTTTTTCATCATGGTTTTCAGAAAGTCCAATAATCCTTATATTTTCTCTTCTAGATCTATTTTCCAAGTAGGAATTTTACATTTTCTTCTTTTTTAATTGTTTTTTTTTTTGCTTTTGCTAGATTATTTTTTGATGTCTCACAGAGTCATGCATTTCCATTTATTCAGTTCTGATTTTTAGTGAATTATTTTCTTTAGTTACTTTTTGTAGTTCCTTTTATATTTGGCTAATTGAATGTTTAAATGAATTGTTTTGTTCTGTGGATTTATTTTCTGTTTCACAAATTCTGTTTTTCAGTGAGTTATTTTCTTTTTACATTTTGTCAAATCTTTTTTATAAGGATTTATATACTTTTTCTATTTCTCTAAATTTATTTTTATAAGTTTCTGTTTCCTTTTCCACACCCTCTTACAAAGTTCTCATTTCTTTTCCCCATTTTTTCTTCTACCACTCTTCTTAGATGCTTTTTTAACTTCTTCAAATCGAGGTTTGTGGGATAGAGACCAATTTATATCACCCTTTGGGTCTTCATCTGGAGACGATCTGCTTTTAGTGATCTCAGGGTTTGAAATCTGTTCTTCTCTTTCCCCATAAAAACTATCTATAGTCAAAGTTCATTTTGCTCTTTTTGTCATTTTTTAAAGTAGAGGTCTGTTTTTAGGGTGAGGGGGAGATTGTACAAGCTTTCTCTACAAGCTGCAGTGGCTGTGTTAGGTCAGTGTTGACTAACTCCTGGTGCTGGGTGGGCGTGGCTAAGTCCTGTTAAATTCTGGCATTTAGGGATTCACTATTTATCTTTTGTATTTGTATTGGATTTCTTATAATTAGTTTACTGATATATTGGCTTGCAACCAGGGCAGAGTAACCAATACTACTGTAGATTCTCTGGTTCACAAGTTCAAACCACCCCACAATTGTGTGCTGCCTTCAATTGGTGTCTGTGCTCAGCCTGCTTGCTTTTGGCCCACCTTTCTCTGTGCTCAATTGAAACAGCCCTTTTCTGGAAATCTTCAAAATTACTTCTCAATATCCGTGGGTTCTATCACTCCAAAACCAGTTCAGAAGCTAAATTTGCTTTTAATGTGAGGGTCATGGGGAAAGCTTAGAAAAAGAAATGTCTTGAATCTGCTATCTTAGCTCCATACCCCAAAAGTAATCTCTGTTGTCATTTTCTTTAATGAAATTATTGGTTATTTCTATTATTTGTTCTTTGATCCAGTAATTCTTTAGAATTAAATTATTTAGTTTACAATTAATTTTTAATCTATCTTTCTACTGCCTTTTGTTGAATCTTATTTTGTTGCTTATGATCTGAGAAAAATACATTTAATATTCCTGCCTTTCTACCCTTGATTTTTGATGTTATTATGCTTTATCACATAGTTTATTTCTGTGTAGATACCAAGTGCTACTGAGAAAAAGGTTTATTCCTTTTTATCCCCATTCGTTTTTTTTCCAAATATCTGTATTTTCATTAAAAAATCAAATTAAAGATTTACCTGCTTTTTCTCACCATAAATCCATTTATTAACTCAATAGTCAATTTTTATCTTACTGTCAATTTTTAACCTCACTTTTAACTTTTAAGGTTTCCAAGATTGGTGTTTAATTAGGAATTTTTAATTTTTTCTTTCTTTCTTTTTAATTGCATACTCAATGTATTTATCCTTTCTTTTATTTTGTTGATGTATTTACAGGCATAATTTTCCTGTAAGTACTGCCATGACTTCATTTCATAAAATTTGGCATTTTATCTCATTACTGCTATTTTTTTAATACAATTGCTGATTATTTCTACAATTTATTCATTGACACACTCATTCTTTAGGAGTTGAATATTGAATGTTCTATTAATTTTTAATCTTTCTTTCCATGGTCTTTTATTACACATAAATTTATTGCATTTTGATCTGAAAAGGATGCATTTAATATTTCTGCCTTTCTACATTTGATTGTGATATTTTATGCCCTCATAGAGTTTTTTTTTTTTTTTTTTTTTGCAGAAACCATGTATCATGAAGAAATAGGTATGTTCTGTTATATTCCCATTCAATTTTCTCCAGAGGCTTATTATAGCTAACTTTTCTAATATTTTGTTCACTTCCTTAATTTTTTTGCTGGTTTATTTTGTGGTTAGATTTTTCTGTTTCTAAGAAGAGAAAGTTGAAGTGCTTCACGAGAATAGTTTTACTATTTCCTCTTGTAATTCACTTAACTTCTCTTTTAAGAATTTTGATAATATTCCATTTGTTGCATATATATTTAGTATTGACATTTCCTCATTTTCTGTGGTACCTTTTAGCTATGTAGTGTCTTTTCTTATCTCTTTTAATTAGATGTATTATTGTTTTTGTTTTGTCCGAAATCATAATTGCCATCCCGGATTTTTTTTTTTTTATTTCAGATGAAGCTTCAGATATTGTGCTGCAGTTCTTATGTGTGTGTCTGCTTTAATTATTTTTCTTAAACAATATATTAAAGAATTCTGGTTTTTAATTCACTTAATTTCATTTTTGGGGGGGTGAATTCATTTATCTACATTTACAGTTGTGGTTACTAATTCTGTATTTCCATCTATCTTCTTTTTTCTTCTGTTTATTATTCTCTCCTTTCATTCTTTTCCTCTTCACCAGTGTTTTGTTTCTGGTTACTGCCTCTCCAGTTTGCCTACTGTTCTGTTGATTCCCACACCTTTACTTAAGGTCATTTTCTACTTTCTTGTAGAGTAAAACAGATTTCTATAATCAACTGAATGCATGTTATTCCCTTTTTGAGCCAGTTGTTAAGAATAAGGCTTAAGCAATCCCCACATGACCTCCGCTCCCATCTTCTTTTCCATTGTAAAAGTTTTTTTTTTTTTTTTGCATTTCTACATATAATTTATCTCATTTTACCTCTTTCCTCCATTCTCTTCTCAGTATATAATCATCTTACCACTCTATATCATCTTATCAAAGTTGTCTTATACCCATTCTGTCTCTGTATACTTCTAATTCCAATAATAGTGATACAGTTCTTAAGAGTTACAAGTATCACCTTCCCATTTAGGGATGCTAACACTTTAGCCTTATTGAATACCTTAGGTTTTCTCTTTTTTCATGTTTGTGTACTTCTCTTGAGTTTTATGTTTGAAGATCATTTTTTTTTTGGTTCACCTGTGGCATTTACATTAGGAAAACTTGGAAATTTTCTGTTTTCATTGAACAACCATTTTTCTTCATGGGTGGTGGGGGAGGAGTGGGGTGGGAAGGAAATATGTCTACTTTACTGGGTAGGCAATTATTGGTTGTAGTTCTTGCTGCTTGATTTCCAGAATATCATATTCCTTGCTCTTTGTTCTGGGACAGAGCATGAAGGTGCTTAGCCTCTTGCCTCTTGCTGCCCTGGGGCCAACAGGAAGATGGGGAGTGTTGCTTTGGGTCTATGGAGAGTCTGGAGCTGTACAATGACCAGATTATTCATCTCATATTGTATTGGTACTACAGAGGACTTGTACTTGGGGTCTGATACTGCATTATGGCCCATACAGAGCCCATTTTTATCTGGCACCCTCCAGGGGGCACAGGATGTAGGGAGACAGAACTGGCTTCTTTCCTGGTACTGTTCTGAGGCCTTTTGGAAGGAAGAGAGGTGAGCTGGTCACTGACCCACACTGGGGCTCAGTGTTTCACATTGGCTTACTGAAGCAATGCCTGGAGCTGGCTTGCCAGAATACTGTCTACCTGGTCTATCTACCTGAGTAAAAGGGAGATCTTTCCTGCCATCTTCTAATTTGTCTTGGACTGGAAAAAAAAATTAATTCTGCCTTTCTAGAAATGATTTAATGGTACTATTTTATAATTACTGGAATTGAATTTGGAAGATTTCTGGCTATTTCCTGCTTACTTTGCCACTTTGACTTCTGGGAAAGGTTACTTCTATTTCTTTTTAATATTGTAATTATTACATTATTCTGTAAATTATATTCTTACTTTTATTCATTTTATTTTGCATCAGTTCATTGATGTTTTCCCTGGTTTCTCTGAATTCATTCTTTTTGTTATTTCCTATATTAAAAATAAACAAATAAAATTCATTGCATTTTTTATATTAATCCATTTAATCATTCCCATTTGATAGATATCTCTTTAGTTTCTTGTTCTTCAATATAAGAAATACTGATTCAGTACTCTATGGTAGCAATAAACTAAAAACCAAAGAGACACTTGTTGATAGGGAAAAGGTTCAAAAATGAAACAAAACAAAACTTGGCATATTCATGTAATGGAATATTATTATGCAGTAAAAATGATGCATATAAAGAATTCATAGAATAATGGGAGGTCTTGCATGAACAGATACAGAATAAAATAAATAGAACTAACTGAACATTATACACAATAATAACAATGTAAATAAAATTATTACTAAAAATGTTAAATTCTAAGAAATAGAAAAGCCTATGAAGTAATGTAAAAATAAAGTAAAATGAGATAATGAAATAGATCTCTTGCTTCAAATTAGAAAAATAGAGTACTGCTATGATATAATATTGAATATATAATAACATGATCTCTGCATCAGACTTTTTTGCTTAATTGTTTTTCTTTGTCCAAAGAATAGTTCAGACTTGGGGATGGAGTAAATTTACATTCAATAAAGAAGAAAGGTCTCAAATTGTATTTTTTAAAGGGATTGCAGAAATAAAATTGGTTTATCAGATTCTCAAAACAAATTGATTT
Source organism: Sarcophilus harrisii (assembly GCF_902635505.1). Lineage (NCBI taxonomy): Eukaryota > Metazoa > Chordata > Mammalia > Dasyuromorphia > Dasyuridae > Sarcophilus > Sarcophilus harrisii. The sequence continues at coordinate 239,281,016 of NC_045427.1, read as the reverse complement.
AGGGAATTTATATAAGAGGGAGTCTGCTGACTATTGGCATTATTTCTATGAAGGGATATATAATTCTATTGTTAGAGAAGAATTCTAAGCCATTTTAGTTCATTTTTTTTGTTTGTTTTATAAAGAAGAAAACTTAGGCCCCACAAAAAGAAGTGACTAGATCAAGATAACATAGCTAGCCAAGATTTGAAACCTGTTCTTATTACTCCTGACCCAGGGCTTTTTGCTACATTCTGAAGCATCCAACATAACTTTAGGAGAAAGGGGATAATAGGATAATGCATGGAACACATTCCATAAAGAAGAACTACAAATCATAACCTTCCATTTTATAATGTATCATTATGAACTATAAAAGCACATTGTTATGATTCAAAAAATGTGCAGTTAACTACATTTGAGGTTCTCTTATTTTTTTTGTATAAATGTATTGATTACTTATTAACTAATATTCCTTAACAAGGATCTTTTCCCACCTACTTAAGTGATTTTCAGTTATGCTAGAGTTCATAACTTTCATCCACATGAAAAGGACAGGCAATGTTTTGTGGCAACCAGTCTTTACAAGCACTGGCAATCCTGCATAATTTATTGGCATGTCTATAACCTAATGACAAGTGAGGGATATAAATTCTATTTGTATCTCTTCTGCAACACTTTTAAAATTTCCTGGTTCTCCACCTTTACCTTCATATGAAACAGGCCATTTATCCTAAAGTAAACTAAGCTACCAGCCTATATGCCTGCTCTATTATCTGTTATTTATCCCACAATTCTGAAACTGTACCCTGTAACATTGACATCACCTCTGATGACAAATAGCTTTTGGATGATATTTATTTTCCACAATCCTAGTTAAGGGGATTATTTAATGAAGGTGAAATCTACATTACTTAACATTACATCACTTAACATAACATTACAGTATTATTTAATAATACAAATTAAAAAATGATGCTGGGGAATTAGGTGCCCAAATCTCATTATTGTTAATGGTTCTTGCTTACCTAATTCCCTGTTTTATGTGATAAAAATGTGGCTCCAAGTCTAACTTCTATGGAAATGAGCCTACCAACATCTGCATGGAATGCACTATATCTTAGATATAAATAACTGCAACTATATTCTTTGTGTTCACAGAGAATAACTATGATCCTGGCTGAAAAAGCAAAAAAAAGTAAATGGTGGTGACTTCATTTTGACAATGAAAAGACATCAAAATAGCTATCAAATAGGTTTTAAGGATTTTCACATTTCTATCTTAACAACAGTGTCATATAGAATTTCTATAGAATTTTACTCTTTCAAAGTGATTTCACTGCTTGTTTAAATTGATTTTCTGAATATTCTGTGAGTTAAGTGGCACACATTTTAGATATGAGAAAATTAAGAAGAGTCTATGCAGTAGAATAATTGATATTTACACAGAAATTTAAAGTTTGAAAGTATTTTTCACATTAATTATTTTAATCCAAAAATGATCCTGTGGGAAAGGTTCTTAGTAGCAGTGAGTTGATATACTTGACAGAGTATTGGACACAGAGTGAAGAAGTTTCCTATTCAAATTCTCTTACCTATTAACTGTATAATACTAGGCAAGTTCTTTACTCTATCAGCCTCATTTTCTTTATCTGCAAAATGGGCTTTTAAAAGGACCTATTTGATAGAATTTCAGTAAGGATCAAATAAGATATTCTACATGAAAATGTTGTACAAAATTTAAAGTGTAAATAGGATGATATTTTCCACTGAAGAAATTGAGGCACAGGGCAGTTAAATAACTTGCCCATAGTCATGTAAATAGTAAGTATCAAAGGTAGGATTTGAACACAGGTGTTCTTGACTCAAATACAGCACTTTAGCCACTATGTCATGCCAGGTCATCTGATTAATAGATGGTGCACTTGGGAAACATATCTTCACATACCTATTCTGGTATTTTCCCTCTAAATTACACAAGTGTTGTAATACGGGAGCCACATGCCAGTGGCTGCTGGAGGTCTAACTCAGACCTGTAAAATGGATCTCTTCATGTGAGAGGATGATGATGATTCAAGGAGACTGAGAGGCAGCTGCTGTTGTCTGACCTCCCTACTGAGAGGTGGTTGTGTTGTCTGACCTCTCTGCTCTTCCCTCTGCCTCCAATTTATTTCATTCCCAGCCCACAAATAAGACCTGTATCAGTAAAGGCTGCTTTGCTACTCCTTCAGATGTTACAATTCATACCTATGGAGGCTCTTGGAGACTTGACCTGCCCCTTCACTTAGGCATGGTCCTTAACACGTAAATTCCTCAAGTCCTGAATTAGTGTAGTGAAGTAAAACATACACTAGACTAGGATTCCAAAGACTTAGATTCTAGTTCTGCTCTTTCATGAACAAGCTGTATTGTCTTGAATGTCTTTTAACCTCCATGTGTCTTTGTCAACTAAAATGGAGACAATATGTACTCTGCCAACCTTTAATATTTGCCCGTGTATGCATATGTATCAAATAAAATTCTCTGTAGAAGGCAACATGTTGTAGAGTGAGGAATAAGATGGGGTGAGTCAAAACTATTTTCAAATTCCATCTTGAGGTTGGTCATCTTCAAACACTCAATTTCTTAATTTATGAAATGAAAGTATTATACAAAATAACTTTATAAGGCCCCTTTTTATCTCATTGAATCTAATTATGTGTGAAAGCTTTTTTTTCAAATATGTTATTATTGTTATTATCATTAGGAATTTCTAGTTCCTGATTCCTAATGAGCACTTAAGTATAGTACCTTTTTAAAATTGTGGAAAAGGAAGGAATTTATGACCAAAGAACTAGAGATCATTACTGATCACAAAATAGAAAATTTTGATTATGTCAAATTGAAAAGTTTTTGTACAAACAAAACTAATGCAGACAAGATTAGAAGGGAAACAATAAACTTGGAAAACATTTTTATAGTCAAAAGTTCTGATAAAGGCCTCATTTCCAAAATATATAGAGAATTGACTCTAATAAGAAATCAAGCCATTCTCCAATTGATAAATTGTCAAAGGATATGAATAGACAATTCTCAGATGAAGAAATTGAAACTATTTCTAGCCATATGAAAAGATGCTCCAAGTCATTATTAATCAGAGAAATGCAAATTAAGACAACCCTGAGATACCACTACATACCTGTCAGATTGGCTACAATGAAAAGGAAAGATAATGAAGAATGTTGGGGGGATGTGGGAAAACAGGGACATTAATACATTGTTGGTGGAATTGTGAATACATCCAGCCATTTTGGAGAGTAATTTGGAACTATGCTCAAAAAGTTATCAAACTGTGCATACCCTTTGATCCAGCAGTGTTACTACTGGGCTTATATCCCAAAGAGATCTTAAAGAAGGCAAAGGGACCTGTATGTGTAAGAATGTTTGTGGCAGCCCTCTTTGTAGTGGCCAGAAACTGGAAACAGAGTGGATGCCCATCAATTGGAGCATGGCTGAATAAATTGTGGTATATGAATATTGTGGAATATTATTGTTCGGTAAGAAATAACCAACAGGATGATTTCCGAAAGGCCTGGAGAGACTTACACGAACTCATGCTGAGTGAAATGAGCAGGACTAGGAGATCATTATATACTTCAACAACAATACTATATGATGATCAATTCTGATGGACCCGGCCATCTTCAGCAATGAGATGAACCAAATCATTTCCAATGGAGCAGTAATGAACTGAACCAGCTACACCCAGCAAAAGAACTCTGGGAGATGATGAAGAACCATTACAATGAATTCCCAATCACTATATTTTTGCCTGCCTACATATATATATATATATATATATATATATATATATATATATAAATTTTTTTTATTTCCTTCACAGGATAATTGTACAATATTTCAGAGTTGGATTCTTTTTGTACAGCTAAATAATGGTTTGGACATGTAAACTTATTTTGTATTTAATTTATACTTTAATATATTTAACACGTACTGGTCATCCTACCATCTTGGGGAGGGGGTGGGGGGAAGGAGGGGAAAAATTGGAACAAAAGGTTTGGCAATTGTCAATGCGGTAAAACTATGCATATAAGTTGTAAATAAAAAAAGTTATAATAAAAAAAATTGGAAGTTACAGTACCTTTCTTATAGAAACTGGATTCATTGATTTGAACAGAGGGACAGAGGGAGAAAGGATTGGGATATTTGAAAACTTTGGCAGAAATGGTGTATACTAAAAATTAAACCACGGGGGGTATATAAGTTTAGGGACATGTTAGCATGGAATACCAATCTATGCCATATGAACTCAAACTCTTAAGGAAGCTATCCATTTAATAAAATTCTGCTCAGTTTTGGATGAGGTAATAAAGATTTCAGTTTGTTTTTCTCAGTTTTAGACATTCATTCATATAAAACAACACAACACAGCCATTACTGGGATGTTTGAGAATATCTCAGACAAAGAAAGCCTCTAAGAGATAGACTGAAGCTTAGTAGTGGGAAAAGACAAGAGATTCACTCTTTCTATTCTGTTAAAGTCAGTATCAATTGTCCTTTCTTAACCATGTAAAGATAAAAATTCTCCTTGCTCTTGTAACAAAAGAAGAGAACTCTGGGGCCCAAGTTATATGGTATACTGTGTTTCTACTGTCCTTTTCTCCCACTATATGTCTTGAGCACCTAGAATGAGGATGTAGATTCCGTGCTTTCCATTCAGATTAATAAATTAATGAAAGAACAATTATGTTCCAAGAACTATGTTAAATGTTGGTATTACAAATTGAAAAAAATAATATGATCATTGCTCTTAAAGAAACTACATTTTAACTGGTGGAGACAGCATTAATAGAAGTGTCAGCTGCAGGGAAAATGGAAGGATCTAGTGGTTCTTCCAATCCAAAATGACAGATAAATACATAAGGAAGACTAGCTGGGACCTTGTGGAGCAATGGTAAGGCAGTTGGGAACTTACTGGTCCACCATGATATCCTACTCATTCAAGTGTTGTGAGTGGCCATATCTCTATCCCATGAGCTAGTGAAAAAGATAGTGGATTTGAGATTTAGAGAGCTACAGAGTTCTAAGTAAATTAACATATAAATAGGGTGGGTCCTGTCAGCATATGTCCAGAGGAGCACCCATTTCCTAGATGGATGGCATTGTGGCAGCTAGGGTGAGGGACTGGAAGAGTTCACTGTAGCTTCTTTGTTAGGTGTATTTTTAAAAATTTGATACTCATAACAACTTACTGGGTATAAGTGATATTGTTAGTCTCATTTTGTAGATGAAGAAAGAGAAGCTGAGAGGGGTCATTTGACTTGTCCAATATCACACAGCTTGGAAATATTTGAGCCTTGGTATGAACTTAGATTTTTAATAATAAATATCTGTTTCTCTGTCTACTGATCTATTATGCTTGTGCAATATGGATTAAGATTTTAATGACTAAGTACAGAATAGTGATAATCCTTAAATCCTGAAAGAAATACATTTAAAATGAATTTAAAGTTATTTATTATTCAAATGTTATTTATTTAAAATAAAATTAAAACATTTTTACTTCACAAAACCTATATTATTGAGGAAGCTGATGCATATCACTGAGGTAGCTGATGATCCAGTAGATAGAATACCTGGAATCAAGAAGAATTGAAATCAAATACACCCTCAGCCATTTATTACTGTGTAACTCTCAGCAAGTCACTTAATCTCTACTTCCTCCCTGCTATTTCCTAACAATAAAATACTACTAATAATAGCATATCCCTTCCAGGGCTGTAGTGAGGATTGAATATGATTGTATTTGTAAAGTGGTTAGCAAATAATAGGTACTATATAAATGTTTATTCCCTTCTCTCTGACATGTAATTAATTTACTATTAATGTTATCTGGGTTGAAGTCAGTGGGTTGCAATTAATAAGCATTTGAACAAGTTGAAAGAACACTGAACTTCAAGTTAAAGGTCTTGTGTTCAAATCTCAGTTCTGTCATGAATGATATAACCATGTCCAAATATTTTACCTTTCTTGGTTTGTTTCCTGTGAAATATAAGAGTTGATAATAAGCAGTATGGTATAATAGGTTGGTCATTGAAATTGGAATCTTCAAGAACTGGTTTCAAATTCTACCTCAGTAGCTGCATGACTTTGGCAAATTGTTTAAATTCCTCATCTGTAAAATGAGTGACTTGAACTTAATGGCCTCAAAAGTCCCTTTTAGCTTCAAATCTGTGTTCCTATGGGTACACAGAAGATCATTCCATGAAAGATGGCACATCCCTAACCTTTAAAGGGAGACATAAAGGAAGATACTCAGATTCTTTCATTCAATGCTTTTATATTTTATTATTAGTCAGAATCTTGAGCTCGAGACCCCTGCCTTGAAATTGTCTGACATTTCTCATGTTCTTAGCTTCACTTCACTCATATGTGGTCAAAACAAGTTCCAACTTTTATGAACCCTTTTTTTCTCTTTTGTCTTGGCATCCAGGGGTTCTCATTGTCTGTCTGAAAGAATTTTACTCTCTCATTTTAAGTGTAGTTCACTGCCTGGTGAGGGCCCATTTTAGTGACCCCTGTAGCCGAAGCTATCATACATATGCTCATTACTGCACTACAACACGACACTGAAGCTTGCCTTGTATTCTATTTATTGATACATTATACAACTCTATTTTGTTCTCAGGATCTAATGAATTCCCCTTGCTTAGCTGGTTGGGGATACCAAGGTGGTAAGGGCATTCTTGGAGTTTCATTCAGGAAAGACAGTCTCTTGTTTGAAGGGAAGCTACCCTCACTTGTCTTTTAAAGGCTTTGGAATCATTCTCACTTCTGTCCTCCCTCTTCTGACCTATTTGTAGCAAAAATATTTTGAAAGATGGGTAATATAACTTATTCTATGGTAAAGTCAAGTTTGCTTGAAGAATGAAAAACTAAGTTTATGCAAACTTTCTATCACCTGCATTGAGGCATTTTAGAAGTTAGAATTACTTAAGTTGAAAAGCTTACACTGGATCAAACACATAGTGCATATAATACTATTTATTCTCATTGGGACCTGAGCTGAGTTGGAGGGGGAACAATGACTATTATTAGAGCATCAATAGAGAAGGAATAGAGTTTCTGAGATTTTTAGAGTCTAGAGTGATTCTGGGGAGTAGAAGAAAGACAATATACCTATTTGGAAATGGACTCTGATAATTTATTATTCTCTTTTAGGAGGAAAGAAAAAAATTATTGAGTTTGTGTTTGTTATTGTTGTTTTTAATGTAATATGGTACGTTTTCTAATTGGGACAATTTTATTGATTGAAGAAGGCAGAAAAAAAAAAGATAGTTGCATTAGCAACATCAAAAAAAGCCTCCCTCAAATAGAAAAGATATTCACTCAGAATAAAAATAGTCTATTCTTTTCCCAAGAATCTATTGCACATAAGATTGATAAGGACTTGAAGAAATTTTGATACCTAGAAGTATTTGTTGAGTCCAGAACAACTGAGCCTTGCCAATTTGTACCTTAAATGACAAAGATGTATCGTCATAAGATAGAAGCAAGTTATTTCACAGAAGAGACTCTACTTTGAAGCAATAGAATTGGTTGAAACCAAACTTTCAGTAGTTAACACTAGACCTGTGAGTACAAAAAGTTTTTAGAACTGATTCACAGGAAGATCTCAAAGTCTGCACTACTATATGCTATTTGGAAGATGTGATAGGAAGAAAAGCTTTGATACTTGGATGAACTGACTGGAACAATGCTTCCCTCATGACAAAGAAATATATTTCTGCAAAAACAAATGATACAAGGGTGGAGTCAAGATGGCAGAGAGGTAGAAGAGAGTGTGATTAGCAAGTGTGATTAGCTTCTTTTCACAAACACTTGCATTGTTGTTGTTCAGTTATTTTTTTGTGATAATTGCTTTGTAAAAAGTAGTATTTTGGAAAAGTTATTTTTTTCTTATTTCTATTTAAAATTTTTTCCCTTAATGTTTCCAGATTGCTTGTCCTTCAAAATCAAATTTTGTAGTATTTTATCTAGATCTATAAAATAATCCTTCAGGAGCTTTATTGGTACAGTAGTTAATTTATAATTTAATGTAGGTAGTTATATCACTCTTAGAAATATCAATTCTTGAGTTTCATATTATAATATCCCTTCTGTATCTTGAATCATGAAGACTGGCTTTCTTTCTCTCATTTTATTATGATCACTCACCTAAGCTCTTTAGTTCTCTATTGTCTCCTCCTTCCCAAGGTGATAATTTTCCAAGGACCTCCATATGCCCTTTGCTGATATGGGATTAAGATTTCTGGGGGACGGATCCAAGATGGTGTAGAGGACACACATGTCTATCTAAGTTCTCCTTTACCCTAAAACTAATTTTTATGAAACTCAGCCTTGGAATTAATGCTTGACTGTCAAAACTGACAAATATTGGGAGTCAACACATTACCAACAGAAGATAATCTCAAAATTTGCCAGAAAAGGTTTGTTTTTGGTCACAGGTGGGGATGGAACCAGGCTAGACGAGGAGCAGAATCAGGCAGGCAGTGAGAGCACAGGAAATAGCTCACATCTGAGCAGATCATATGGGGGTGGGGAGTGGTCTTTGCTGACTGAAAATTTGTGGGGAGAACTTACCACAGTGTCAGCTACTCTGCTCTGGCAGTAAGCCAGTAGATCAGTAGAGAAGCTATAAACACAGGGGGTAAAGACTTTAACCCTAAAATGCTAGAGTCTCTCAGGACCTGGCCACACCCATTCAGCATTGGGAAGGACTCAGCATGATATCAATGCACAGCCAATGATGCTAGCACAGATGCTGACCACAGTGCAATGGGCTTTAACTATAGATAGCCTCTATACCAAAAGAGAGCAGACTTCAAACCCTGAGGAGATTAAAAGCAGATTGTCACCAGATGAAGCCCCAAATAGTGATATAACCTGGTTCCCATCACACAAGGCTCTCGTAGAAGAAATTAAAAAGGCTTTTACAAGAGAGCTAGAAGAAAAGTGGGAAAGGAAAAGGGATGCTTTGCCAATGGGTCTGGATAAACAATGTTCCTCATTAAAATATAGAGTGGATAAAGAAATCAACTCCTTGAACAAACAGAATTAGTGAATTGAAAAAAAAGAAAATAATTCCTTAAAAAATGAAATTAGCAAAATGGAAAAAAAAATTCCATAGAACAAAATAACTCATTTAAAAACTAAATTGGACAATTAAAAAAGAAATAAAAAAGTAAATGAAAATAACTCATTAAAAATCAGAATTTAACAAATGGAAACAAATGACTAGAGGAAACAACAAGAATCAGTTAAACAAAACCAAAAAAAAAAAAAATAGAAAAATAGAAAAAAAATGTTACATACCTACTTGGGAAAACAACAGACCTGGAAAATACATCTAAGAGACATAATCTAAAGATTATTAGACTCCCTGAAAGTCATGATGAAAAAAAGAGCCTAGACACGATTTTTCAGGAAATCATCAAAGAGAACTGCTCAGATATTATAAAAACAGAAGGTAAAATAGTTATTGAAAGAATTCATTGATCACCTACTGAAAGAGATCCCAAAATCAAAACTCCAAGAAATATTGTGGCTAAATTCCAAATCTATCAGACTGTTATGGGCCAGAACTTGAAACAAGATATTAAATGGAATTGAGGAGACAATGTTTAAATCTAGTTTAGCATTGATTTAATCCTAAAACAAATAATGGTTTCCTAGTGATATAATGATTGGTTTGTACTCAGTGTGGGACACATAAAGAGAAGCAATCAAGGCCAGAAAGGACAAGTGCACTAGAGGCTCTTGGAGGCTGAGATAGATTCACTCCATTGTCCACCTTTGTGGTGGCTGCAGGCTGAAGCACAAACTCTTGGAATTTGGAGACATTCAGAGGGCAGAGAAGGAGGCAAGAGCTCAAGCCCACGGAACCAAGGAGAGAGATATGCCTGTAAGAAAGTTAACCAGGCCCCAGGAAAGGAGACAAGACTTGGAAAGGGACAATAAAGGATTTGGACTTTAACAGCTGGCTGCATTTGGGATGATTACTGAACTGAAATGAAGACTGCCTCCAGAGACCCCAAGAAAACTTCAAAAGAGAACATTACATTTTAAAGAGAATATTACATCAAACCAAGGAAAAAATACTAAAAGTAGCCAGAAAAAAATTCAAATACAGAGGAGCCACAATAAGGATTACTTAGAATCTAGCAGCATTTACTTTAAAGCAGCATTACTTGAAGGGCCTGGAATCTGATATTCTGAAAGTCTAAGGAAGTTGCTATACAGTTAAGAATAACATAACCAGCTAAACTGAGTTTTTTCTTCCAGGGAAGAAGATAGACATTCAGTGAAATAGGTGAAGTCCATTTATTTCTGATGAAAAAACCAGAGCTAAACAAAAAGTTTGACTTCCAAATATAGGACTCAAGAGAAGCATAAAAAGGTAAAAGGAAATCTTGGGAACTATATTTCTGTTATGAGTATACATAAAGAGTACATATATAATTTGGTTTTACTATTATAATATAAAAAAAAGAATCTAGAGGAGGAAAGGAAATTGTACTAGAAAAAGGGAAAATAGGAGGTACTACATCTCACAAAGAGGCAAAAGAAACCTATTATATCTGAGGGAAATAAGGGAGGGGGATGAACATAGTGTGAATCTTACTCTCATCAGAATTGGTTCAAAGAGAACATATTAGACATATTCAATTTATAGAGAAACTTCTCCAACCTCATTGAAAAGAGGGAGGGGAAAAGTGAAAAGAGAAGGAGTAGGCTAAATAGAAGGGAATACAAAAATTGTAAGGGAAAGGTTTAAGAAAAGGAGAGAGACTCAAAGGGGAATATCCTAAAGAGGGAAGACTGCATGAGGTGCATGGTGTTCACATGTTTAATATTGGGAAAGTGATAAGGAGGAAAAGAAAGACAAAAGCATAATCTGCAGTTAACAAGATGGAGGAAATACAGACTTAGTAATTTTAACCACAAATGTAAATGAGGTAAATTCCCTCATAAAGTGGAGGCAGATAGCAGACTGGATTAAAAGTCAGAATCCTACAATATGTTGTTTACAGGAAACACACAAGAAGCAGGGTAATACATAGAGTAAAGGTAAAAGGCTGCACCAGAATCTACTATGCTTCAGGTGAAGTCAAAAAATCAGGAGTAGCCATCCTGATCTCAGATCAAGCAAAATCAAAGATTGATCAAATAAAAAGAGATAAGGGAGGAAACTCTATCTTAGTAAAGGGTAGTATAGATAATGAAGCAACATCAATATTAAATATATATGCACCCAGTGGTGTAGCATCTAAATTCCTAAAGGAGAAATCAAGAAAGTTACAAGAAGAAATAGACAGCAAAACTAAAATAGTAGGAGATCTCAACTTTACACTCTTAGAGCTAGATAAACCAAACCACAAAATAGATAAGAAAGAAGTTAAAGAAGTAAAGAAAACACTAGAAAAGTTAGGTATGATAGATCTTTGGGGAAAACCAAATGGAGACAGAAAGGAGTACACTTTCTCTTTGGCAATTCGTGGAAACTATACAAAAATTGACCACATATTAGGACATAAAAACCTCAAATTCAAATGCAGAAAGGCAGAAATAGTAAATGCATCCTTTTCAGATCACAATGCAATAAAAATTACATTCAATAAAAAGCCAGGGAAAAAAGACCAAACAGTATTTGGAAATTCTCTCATCCTAAAGAATGATGGGGTGAAACAGCAAATCATACTCACAATTAATAATTTCACCCAAAAGAATGACAATAATGAGAAGTCATACTAAAATGTGTGAGATGCAGCCAAAGCAGTAATAAGAGGAAATTTAATATCTCTAGAGGCCTACTTGCAAAAATTAGAGAAAAATAAAATCAATGAATTAGGCAACTAAACAAAGCTAGAAAAAAGAGCAAATTAAAACTCCCAATCAAACACTAAACTTGAAATTCTAAAAATAAAAAAAGAGATTAATAAAATTGAAAGTAAAAAAAAACTATTAATTAATAAAAAAAAAAAAAAAAACTAAGAGTTGGCTCTATGAAAAAACGAACAAAATAAACCTTTGGTAAATGTGATTAGAAAAAGGAAAGAAAAAAATCAAATTGTTAAACTTAAAAATGAAACTGGAGAAAATTAATGAAGAAGAAATTAGAGCAATAATTAGGAGTTACTTTGCCAATAAATTTGATAACTTAAATGAAATGGATGAATACCTTAAAAAAATACATATTGCCCAGATTAACAAAGGGGGGAGTAAATTGATTAAACAGTCCCATTTTAGAAAAAAGAAATAGAACAAGCTATTAATCAACTCCCTAAGAAAAAATCCCCAGAACCAGATGAATTTACAAGTGAATTCTACCAAACATTTAAAGAACAATTAACTCCAATGCTATATAAACAATTTGAAAAAATAGGGGTTGAAGAAGTCCTCCCAAATTTCTTTTACGACACACAAGGTACTGATATATAAACCAGATTGATCTTATCTCTAATGAATATTGGTGCAACAATCTTAAATAAAATTCTAGCAAAATGATTACAGAAAATCATCCCCAGGATAATACACTATGAGCAAGTAAGATTTATATCAGAAATGTAGGACTGATTCAATATTAGGAAAACTATTAACATAATTGACTATATCAATAACCAAATTAACAAAAAAAAACATATGATCATGTCAATAGATGCAGAAAAAGCATTTGGTAAAATCCAATACCGATTCCTATTGAAGTCAGTAGAAAGCATAGGAATAAAATGACTTTTCATTAAAATATTTCCTTAAAATAAAATACCATCTATTTAAAATTATCAATAAGCATCATATGTAATGGTGATAAACTGGAACAATTCCCAATAAAATCAGGAGTGAAACAAGGTTGTCCACTATCACCATAAGTATTCAATATTGTATTAGAAATGCTAGCTTTGACAATAAGAGATGAAAAAGAGATTAAATTAATTAGAGTAGGTTAGGAGGAAACCAAATAATCACTCTTTGCAGATGATATGATGGTATACTTAGAGAACCCCAGGTATTCTACTAACAAAGCTATTAGAAATAATCCACAACTTTGTCAATGTTGCAGGATACAAATAAATCAACATAAACCATCAGCATTTTTGTACAGAACTAACAAAATCCAATAGCAGGAGATACAAAGAGAAATTCCATTTAAAATAACTCTCAGTGTTATAAAATATTTGGGAATCTATCTGCCAAAGGAAAGTCAGGAACTATATGAGCAAAACTACAAAACACTTTCCACACTCATAAATTCAGATCTAAACAGTTGGAAAATATTAAGTGCTCTTGGATAGGTCAATCGAATATAATAAAGATGACAATCCTACCTAAACTAATGTATTTATTTAGTGCTATACCAATCAAACTCCCAAGAAACTGTTTTAATGACCTAGAAAAAATAACAACAACATTCATCTGGAAGAACAAAAGGTCAAAAATTTCAAGGGAACTAATGAAAAAAAAAAATCAAATGAAGGTGGCCTAGCTGTACCATATCTAAAACTATATTTGGAAGCACTGGTCACCAAAACCATTGGTATTGGCTAAGAAATGGATTAGTTGATCAGTGGAATAAATTAAGTTCACAGGACAAAATAGTCAATTACTATAGCAATCTAATGTTTGACAAACCCAAAGACCCCACCTTTTGTGATAAGAATTCACTATTTGTCAAAAACTGCTGGGAAAATTGGAAATTAGTATGGCAGAATCTAGGCATTGACCCACACTTCAACACCATACACCAAGATAAAATCAAAATGGGTTCATGATCTGGGCATACAGAATGAGATTATAAATAAATTAGAAGAACATAGGACAGTTTACCTCTCAGACTTATGGAACAGGAAGGAATTTGTGACTAAAGAAGAGCTAGAGATCATTATTGATCACAAAACAGAAAATTTTGATTATATCAAGTTAAAAAGTTTTTGTACAAACAAAACTAATGCAGACAAGATTAGAAGGGAAGCAATAAACTAGGAAAACATTTTTATAGTTAAAAGTTCTGATAATGGCCTCATTTCCAAAATATATAGAGAATTCCCCCAAATTTATAAGAAATGAAGCCATTCTCCAATTGATAAATGGTCAAAGGATATGAACAGACAGTTTTCAGATGATGAACTTGAAACAATTTCTACTCATATGAAAAGGTGTTACAAATCATTATTGATCAGAGAAATGCAAATTAAGACACCTCTGAGATACTACTGCATACCTGTTAGATTGGCTAAGATGACAGGAAAAGATAATGACAAATGTTGGAGGAGATGTGGGAAAACTGGAACACATGCATTGTTGATGGAGTTGTGAATGGATCCAACTATTCTAGAGAGCAATTTAGAACTATATTCAAAAGGTTATCAAATTGTACATACCCTTTGATCCATCAGTGTTACTACTGGGCTTATATCCCCAAGAGATCTTAAAGAAGGGAATGGGACTTGTATGTGCAAAAATGTTTTTGGCAGCCCTTTTTGTAGTGGCTAGAAACTAGAAATTGAATGGATGCCTATCAATTGGAGAATGGCTGAGTAAATTATGGTATATAAATGTTATGGAATATTATTTTTCTATAAGAAATGACCAGCAGGATGAATACAGAGAGGCTTGGTGAGACCTACATGGAGTGATGCTGAGTGAAATGAGCAGAACCAGGAAATCATACACTTCAACAACAATACTATATGAGGATCAATTCTGATAGAAATAGCTATCTTTGGCAATGAGAGGATTCAATTCAGTTCCAGTTGATCAGTGATGAACAGAACCAGCTACACCCAGTGAAAGAACACTGGCAAATGAGTGTGGACCACAACATAGCATTTGCACTATTTTTGTTGTTTGCTTAGATTTTTGTTTTTCTTCCAAGGTTATTTTTACCTTTCTAAATCTGATTTTTCTTGTGCAACAAGAGAAGTGTATAAATATGTACACATATGTACAGATAATGTTAACTTATATTGTAGCAATTTTAATATGTATGGGACTGTCTCCCATCTAGGGGAGTGGTGGAGGGAAGGAGGGGAAAAGTTGGAACAGAAATGTTTGCAAGAGTCAATGTTGAAAAATTACCCATGCATATGTTTTGTCAATAAAAAGCTAAAATAATAATAATAAAAGATTTCTGTAGGTCTTAAACACTTAATCAGAGAAATCATCCATCATACTATATTACTTTCTATTTCCTCCAAACCCCAATTTTTCACCACAGATATTTACATCCTTCCTCTCATGGAAATTTTATGTAATGGAAACCTTACTAGAAAAAGGGTTTTCCAATTATTCCATCCATGACCTTCCACACCACTTCTTTTATTATCTGCTCCTGTAGCTTTCCTTCTCCTTTTTTCTTAGGCCTTTACCCTCTTCCAGTCTTTCACAAATATTGATTCATTTATAAGGTTGGATACATGGGGTTTATTCCACATAATATAAATTATTTTTTTTCTTCTTCATCTTTTACTGGTTTTTGAGATCTTCTTGAATCTTTAGCCCTTTAATTCATTTTTGTCTCACAGGGAAATATAATTTCTTTTTAAAATTGCTTATAAATTTGAAATGATTGATTTAATTAGTCTTTTCTTGTTAGTTGTGCTTATTTTCCTATTCTGTGTTTCTTCCATTCAGATTATTTACAATCAAACATTCTGATTATTTCTCTATTTACTTTTTCAGGAACATTTTAAATGAAAGTCCATATCATTTAAAAAATTATTGTGGATTCAAATTTTCAGAATATGTTATTTGGGGTTGTAACTTGTGTTCCTTTGCTTATTGAGATTTCTTCTGTTTCTTATGAGATTTACTATGGCTATGTTGTAATCTTGAATTATTCAAAACAAAGTTCTTTCTCTAAAGAAATCCCAAACTCATCAAGATAATTTAATAAAACAATATATCCTATTTTTTCCAGTCAAAAAAGAATTCTTCTTTCAATTATATAAGTAGTCCACTGAAAGTATAATTAGTTGTGATGAAACCTGACTACAAGATATCAATCAATGAACCAGTGTAAATTAAGTGTAAACATCAGTTTAAAACATGCAAAGTTCTTCTAATTATTGGAGAGAATATGACACTAAAGAAATGTATTGACATTGATTGAAAATGTTAGATCTATTTATGGACTTCTGTATATTAGAGAAGTGAGAACATTCCAGTACCTGTTTCAGGAAAAACATTTTGATGCACTTAAAAAGTCAGACCCTTTGCACTTATATCAGAATATAGGTGAGAAGGGGAAAGCAGTGAGCCCAAAAGGAATGAAATGAACTCCTCCATAAAAACCCATTATCTATCTCCTCAAAGAAATTGGACCACAAAACAGATTGAAACACAGAATCTTGCTGGGAAGTGAGAAAGGACAAACTATACACACTAAGGAAAAGCAGCTAAATAGGGCTCAACTTTTACAAACTTAAATGAATGTTACTATGGACTCATGAGAGCACTAATTTTCAGAGCCCAGCAGAGATTAGGGTTATAAGAACTCTGTTAGATTGTCACAGAAAATAAAAAGTACTTCCCATAACCTGGGTCTGTGAGTTTTCTTTTGTCTACATGTGCTCTCTAAGCTTGAATTCATTTTCTTCAGTGACCTTATATGTACAAAGGGAAAGTAAGCACAAAGTTGGGGGGGGGGTGATTTAAGTATCAACTGTTATACTATTCCATATTAGTAAACACCTTAAAAAACCTAATTAACTCTAGCTGATTGGTAATCAAAGGGGAATAAATTGGATGAGAGATAGCTGTCCTTAGTGCTCAAAAAGCACCAAAATCATGTTACTATGTTGAATTCAAGATATGTACATACAAATATGGCTGATCAGATCAATGCAAGTTTAGTACGCTCCACTACAAATCAGGCACAAATAGTTCATATAAATATTTGGAATAGAGGTGTTTCAAAACCTATGCATTTTTTGCTTCATTTTAGCTACTGCAATTTTGTTTTGCTTATTGAATATAGTAGTTTCTTTGTTTCAGCCATACCTTGATGGGCTCTTCTATACAAGGGTCTCTCATTCTTCACAATCAGTCTCAAAGTTCTTAGAGAAACCTTGATAGTGTCTTTGTATTGCTTTTTCTGATCTCTGTGTGACTTCTCCATAAAAGTCTTTTAGGCAAATGTACATTAGGCATTTAAACAATGAGGTCAGGTTACCAGACTAGTCCCTTTAGCAGTAAGATTTAAATGTTTGTCAGGTCAGCTTTATAAAAGATATCAATGCTCCATAATATCTGTTTTCTTTGCCTTTATGGCCTGTTGGAACAAATTAGTGACATCTGCCTATTCCCTTTGGGAAGTCTTCAGTTATTTGGGGTAGATACCCCACTAACTAACTACTGGGATTAAAACCTTTAGGTTACCTTCAACCTTATTTAGCCTATCTGCTGAACAAAGTTTTTATCAGGGTATGGTGCTACACATGCTATAGCTTCTTGGAGCCATAAATGAGAATTGAATGGCAAATGGACACCAAAGATGGAAAACAGTTCCAAAAAGAGGTCAGTAACCCTCACACCAAAAGTACTGTTGTTCCTTTAACACCCTATCCATTCCATGGGAGCTTATTATCAATAATAATAGAACTTAAAATGTACTCTTTTCCCTTGAAATCATGATCAGTTTATTAGATATTGATATAGTTATTATCAATAATAATTAATATTTTTATAATATATTAACTATTATAATATATAACTATAGTTAATATATTACAGGTACTGTTCTAAGCAATTTATAAATTATATCATTTGATCCTCATTGCAACTCCTGGAGGTAAATGCTATTACCAACCCACTTTTACAGATGAGGAAACTGAGGCAAATAGAGATTATGTCAATTGCTCAAGGTCACATAATTAATAAGTGTTTGAGGCTTGATTTAAACTAAAATATTTCCTGATTCTAGGCCCAGCAGCCTATGTACTAAGTTATTTATCTGCCAGTTCTGAAATTCACGCATTATCTTCTTTGGAGATTCAAGTATAAAGTTTTTCTCTTAAGTGAATCTTTTGTACATTATTTAGCAGATTTTATTGTTTGTATTTAAGAGCTTTGGATGCTTTTTCTTATTATTCTCCAGAACATGTTATTGAAATTTTTTTATTTGTCATTATTTCTGGGAGGTTTGTGATTTTTAAATCTTTGCATCCTTTTTTAAAGTTGGTTATTTTGACCATCAGAATTCACATGCGTTTTCAAATATATTCTTTTATTGCTCTTCTGTCAAAATTTTCTTCCATATTTTCTAATTTTGATTTTGAAAATCATCCAAACTCCATTATATTTTGATTCCTCCATCACTTTGAAGAGATTTTCAATTGTCTGTCTTTCCCACTTTTTTACAGGATCATCTGATTATAGATTTAGATCTGGAATTATTGGGTCCAACTTCTTTATTTTTCATATGAGATAATTGAGGTATAGGCTCAAGTGACTTGCCTAGGGTCACAGAACTATTAGGTACCTGAATCAAGGTTCAAGTCTAAATTTTCCTATCTCTAAGTTCACTGACTCTTACTTTGTCTTTAGATGTCTGAGTTTACACCTAATTGTCATGCTAATATTTTCTCTTGAATACTTTGGTCACCTCTGGGCATTTTCTAAATTCTCTTTTTCATCAGGAATCCTTTATTATGGGGAATTTGGGATTCCTTTTCCTTGATGGAATACTATTCCTAAAGCATTATCTTTTTATTTTAATGTCTACTCTTCTGTTTTTAGTTGCTATGAGGATCAAATAGTATAACAGTTGATACTTAAATACCTGCCCCCCCAACTTTGTCCTTACTTTCCCTTTGTACATATAAGGCCACTGAAGAAAATGCGGGCTAGACTTTTTACCAACCTTTTCCTCTCTTGTACTACTGGTCTTTTTCTTATATTTTCAGTTGTTTTCACCTTGCTTCCTTGTTCTTTTATTCTTTTCCTTTCTATTGCTTCACAGATCCCTAAAGCTGAGCATTCTCCACAAAGTAGGAGGGGAGGGAATTAACTAATTTCCTACCTTGAATAGACTTCATGAGGGAAAAGATTGATATCTGTTGGACTTTTAGTCCCCTTTCACTTGGGCACAGAAACCTTTTCTTCCTTAAGCTGATTTGATGCAGCAAATATTTCTGACCCTCTTCATTTTCCTTTCCTTTCTTTTTATATGGTTGGTCAGAATCAGTCTTTTTACTCCATGTGATGCATCAGTGAATCAGTTAGACTTAGTCACTGCTGTGGGGTAACCACATGGGAGATTTACCACTTGAACCTTAGCTATAAGTCAGTAATGTTTGTTCCACATAAGTTTAACTGCAGAAGAAGACAGTGATTGGGAACTTACATATTTAAGATCTATTTAATTTCATTTTTACTTCAGTTTCATGTCTTCTTATTTTAGGGATTCAGTTTTAATTGCTTTATGCTTGCCACATGTTTCTTTTAAGTTTTTTTTAAATTGGAGAATTATTGGAAAACAATATTATCATTTTACTAACGCATTCCCAAAACATATTGATAAGTCCAATCTCCTCATGACATGTGAAGATTGGGGGTGGGATTGGCAAGAGGAGACAGGAAAATTGTTTAGTTCTCTTCAATAATCTTATAATGAATAAGTCTTTCTGAATTTTGAGTTCTTTTGGCTTCAAGCTTCAAGAGAGAAGATGGAAAAAGTCAATCCCATTTCAAGCTGCTGAACAAAAAGGCTCTGTGAAAAAGTCAACATAAGAAAACCTAGAAGTCTCTACAACATGTCTTCACCCCCAACTTGCTATACTAGAGACTTTAAGGAATTTCCTTGACCTTGGATGCTGACAAGGACTCTTGTTTTTATTATTTATAGCTTTTTATTTACAAGTTATATGCATGGGTAATTTTGCAGCATTGACAATTGCCAAACCTTTTGTTCCAATTTTTCCCCTCCTTCCCCCCACCACTTCCCCCAGATGGCAGGTTGAACAATACATGTTAAATATGTTAAAGTATAAATTAAATAAAATATAAGTATACATGTCCAAATGGTTATTTTGCTGTACAAAAAGAATCGGACTTTGAAATAGTGTGCAATTAGCCTGTAAAGGAAATCAAAAATACGGGCTGACAAAAATAGAGAGATTGGTAATTCTATGTAGAGATTCATAGTCATCTCCCAGAGTTCTTTTATTGGGTATTGCTGGTTCAGTTCATTACTGCTCTATTGGAACTGATTTGGTTCATCTCCTTGCTGAAGATGGCCATGTCCATCAGAATTGATCATCATAAAGTTTTGTTGAAGTATATAATGATGTCCTGGTCCTGCTCATTTCACTCAGCATCAGTTCATGTAAGTCTCTCCAGGCCTTTCTGAAATCATCTTGCTGGTCATTTCTTACAGAACAATAATATTCCATAATATTCATATGCCACAATTTATTCAGCCATTCTCCAATTGATGGTCATCCACTCAGTTTCCATTTTCTGGCCACTACAAAGAAGACTGCTACAAACATTCTTATACATACAGGTGTTTTTCTTTTCTTTTAAATCTCTTTGGGATATAAGCCCAGTAGTAACACTGCTGGATCAAATGGCATGCACAGTTTGATAGCTTTTTGAGTATAGTTCCAAATTGCTCTCCAGAAAGGCTGGGTATATTCACAATTCCACCAACAATGTATCAGTGTTCTTGTTTTCCCTCCAACATTCCGCATTATCTTTCCCTGTCATTCTAGCCAATCTGACAGGTGTGTAGTGGTATCTCAAAATTGTCTTAATTTGCATTTCTCTGATTAATAATGACTTGGAGCATCTTTTCATATGAGACTTGGAGCATCATTTCATATGGCTAGAAATAGTTTCAAATTCTTCATCTGAGAATTGTCTGTTCATATCCTTTGACCATTTATCAATTGGAGAAAGGCTTGATTTCTTATAAATAGAGTCAATTCTCTATGTTTTGGAAATGGGGCCTTTATCAGAACTTTTAAGTGTAAAAATGTTTTCCCAGTTTGTTGCTTCCCTTCTAATCTTGTTTGCATTAGTTTTATTTGTAGAAAGGCTTTTTAATTTGACATAATAATTTTTTTTTTATTTTGTGATCCATAATGATCTGTAGTTCATCTTTGGTCACAAATTCCTTTCTGCTACACAAGTCTGAGAGGTAAATTATCCTATGTTCCTCTAACAATCTCATTCTTTATACCTAAACCATGGACCCATTTTGATCTTATCTTGGTGTACAGTGTTAAGTGTGGGTCCATGACTAATTTCTGCCATACTAATTTCCAGTTTTCCCAGCAGTTTTTGTCAAATAATGAATTCTTACCCCAAAAGTTGGGATCTTTGGGTTTGTCAAATACTAGATTACTATAATTATTGTCTATTTTGTTTTGTGAACCTAACCTATTCCACTGATCAACTATCTATTTCTTAGTCAATACCAAATGCTTTTGGTGACTGCAGGTACAGCTAGGCCACCTTTATTTGATTTTTTTTCATTAATTCCCTTGAAATTCTTGACCTTTTCTTTTTCGATATGAACTTTGTTGTTTTTTTTTTTTTCTAGGTCATTAAAATAGTTTTTTTTGGGGAGTCTGATTGGTATAGTGCTAAATAAATAGATTAGGTAGTATAGTCATCTTTATTATATTTGCTCACCCTATCCAAGAGCATTTAATATTTTTCCAATTGGTTAGATTAGACTTAATTTGGGTGGAAAGTGTTTTGTAATTTTGCTCATAAAGTTTCTGATTTTCTTTTGGCAGACAGATTCCTAAATATTAACACTATTGGTAGTTACTTTAAATGGCATTTCTCTTTGTAACTCAAACTGTTGGATTTTGTTAGGGATATATAAAAATACTGATGATTTATGTGGCTTTATTTTGTATCCTGAAACTTTGCTAAAGGTGTGGATTATTTCTAATAGCTTTTTAGTAGAATCTCTGGGGTTCTCTATGTATACTATCATATAATCAGCAAAGAGTGATAATTTGGTGTCTTTATTACCTACTCTAATTCCTTTAATCTCTCAACTCTTGTTGCCAAAGCTAGCATTTCTAATACAATATGGAATAGTAATGGTGATAGTGGGCAACCTTGTTTCACTCCTGCTATTATTGGGAATGGTTGCAGTTTATCCCCATTACATATGATGCTTACAGATAGTTTTAAATAGATGCTACTGATTATTTCAAGGAAAAATCCATTTATTCCTATATTCTCAAGTGTTTTTTAATAGGAATGGATGTTGGATTTTATCAAATGCTTTTTCTCCATCTATTGAGATGATCATATGGTTTTTGTTAGTTTGGTTAATATACTCAATTATACTGATAGTTTTCCTAATATTGAACCAGCCCTGCATTCCTAGTATAAATTATACTTGATCATGATGTATTATCCTGGGGATGATTTTCTGTAGTCTTTTTGCTTATATCTTATTTAAGATTTTATCATCAATATTCATTAGAGAGATTGATCTTTAATTTTCTTTCTCTGTTTTCAACCTACCTGGTTTAGGTATCAGTACCATGTCTGTGTCATAAAAGGAATTTGGTAGGACTCCTTCATTCCCTATTTTTTCAAATAGTTTATATAGCATTGGGGCTAATTGTTCTTTAAATGTTTGGTAGAATTCACATGTAAATCCATCTGGTCCTGGAGATTTTTTTAGGGAGTTCATAAATAGCTTCTATTTCTTTTTCTGAAATGTGACTATTTAAGCAATTTACTTCCTCCTCTGTTATTCTGGGAAGCCTATACTTTTCGAGGTAGTCATCCATTTCACTTAGGTTATCAAATTTATTGGCATAAAGTTGGGCAAAGTAACTCTTTATTTCTTTAATTTCCTCTTTATTGGTGGAAAGTCCTCCCTTTTCATTTTTAAGACTAATAATTTGATTTTCCTCTTTCCTTTTTCTAATAAGATTTACCAAAGGTTTATCAGTTTTATTGGTTTTTTCATAAAACCAACTCTTAGTTTTATTAATTAGTTCAATAGTTTTTTAACTTTCAATATTATTAATTTCTCTTTTTATTTTTAGAATTTTACATTACTAATTGATTGGGGATTTTTAATTTGGTCTTTTTCTAGCTTTTTAAGTTGCAAGTACAGTTCATTGATCTTCTCTTTCTCTATTTTATTCAAGCAAGCCTCTAAAGATATAAAATTTCCCACAAATTTTGGTATGATGTCTCATTGTTGTTATTATCTTGAGCGAAATTATTAATTGTGTCTATAATTTGCTTTTTCACCCAATCATTCTTTAGCATGAGATTGTTTAGTTTCCAATCACTTTTTGGTCTATTTACCCATAACTTTTTGTTGAATGTAGTTTTTATTGCATCATGATCTGAAAAGAAAGCATTTACTATTTCTGCCTTCCTGCATTTAATTTTGATTTAATTTGTCCTAATATATGGTCAATTTTTGCATAGGTTCCATGAACTGCTGAGAAGAAAGTATACTCCTTTTTGTCACCATTCGGTTTTCTCCAAAGATCTATCATACCTAATTTTTCTAATATTCTATTTACCTCTTTAATTTCTTTCTTATATGTTTCGTGGTTTGATTTATCTAATTCCGAGAGTGCAAGATTGAGATCTCCCATGATTTTAGTTTTGCTATCTATTTCTTCTTGCAACTCTCTTAACTTCTCCTTTCTAGAGGAAGTACCACTTGGTACTATATGTTTAATATTTATGTTTCTTCATTGTTTATAGTACTCTTTAGCAAGGTATAGTTTCCTTCCTTATCTCTTTTAATTAGATCAATTTTTGCTTTTGTTTGATCTGAGATAAGAACGGCTACCCCTGCTTTTTTGACTTCACCTGAAGCATAATAGATTCTGCTCCATCCTTTTACCTTTACTCTGTATGTATCTTCCTATTTTAAATGTGTTTCCTGTAAACAACATATTGTAGGGTTCTGACTTTTGATCCAGTCTGTTATTCGCCTCTGCTTTATGGGAGAGTTCATTCCATTCACATTTATGGTTAAAATTACTAATTCTGTATTTCCTGCCATCATTATATCCCCAGATTTTGCTTTTCTTTTCCTTGTCCCCTCTTACCACCTTCCCTAGTATTAAACTTATGGGCCCCATTTGCTTCATGCAGCTCTCCCCTTTAGGATCCCTACTTCCTCCCTTTGAATCCCTTCCCCTTTCTTGTACCCTTCCCTTATTACTCTTCTTCCTTTTCCTTTTTCCTCTCCCACTTTTTAATGAGGTGAGAGAAGATTCTCTGTAAAAAATATTTCGATTATTTTCTCTTTGAGCCAACTCTTATGAGAGTAAGATTCACACAATGTTCCTCCCCCTTTCTAAGTTCCCTCAGATATGATAGGTTTCTTTTGTTTCATCGTTGCATATAGTTTCCCTCTTTTTATCTCCCGTTTCCCCTTTTTCTGGCACTATCCCCTTTCTATTTCCACTTTCCTTTTTTATGTTATAGTGGTAAAATCAAATTATAATGGGGTTTTTATGTATAAGCACAACAGAAATACAGGTCTCAAGAGTTCCTTTTACCTTTTTCTGCTTCTCTTGAGTCCTATGGTTGGAGATCAAATTTTTTGTTTAGATCTGTTTTTTTTTTTTCTTAGAAACAATTGGAATTCCTCTGTTTCATTAAATGTCCATCTTCTTCCATGGGAAAAATGCTTAGCTTACCTGGGTAGTTTATTCTTGGCTGCATTCCAAGTTCTTCTGCCTTTCAGAATATCAGATTCCAGGCCCTTTGATCCTTTAAGGTGGAGGCAGTCAGATCTTGAGTGACCCTTGTTGTGGCACCTTGGTATTTGAACTGTTTTTTCCTGGCTGCTTATAATATTTTTTCTTCAGTCTGATAGTTCTGAAATTTGGCCACAATATTCCTTTGAGTTTTTATTTTAGGATCTTTTTCAGAAGGAGTTCGATGAATTCTTTCAACACTTATTTTTACCTTTTGATTCTATTTTACCTCTGGACTGTTCTCTTTGATGATTTCCTATAAAATAGTATCTAGGCTCTTCTTTTCATCACAATTTTTGGAAAGTCCAATAATCCTCAGATTATCTTTCCTAGATCTATTTTCCAGGTCTGTCATTTTGCCAAGTAGATATTTCGCATTTTTTTCTAATTTTTCATTTGTTTTTGGTTTGCTTGACTGATTCTTGATGTGTCAATGAATCATTGATTTCTATTTATTCAGTTCTGATTTTTAATGACTTATTTTCTTCATTAGCTTTTTTTAAAACTTCTTTTAGTATATGTCCAATTAAGTTTTTAAATGAGTTGTTTTGCTCTATGGATTTTTTTCCATTTCACTATTTTTTTTTAGTAAGTTATTTTCTTTTTCAAATTCACAAATCCTACTCTTTTGAGAATTCTTTATCTTTTCCAATTCATAAATCCTACTTTCCTGGGATTTTTTTTTACCTTTTCCAATTCACAAATTCTGTTTCCCTGAACTTCCTGGGAATTCTTTACCTTTTCCAATTCACATTTTAGGAAGTTGTTACTTTCTTGAATAGCTTCTCTTTCCTTCCCCCATTTTTCTTCTGGCTCTCTTTTAAGATTTTTTATGATCTCTTCTAGGAGAGTGTTATGTGATGGGGTCAGGGAAACACTCCCCTTCTGGGTATTGTCTGAAAACTGTTTGCTTTTAGTCTCCTTGGGATTGCAAACCTGCCCTCTTTCTGTATAGAAGAAGATATTGATTGTCCTTTTGATTTTTTTACTCATTTTTTAAAAAGTCTGTATGGTATGCCTTCAGGGCAAGGAGGTTATCAGCTTCCTCTGCAAAGCAGGAATAGTTATAAATGGGCTAGAAAGAGCAGCGAGGTATGGGAGTACTCTGGGAAAATGTTCAAACCTGGTTAGCATGGGCTGAGCTGCAGAATTGCCCAGTGAAGAACCCTGCTGTGTGGATTAGTGACTGCCCTGAGGCTAGAGGCTGAGCAGTGAAAGTGTCACTACCCAAGGCCAAAACCCACTGTGGGGCTGTGAATATTAGCAGCTGACCAGCAAATAACCCTGCACGGACCTGGAAGTGTCTCTGCCCTAGGAAGCACAATTGCGCTGTGGAAGTTCTATGGCAGGCCAAGCCCCATACTGTGCAGATTAGAGGCTGCCCTGGGCTGTGCCCACCTACTGTGCAGATTTGTAACTGCCCTGAGGAAAAGCCCTATATTGTGGAATGTGGCTGCAGACCTGTGTTCCAGTTTGTGCTGAGTCCCTAACTTCCAGTTTTGGGTGAATATAGCCATATCTTGTTAGGTTCTGGTGTTTTTTAGAGTACCCTCTGCCCTGGCTTTAATTCTCTGTTGGTTTACTGCTTTGTAATCAAGGCAGAGCAGTCAGCCTATGGCAGAGTTGTCTCTATAACTTTTCTAGCCACAGAGGTCATCCCTGCCCCTGGTCTGCTCTATACGCTAGTCTTTCCCTGCCTGCGCTGGTCTGTTCTTGGCCCCTCAGGACAAACCTTTCATGGTGATCTTCCAGATTATCTTTGGCTGTAAAGTGCTATTTTTGAGGCTGAATTTAATAATTCATTGTGAGGGCATGAGAGGGGCTTAGAAAGTCATGTGTGCCCTCTCTGCCATCTTGTCTCCACCCCCCCCTCCCCTTTCACAAGGACACTTTTATTTGTCTGTCTCTTTCTTTATGCCTCTGTCTCTGTCTTTTCTTTATCTCTGTCTCTGTGTCTCTCGATTTCTCTCTGTCTCTGTCTTTTCTCAGTATGGTTCTCTTTCTTTTGTCTCTGTATTTCTGTTTCTTTCTGTTTCTGTATCTGTCTCTATCTCTATCTCTCTGTCTCTGTCTCTGTCATATCCTGTATTGTCTGGTATATATTTCCCTATATATATATATATATATATATATATTTTTTTTTTCCTGCTTTCTCTTTTGTTAGCTAATTTGGGTGAAAAGACTTTCTATGTTAAGTACTATTCATGTTCATTGTGGAAGAGGTACATGATGGAAAAGATGTCAAGTCATGAAGCTTGGGACTCTGCTTCCCTTAATAATGAATAACAAGCAGAAGTTACCCTGAACCTGGAATACTCATATTTCATCTAATTTAATACTAATAATATTTATGGAAATAGATAGATATACATCTAGTTCAATAACTCCTTTCTTCAAGGACTGCAAAATGAAAACCTACAGTTTCCTAGAAAGTTCTCCTTATGACTAGAATTCAGTCTCCTATGTAAAGAGTGAGGGAAGAAGAGGCTAGAGATGTTTATTCTACTTCCTTTTGGGTCATATAATCATACAACAAACACCTCCCTCCACCATGCTGCATGTGTTGTAGGCCAGACCTTGCCACATCTGGGACTTTGCTACACAAATAATGGGAATTTTTCATGGCTTATTCCTACATACTACCTAGCCAGGCATCAGAAGCCATGCTGGAAACTTTAGCCACCCTGTCTTTTACTTACCTTCAAAGTTTATTTGGAGTTCATGGATCTGGGGTCCCTTGTCTCTTTGCAGGGGAACTTTACAGGAGAGTAAAATTACTCTCTCTTCCTCAGATTCTTGTGGAACAATTCTATTTTTACTCTAGTCTAAGAGATCTTCTTTAACTGGATAGGGTGGGGGATGGGTAGTAGGAAACTAAGAAGTTTTATTCTATCCAGAAATGGAATACTAAACATAAAGAATCACAAAATGACTATAATCAGTCAAGAGGTTAATATGTAAGTTTGGTTGGGCTATTTATAGCAGGACTGCTCATTAATTATTTTACATTTCACTTCTAGTCAGTACAAACCCAGCAGTGTCAAGTGAAAGTTGTTCTTTCTGGCTATTACAATATTTTTCCTTTGTCTGATAATTCTGGAATTTAGCTACAATATTCCTTGGAATTTTCATTTTGGGTTCTCTTTCAGAAGGTGATTGGTGAATTCTTTCAATGGCTATTTTCCTTCTGATTCTAGGACATCAGGTTAATTTTCTTTCATTATTTCCTGAAATATAATATCTAGATTCTCTTTTTTTTTTTTGGGTGGGGTTCAGGAAAACCAATAATCCTTAGTTTGTTTCTCCTAGATTTATTTTCCAGGTCAGTTTTTTTTCCAATGAGGTATTTTACATTTCTTCTTTTTTTCCTTCTTCTTCTTCTTCTTCTTTTTTTTTTTTTTTTTTTTTTGGTTTTTCTTGATGACTGATTCTTGATATCTTGTTGAGCCATACATTTCTATTTGTTCAGTTCTAATTTTTAGTGAATTATTTTCTTCAGTTACCTTTTTTTTTGGCCATTTGAATTTTTAAATGTTTTTTGTTCTATGGATTTTTTTCCATTTCACAAATTATGGTTTTTAATAAGTTGCTTTCTTTTTCTATTTCACAAATTCTGTTTTCCAGGAAGTTGTTTTCATTTTCCATTTTCTCAAATGTATTTTGTAAGGAGTTATGTGTTTTTTTTTCCATTTCACTAAATCTCTTTTATAAGGTGTTTTCTTCAGATAATTTCTGTTTCCTTTTCTACAACCCTTTTGCAAAATTCTGATTTCCTTTTCTCATTTTTCATCTAACTCTCTTTTAACATCCTTTTCAAATTTTTCCAAGAGAGATGTAAAGGGCAAGAGCTCTGTATGATTGATTTGCACTTTGGGAGAGCCACCAAGAGGCTGGTTAAAGATGGAATTTCTCTCTCATCTCAGTGGAGAAGCGAAGGAGACAGGATAGCTACCATGAGGGTCTTTATCTTCGAGTCTGTCTTCCTCCCAGATCTCTTAGCTCTTATATACTCTTATATACATCATCATATACTGTCAATCTTGTAGAATAGGTGTCAACTTGTAGCATTATACTAAGTATGTGTAAACAAGAGAATCATTATCTTTCTTTCTTGGAGTTAACATCTTGTAAGATTAAATCAGTCATACTGTACCTTAACTATATTTCTCCAAAGTTCCTTTCTTTTACAAGATCCTTGTAAGATGGGGACCAATTCATATCACCCTTTGGGGCTTCATAAAGAAATGATACGCTTTTAATGTCCTCAGGGTTTGAAATCTGTTTCTTTTTGTCCATAAAAATCGATCATCTGAGTTCTTTTTGCTTTTTTGCTCATTTTTTTAAAAGATCGATATCTGCTTTTAGAGCAAAGGGGAGATTAGCCATGCTTCCTCTTACAGATGACAGGGGCTGGCTCAGTACTGACTAGTTTATGGTGTGAGGTTGGGTGGGCAGGTATCATGATATTCTGGGGTTTAGGGGTTCACTATTTGCCTTTTGTATTTGCATTGGATGCCTTACAGCTAATCTGCTGGTCTACTGGCTTATAATCAGGACAGAGTAATCAATACTGCTATAGATTTCTCCCAGTAGATTCTTCAACTGTGGAGCCCACATTGCCCTAGGTTTGTGCATTGTCTGTGTTAGACTGCCTGTGCACAGCTGCCCACTTCCCTCTGGGCCTGATTGAAACAGATCTTTTCTGGATATCTTCCAAGTTATCTTCTGCTGGAAATTTGTTACACTCCAAATATTTGTGGCTTCAGTCATTCAAAACCAGTTCAGAAGCTTGATTTGCTGTTAATTTTGGGGACATGGAGAGAACTCAGATAAAGATGTGTCTCCTTTTCCTTATCTTGGCTACAAAGGGAAGTTGTTCTTTCTTGGAGTGTATCTCTGTGGGCATCTCTTCCTATTCCACTCTCACTCTATTACTGCAGTTCTATCTACTACAGTTCTATCTCTGCAGTCAGTTAAATTAGTTCTTATAGCCAACAGGAAGCAATTATATGGTATCTATACCTACTTTGAAATTGACAGTAGGTTGTGAAGGGCCTTTCATCACAAATTCCCAAGATATTTCTATGCTCAATATTCCACACAGAGATAACATCACTGTTTCTATGCTATCAAAATGTTCTTTGATTTGTAATTCCAGTAGCCCCCTTTATTCTGTTCTTCTTTGGGAAACACCATAGTACAGCCAAAAAAGCATGGATCTTAGTTTAGCATTATCCATATTCAAGATCCACATTCAAGTATTCATTCATTCATCCTTTTGACATGCATTTACTGAGTCATTATTATGGTCCATATGTACTGGGTACTATGTACTGGGCTTTGATATTGTTGTTCAGTTGTGTTCAACTTTTTATGACCCCCAAGGGCCATAATGTCTATGGGGTTTATTTGTCAAAGTCATTAGAGTAGTTTACTATTTTCTTTCCCAGTGGATTGAAATTAACAGAGATTAAATGATCTGTCCAAGTGACATAGCTAATGAGTGTCTGGGGCTGAAGTCAGAAACTCAGGAGTTTCTGAACTCAAGAGTTTCTGACTCCAGTTTCAGTGCTTTATCTACTGAGTCATCTAGCTGCTTTTTGTTCTGGGTAGACAAAGGTAAAAAATGAAGCTAAAAGAACCTTAAATTTTATTGGGTATGAATATAGCTAAGAGATGTAAACACAATGTAGTTTGTGGAGACACTAGCAACTAGAGGATCAGAAAAGGCCTGAATAGGAGGTGGGACATGAGCTCATATTTAAAGAAACTGAAAAATTTCATGAGGTAGAGATGAGGAAACAGTGTATTTCAAAAACAGAGCATAGCTTGAGAGTTTGAAAAGTAAGGAACAAAATAAAATATAATAAAGGCTCCTGAAGCAGCTCGAAGAAAATTACTATCTATAATTGATCAATACTGTCAACTCTGTATGAGAAAGCTAATATATAGGAAAATGCATCATAAGTGTAGAATACATAGTTACATGACCCGCAAGGTAGAGTAGTTGTCTTCCATATATCTCTCCTCCTCCAACAAAAACAAAATAAAGCCAGATGTAGAAAATTAAGCCTGTATCTACAAGACAAGAAGACTAAGCAAGTTACAAAACATCATGAAGTAATATTGGGGAATCCAAGTTTTCTTTTTGTGAAGTGGGGATGAGTCAATTAGACTAAGGTACTGCTATTGGGTAATGAGTCAGGTACTCCAAAAATGTGGCTGTTAGGCACAAGCTAAAAAATTTGCTTGTATTTCCTGTACGCTCTAGGCAAAAGAGAAATCATTGTCAAGAGAAAAGAAGCTTTGAGTTGTAATTCCATTAGCATATTTGTTGAGTTCTGCTTTTTACAAAGGCACCAAGGTAGGATATAGAAGGAGTAACAGTAAATATCCCAGTTTAACCAGTTTGTAAGCTCATGAAGGTATTCATGTTATTCATGTTGTGCCAAAATCATTAGTTATTTTGAAATAAACAAGGGAAATTTAACTGGAACTAGATTTTGAAGATTTTTAAATGCTAATTGTTTATATTTTATACTGAAACAATAGGGAACCACTGGAGTTTCTTTTCCTTCTTTTATTAATTCAATAGAATTTTATTTTTCCAATTACATGTAAAGATAGTTTTCAACATTCATTTTTGCAAAAAATATGAGTTCCAAAATTTTTTCTTCCTCCTTCTCTTACTCCCCAAGATAGTAAGAAATCTAATACAGGTTATACATGTACAATAATTTTAAACATTTCTATATTAGTTGTGTTGTGAAAGAAAAATCAGAATAAAAGGGGAAAGCAAAAATGAAAATCAAAATAGCATGCTTCAATCTGCATTCAGTCTCCATAGTTCTCTTTCTGAATGCAGATGGCATTTTCCAACCCAAATTTAATGGAATTGTCTTGAATCAATGTATTGCTGAGAAGAACTAAGTCTTTACATAGTTAATCATCATGCAATGTTGCCTTTATTGTGTACAATGTTCTGGTTCTGCTCATTTCACTTCGCATCAGTTTATATAAGTCTTTCCAGGCTTTTCTGAAATCAGCCTTATTGGTTGTTTTTTTTTTCCCCCTGAGGCAATTTGGGTTAAGTGACTTGCCCAGGGAAGTGTAAAATGTCTGATGCCAGATTTGAACTCAGGTCTTTCTGACTTCAGGGCTGGTACTCTATCCACTGCACCACCTAGCTGCCTCAGCCTTATTGTTTTTATAGAACAATATTATTCCATTACATTAATATACCATAACTTATTCAACCATTCTTGCCACCACAAAAAGTGCTACTGCAAACATTTTTGTGGATGTGTCTTCTTTTTCCTTTTTTGTGATCTCTTTAGATAGAGAACCAGTGTCAGTGGAGTAGCTTAAGCAGGAGAGTGACATGATCAGATCCATGCGATAGAAATTTCAGTTTGGCAAACCTATAGAATCTGTATGAGAGAAGAGAGATAATTAAAGATGAAAGTGCAATTATGAGATTACTGTACTAGTGAGAAATAGTAAAATGTCAAAGACAGTTTGGTGTTTTCAAATGTGGCTGACTAGAAAGATGATGCTACTCTAGATAGAAATAGGGAAGTCTGTTAGTCAGGAAATTTACAAGCATTCTTTAAATGTTTCCTATGTACCAAGCACTCCCCTAAGGTCTCAGGATATAAAGAAGTCTAAAACAGTCTCAGATCTCAGGGAATTTACATTCTAATATTAGATACAACATCTAAATAGCTAGGTACCTACAGGTTATATACAGAACATATGGGAAATTATATGAGAAGGGAAAGCACTTATAGAAAGAACTCAGAAAGATTTCCTTCAAAAGATGAGATCTAAGGTAAAATTTGAACAAAAAAAGGAAATGAAGAGGTGGAGGTAAAAGAGGCAGAAAATGAAGATTGGGCTTGAGGGGAAAGATAATAAGTTTAGTTTTGGACATGCTGAGTTTGAGATGCTTATGGGAAACTCAGTTGAAATATCCATAAGGCAGTTTTTAATACAAATTATAGTTCAGAATCAGGACTATGACTGAGTGTCATTTGCATAAACATACACAAACATTTGGGAATTGATGAAAGCATCAAGAGAAGGCATTATAGAAGAAGAGCAGCAGGACTAGCACAGAGACTTAGGTAATAGACATATTTAGGGAGCTTTGTCATTCTTACGTGGATAAGAATCAAGCAAGTTTCTGTCCTCGGAGCCTTGGTTTCTTTACCAATGAAATAAAGATACTTTGCCTCTTTCACAGGTTTATTATAGAATTATTTGGTGGGTTTCAGTCACTTCAGGACCTCCTTAAAGAAATTGGATTAGAATTGAATGTTGAAGGATGAGTATAATTTGGAAAGGTGGAAAGGAGAGGAAAAATCTAGGAACACAGCAGAATCAAAGTTATATAGTGAAAAATAAGTATTACAGTAAGTTTTTTTTGGAATCTTAATCAAGAGACAAACAGTATTTCCTAGCTATCTGATTTATTTTTTCAGGTGAAATGCACAGACACATACATATACCTGACTCAAGGATATATGTGTGTTTATTCATTCTAATGGGATATTCAAGTCTCAGTTGTCCTAATTTCTTTTCAGATAAAACAGTTTGAATGATGGTTCCAGGAAAACTGTCTTGCTTAAAATTGCCAGATGGTTCTGAGGGGAACCAGAAGTTATGTTTAAGA
The DNA here is from genome assembly GCF_902635505.1 of Sarcophilus harrisii. Lineage (NCBI taxonomy): Eukaryota > Metazoa > Chordata > Mammalia > Dasyuromorphia > Dasyuridae > Sarcophilus > Sarcophilus harrisii. The sequence goes on along the minus strand of NC_045427.1, from coordinate 239,247,593 downwards.
GGACAAAGAGAGCCAGGAAGCTTCTTCAGATTCACCAGGAAACTTCTTCAAATTCACCAGGCAAGAATAAACAGACCCTTGGCACCTTTTGAATATACCAGTCATCAATGTATCCTCCTATTATATACTTAAAGAATTTAATGGAATTCCTAGGATATCAGGAGATGCACTTAAAGACTCATCAGTCATTTTAGCTGTATCCCTCTACCACTTCATATCCTCCTTCTGAGGAAAGAAGCCTAGTCTGACCTAGTGTATCACTGGCATGGGTGGGGGTAAACATTTTGTAATTACCTTTATTGATGTGATATTTATTTTCATTTTACCTTTGTAAAAGAACTGAGAAGGTTGTCCATTTTGGTTGTAATGGTGTTGAATTTTGAAAGATTAGGTTTGCACCTTGTAGTTGATGCCAGCTGTAATTTAGGTTTCTCTGTCAAAGTAATTACTCAAGAAAATAACTGTCTGAACTTGTAATGGGCTGAGGTTTGAGTTGATGTACTGAGGTCCTAAGTACGTGAGGCTAAATAGTAATTGGACTATATTAATATACACGATTGGATAAAGAATGGCCCCCACCCACTCTCTGTGCAAGTCCTGATGTGTTGTATAGGAAATGACGATTTTGGTGGGTGGAGGCAGAGAGACAGGAAGTGAAGCTGGGAGAGATTGGCCTGGGTTCCATGCTTGTAGCTGCTGGTCGTGTGGCTGTTGGTCTAGCTAGCTTCTTAACTCAGCTGCACACATTGTTATCGCTGATTCCCTTCCACCTCCGATCTTTCTTCACTGAGAATAAACATTGACAATTTTCCCCTAACCTGAATTCCTGACTCCAACTGATTTTAAAATACGTGGTCTTCACAGAACTTAAGAGAATGATTTCCAAGAGCCCATAAGTTATTATTGGTTAAACAACAGAAAATTCCTCAACAGGAAACACTATTCCTATTCTTTTCTGCAGAAAAGAAATACAAAGTTCTAAGTGGTGTTTTGGAAGCATCCATTGAGGAACTAAATTAACCAGCCCTTATTTCAATTGTGTGTCAAGACAAAGAAAGACAACTGGTGAATTGCTTCCGGCAACAGGTAATTTTGCCATCTACTATCTCATCGAGCTTGTTTATCATTAGGAACTCTCAACAATTCAAAAAAAAATTTTTAAATATTTGACATCTAATTCCTCATCTTGAAGCTGATGGAGTGGTTATTAAAAGAAATCTTTGTTTAAATATCTGCTTTTAACAAGGAAGCAAGTAAACAATAAAACCTACATCAACAGCCAACTGGAAAATCAGAAAAGATGGGGGAAACCAACAAGGCAAAAGAACTTTAGTGCATCCTCTGTCACAACAAACTTTGCATCACACATCTGTAAATACTTTTTAGTAACTAATGAAGCAACAATACTGCCACTAGCCAACTCTCACCCAGTGGGTGACTCATTAGTAGCCGAGCTCCATGACTTTTGCATCTAATTCTAGCCAAAGTTTTCTGGAATTACAGAACAGATGTGATCAAGCAATTAGAAGAGACTCTCAGGCCTCTGAAAGTAGTTAATAGTGGTTGTGAGACCATTATTGAAAAGCCTTTTAAGATCTTGAAAGTGAGGACTCATAGAGGGTTCCAGAACCAATTTTGCCCAAATAATTGCTTTTATCACAGGTACGATAGAGAAGACCTGTACAGTGAGATCAGGAATTTCCCCTGAGAATTGCTGAAAATGAAAAAAACTGACCTGTGAGATGCCTCTGAATAAAAGGAAGTGATGGAGTAAAAGAATGGCTCCCTGTTACCCTACTTGTGATAGTGGGGGAAAAACAAAAACAAAAACAAACAAACAAAAAAAAACTGGAGCACTTGTACTTTAATGGTGTCTGCATAGGGAAAGGGACCAAGGGAACTTAGCAACACAAATCTTATCTCTAACAATCTATCTAATGCTGTTTGAGTGATCTAGATTAGTGGCTATAAGAGAGTTTAAAATCCCCTTTAAATTGGCCGCAGGTTTTAGGAGTGAAAGAATTCACTCATTCCTGAGTTATTAGTTGTAAAATAAAAGTTTATTGTTAGATAGAAATCAATTTACCAAGAGACTGACTTCTATAGTGGCAGATCAATGGAAAATGGACTTTTGCAATGAGAATGCAGTTTTCAGTGGACAGAAGGTCCTGCTAGCAAAGGAAGCTACCAAGGTCCATCTGCAAAAGACCTTTGTTGAAGGAAGCTATTATATTAGGACTTAGTGGGGGTTGGGACAGCCCAAGTTGACTCATCTACAAGCTGGGTTTCAGTTTGAGCTGGAATTTGAATTGAATGAATTTCTTTAATTGAATAGAGTTGGTATTCTTTTAGCTCAGACTGAATCAACTCCACTTAGATAACAGAATGAAACTGTCTTGTTTCCCTTGGACAGGGTCCCTCACAGAAGCAGAGTTGAAGGAGATTTTCTCCTTCAAAGACTTTTAAAGTTTTGGGGTCCCTTCTTCAATCTAAAAAAATTAATTTCTTCAATCTATAAATTTAATAAATTTAATTCAGTAAATATTTATTAGATTAGTCAATGTGCTAAGTCCTGGGGGTTCTAAAATAAAAATGAAAAAAGTCCTTGGTCACAAGGTGCTTATATTCTACAAAAGGGATATTAACTTTGTAATGATACAGAAATCCAAAGCATTTATGAAGTAACACAAAATAATATCAGGAGGGAGAAAGGATTAAAAAATGGAGGAACCAGAAAATGCCTCAGGTAGGATGTGTTCTCTAATTTGTGAATAGAAGTATTCTTAGAGGTGAAGGAGGAGAGGGATTACTTCCACATGGAATGTTCTATTTGAAATATATCAAGTTGGTCAGTGTGATTGGAAAAGACATTGTATGAAGGATAGTAGAATAAATTAATTAAAATTAAGGTGGGAACTAGAATGCAATTCAAATCAAAAGCTTGAAATTCTAAGCCAATGTATTGCTGTTTAATCCTAGAGTTAATGGGGAGAGGCTGGAAATTTATAAGTAGAATGACATAGTCAGAAGTATGTTTTAAGACTATCAGTTTGAGAATAGTATGAAAGATGGATTTAGAGAGAATGAACCATGAAAAAAATCTAATCCATAAACAATCACTCATTGATTAAATGCAATTAAAGTACAATATTATTCATAGGGCTCACTCCCTTTCTCATAGGGCCACTCCTTTAACCCACATTGTCCTTGGCAAGTTGGCTCCAAAGAGAGATGGCTTTTACTATTCCCGAGATGCTAGAGGTAACCCCCTGGGTTATTATCCTCCTAAATATTGTCTCATAAATCCCCAGCAGTTTTCTTTTCTTAGTCACCTAACCTTCTCAGTTCTTTTACAAAGGTAAAATAAAAATAAATATCATATCAATAAAAGTAATTACAAAGTGTTTACCCCAAAATTAGAGGTAAATATATGCCAGGGACTGTACTTGTACTTGGAGGCTACAAAGATATAAATAATATAGCTTCTTGTCAAAAGGAGTTTTCTTTTTTTTCATTTTGAAGAATATACAAAGATAAGTAAAAAGAAAATAAATATAAGGCAATTTCAATGCAGGAATCACTACTTTCTGGGGAGTTCAGAAAAGAACTTATTTTCTTGAATTGAGATTTGAAGGAAAATTTTAAAGGTGAGAAAGTGAGGAAGAAATATATTTCAAGTATTGGTAAGAGAATGATTAATGGAACAAAGATAGGAGATGGAATTTCACATATGAGGAAGGAAAGGGAGACCAGTTTAACAAGAATATAGTTGTATAGAATACAATAACTATGAAAAGGTTGGTTAGAACCAAATTTTGAAGAATTTAATACTCAAAACAGAAAAAAAATTACTTAATAAAAATAGGAAACTGAAACATGATAGTTACAGGACATCAATAGGAATAACTAAGACCAAATAGGCACCCTCCCTAATTATTTAATACTTGGCAAGATGAACTGGGAAACTAAATTATGGAGAAAATTCTCTCAAATGCTACTTGGTACTCAGCTTTTATAGACATAGTTTATGTTTCATTCTTTAGGATATACTTGCCATATGATTCAGAAGCTCATTTTTCACTGACACTGTAGAAAATATAGTTATATAAAAACTCAACGACAAATAGCTGACAAATTCTTTAAAATTAGTATTATATGAATATCCCTTGGGAGAATGTTTATAGATTTGTTTTTAATTACACTAGAACATGGAACTAGGACTAATAGATGAAATTTAGAAGGAGAGCCATATTTAAACTTCTTAAGAGGAACAGTTTTCTAAGCATAATAGCTTTCCAACATTCTATTTTGCTGTCTTGTGAAATGATAAGTTGCCTGTGACTGACTGCAAGGATTCAAGTAGAAGCTCAGTAGCTATATGTGTGCATGATGAAATAACAATTACTGCATGAGTCAAGAAATTAGACTAGATGGTGATGATTTACATGATAATCATTAAGGTCTTATCTGTGCCTGGCATATTATAGGTATTTAATACATGTTTATTGATTGATTGATCTCCATAATTCTATGAGTAGATGTAGTTGTGAATTCCTAGGCAAGTTACAATTCCTAGAGGTCTCTTTCTATATCTATTAAATAAACAATTTATACTCTATGAATTCTAAAGTCCATTCCCAATTTTTGAACCAAATTAACTATGTAAACTTTACTAAGTTGACTAACTTCTATGAATTTCAGTTATCTCACTTATTAAATGGAAAGGGAAAAATGGAAAGTGAGTGAATAAGCTCTGATATGTTTTCATTTTATTCTTGACTACTGGTGTTTCACCCTATCCCGGTTTGGTGATATACTTGTAGACCCTTCTGTTTTTCCATAAGTGGATATTGTGAGGGGTCAAACTATGAGTCAGGTTATAGAACTTCTTTTCCTGGGATTTGTAAGAGAACATTTCTGCCTGAAACAATTTGGATGATTTCTTTAGATCTCAGGAAAAGAAACATATGGTATAGCATATGGTACACTGGAAGTAGCACTTAGTTTAAGTCCTGGATATTTCACTTACAAGCTATATAACCCTGGGCCAATCCCTTTATTTCTTGCAACTTTAACTCTGAATTGAGGGGTATTAATACCCTCCTATGAAGGACTATGAGCCTTAATGTTTTTAGGTAAATGTGAGTCATATGATTTCTGCTCAATGATTCCATGTTTTGAATCAACAAGTAAGAGGATAAAATATACCTGCTGAATTCTGATCAGCTATGTTTTCTTTGAAACAGTAATCCCATCAGTTAAAAGAATTGTATCTGATCTTGCAGAAAAGTTGTTCAAGATATTTAATTAAAACATACACACACACAAATAAACAATTTTCACAAGACAAGTTCCATGTTATAAATTAGACTTGAGTACAAAGCCAAAAAATGTTATAATAAAACATAACAATCATCAGAAGAGAAATAAGTCAATGAATATATCTGCTCATCAATTGATGGTATTACATAGCTACTGAATAACCACAGCTGCACAAATGAAAAGAAGATCTGGCAGAACAATTACCCTTTGATTCACAAAAGAGTCAATCAGAAATAATGTTCACCACTTTTAAGGGAGGGAAAAAAGTTGCCTCTTGGAATAACTTCTATTGCTCAAGAGTGGGATAAAGATGAGCTGAATTGACAATTAATCCTGTGAATTTCAAAGCTAGAGTGTGGGTGGGGGGAGCTAGTTCATGGATTCATGGGAACTCTTTATTGGAGACTTTTATCTGGCAGCAAACACCAAAATATATGGTATTGTGATGATTTTATACTTTTCCTGATGAGGAAGAGTGATAATGACTTCCAGAATATTGACTTTGCAAAAGTTAATAAACTGAGATTTTTGGGTATCTCTTTGACCACATTTAAGAGTTCTTTAAAAAAAAAAAGTAGGACATGAGTTAGTTTGAAATGTTGGGTCATCACACTTAACACCATACATCAAGATAAGGTCAAAATGGGTTCATGATCTAGGCATAAAGAATGAGATTATAAATAAATGAGAAGAGCATAGGATAGTTTACCTCTCAGACCTGTGGAAGAGGAAGGAATTTATGACTAAAGAAGAACTAGAGATCACTATTGACTACAAAATAGAAAAATTTGATTATATCAAATTGAAAAGTTTTTCTACAAACAAAACTAATGCAGACAAGATTAGAAGGGAAACAATAAACTGGGAAAACATTTTTATAGTCAAAGGTTCTGATAAAGGCCTCATTTCCAAAATATATAGAGAATTGATTCTAATTTATAAGAAATCAAGCCATTCTCCAATTGATAAATGGTCAAAGGATATGAACAGACAATTCTCAGACAAAGAAATTGAAACTATTCCTAGTTATATAAAAATATGCTCCAAATCATTATTAATCAGAAAAATACAAATTAAGACAACTCTAAAATACCACTACATACCTGTCAGATTGGCTAGAATGACAGGGAAAGATAATGTGGAATGTTGGAGGGGATGAGGGAAAACAGGGACACTGATACATCGTTGGTGGCATTGTGAACACATCCAGCCATTCTGAAAGGCACTTTGAAACTATGCTCAAAAAGTTATCGAACTGTGCATACCCTTTGATCTAGCAATGTTTCTACTGGGCTTATACCTCAAAGAAATACTAAAGAAGGGAAAGGGATCTGTATGTGCCAAAAATGTTTGTGGCAGTCCTGTTTGTAGTGGCTAGAAGCTGGAAAATGAATGGATGCCCATCAATTGGAGAATGGTTGAATAAATTGTGGTATATGAATGTTTTGGAATATTATTGTTCTGTAAGAAATGACCAGCAGGACAAATACAGAGAGGATTGGTGAGACTTACATGAACTGATGCTAACTGCAAAACTAGAAGATCCTTATATACCTCAATATCGATAATGTATAAGGATGTATTCTGATGGAAGAGGATTTCTTTGACAAAGAGAAGATCTAACTGAGTTTCAATTGACCAAGGATGGACAGAAGCAGCTATATTCAAAGGAAGAACGCTGGGAAATGAATGTAAACTGCTTGTATTTTTGTTTTTCTTCCCGGGTTATTTATACCTTTTGAATCCAATTCTCCTTGTGCAACAAGAGAACTGTTTGGTTCTGCACACATATATTGTATCTAGGATATACTGTAACCTATTTAATATGTATAGGACTGCTTGCCATTTGGGGGAAGGAGTGGAGGGAGGGAGGGGGAAAATCGGAACAGATGTGAGTGCAAGGGATAATGTTGTAAAAAATTACCCAGGCATGGGTTCTGTCAATAAAAAATTATTAAAAAAAAAAAAAGAAAGAAATGTTGGGTCATAATTGATAAGGAAAAGTTGAATCCAAGTGAAGTTTTCAAATCAATATGAAGGATTAAATTTTATTTCTGTTTCCTTTGGAAATAAATGAAGTACCTGATGAACATCTGAAATGGCGCTCTACATCCTTTAAAGATCCCTCATAGTTTGGTCCCTGCTCTTTTCTCCCTTTACTGTAGGGCTCACTTCTTCACAATTTAGTGGTTATTCACTGTGTTCTTGCTCAACTTTCTTCCCCAGCTTTGAATAAGCACCAGATTCTATTTGAGACTCAAGTTGACTATGCTGTCTCTTTGGGAGAACTGAATTCTTCTTTGTTACAGATTTATACTTTGGAACAGCTTCTTAGTCTTTGCTTCAAACCATTTTGTTTTCCCATGAGCACACTTTCTCTGATGAAGTTCTAGAATATACATATGTATATGATGTATCTGTATATGTTGATATATAAGTGCATGTATGCATGTGTGTGTTTTAATTATAATGCTGAGAAAAATAAGGAAAGAAATGTGATTTAATAAGTATAATCTGCTGCCATTTAAAAATCTCCCGAACCACAATTTTATCAATGTTGAAATTTCATTTCCATTCAAGAATAAAAAAAGTACAATTTTCTATCTCCTAAAATTCATGTACTTAGAAAATTATATGTTTTCTTTGATAATTTGGCTTGCTAAATTTCAATATTAATTATGTGTAGGTCTTTTTGCAGGCCACGGGCTAATTATATCTATTTAGAATTTATCACAATTGTTTCAACAATGTGCTGTCATTGTTTCTTGTCAAGTGTTTTGCTTCAGGGATAAAGAAGCTAAACAAAGAATTTCAAAATGTTGCCAAGAATTCATTTACAAACAGGATACATTTTTAAAATGATATGCATGTCTTTAGTGGTTTAATATGGATTCACTTTGCTTTTTGCTATAGTTTAAGTAGAAATGTTTATTTGTTCCTTCACCTGCCAGAGACTTAGACATTCAAAATTAAGTTTCTTTTTGTATCTCTTTCTTCCTATAGTCATATCTAGTGTGTCCACATTCCAAGGAATGTGAGAACTATAAGAATTTAATGATTATATGGTTCAATATCTTCATTCCAACTCCCTGCCAGACCACTTTACAGATCAGAAAATGAGCCCTAGGAGAGAGGAGCAATTTTCTGAAGATCATACATCCACTAAGAGTTAATGTTTAATGGCATTTAAAAAATTCCTTTTTATATAATTGCAGATGAGCAGAGGTTAGAAATTTATTGTTATTCTTGTAGCTTCTGCTGCTGCTGTTGTTTTACCACTTTGCCAAAACAGGTAAGATACAGCAAACCTTAGGAATTGTTAATTTTGACTCAAGGTATAAATATTTCTTCATATTTTCCAAAATACATGATTTCATCAGCTTTATGCTACCTTCACTATCATGCTCCAGATAACTCCTTCATACCTTAATACACTATTTCTGTAAACTGTAATAATTAATATAGATAGATAAATAAATGCACACCCACAGAGGTAAAGTTGAAAACTGTTAAATTTTTAGTGTGAGTATTTATGCTTCAGATATTAGCAAATGCTACAAATTGGAACTTGACTTGTGGTTTGGTTGATTGTCTACACTTAAGAAAGTGATGGAGAAAATGTTGGTGTACAGATGCTGCTTAAAAGTGTTATTTTGTTCTTTCTTGGAGAGCCTTGTGTTAAACATTTACCAACAGATTAGGGATAATCTTAAAGGAATACCACCAAGACTAAGGAGGACTAGGTTTTCTTGTAGAAGGTGGAAGTTTCACTGGCAGGAAACCAGGGAAGCTAGAATGTAAAAATGAGGAATGAAAGTATATGGCATATGGGACAGCCAGTATAAATGATCAGAGTTGAGAGATGGAGTGTCTTAAGGCAGTTAAGGTAAAGAGATTAGCATTACTGGATCACAGAGAATTTTCTAAGACATTTTAACATACACTGATTATATTTTATACTAAAATCCATAAAACTGTACTCACATTTTTGATATTTTTAAGATGATTAAAAAAAAAAAAAAACGACCTCTAAATAAAAGACAATCCCTAAGGTGTATGAGGTCACTTATAAGAGAAACAAATATTTTATTTCAGTTCTTAATAAAGGATCTTTCCTTTCAAATGAAACAACTTACATTGCTCCTCCTCTACATTACACATATTACTCATACTAATGATCTTAGATTTTGAGTAGCTTGACTACAAGGTTCCTATAAAGTAAAGATTTGCTGATGACAATAATGAAGTGTTGAGCTCTCCTATTCCAAGTGACCATATATCCTTATTTTTAGGTTGCAGAGAAAGGATGCAAAAAACTGTAAAGAATGTGAATAAAAAGTAATTTTATTCCATATTTTTTCATAATAAGTTTGCCTTAAATGGAACTTGATCTGCCTTTAGAAATTAATAATAAAAATGAAGATGATTATATGATGGTGACAATATAACTCCTAATTTTTTTAAGAAAATTAAAATTTTTTAGTGAATCTTTCTAAAGCTTCATTACCTGTAGTCCATGAACTTTTAAATATATTTTGAAAATTATATTTTAAGAGAATAGTTTTTTCTCTTGTAAAATTAAAACAATAAGCTATATATTTTAAAACACCAAAATTATGCATTTTAAAACACAAAACTTTACATCAAATGGATGTAAAACACACCATATCACACCACACACACACATACACACACACACACACACACACACATGCACACACACACACACACACATTTAAGAACCGTTACTTTAAGCTTCCATTTTGACAAAGAAAAAAAAATCTAGTACATTTTGGAAAAGGTTTAATTGTCATGTCATTTAACAGTAATTTAATTTTTTGGAAAATATTTTGCCCAATGAACTAACATATCTCGTTTTCCCAAATATCTTGTATTTTCAATACTGAATTTAGTATTTTTACTGAATTTTGCTTGTTTACCTCTTTTGCATTCATATGGAAATGAACCATGATAATGACTCTCATAAATGCAGTTTCTTATAGTGTTTGAGGACCCACAATTGGGATAACCTGGGGAAATTTTCTCAGGCTGGAGTGACAAAAAGAAACCCTTAGCATAACTTGGTACTTGAAACACCTTAGTTGAGTCTTTCACCATTTAAAAGGACAAAGTTTCCTAAGTTTAGATAAAGAATTCCTTTTTAATCACCTGACCCAAGTACTAGAAACAAGTATACCATCTTGTTTGGAACACTGATTGCATGAAAGGAAGAAAATAAAAATAATTCTGACAGGCAATTTGTAGAAAGATTATGAAAGGTCAAGTGCATATCCTATCTTCACCTATGAAGACTGAAATCTCTTCATAATTTGATTGATGTTCTTGATGTTCTTCATGTGATTCCATGTTCAAATGAATCAGCTAGTGGCCAACTATCTGATTTAACTTAGATTGTCTTTTGAAAAGATTCCATTACCACATGTATACAACTATACATGGCCATCCAGCACTGTATGCACTGTATATGCATATCTGTCTGTTATGTATGTGTACATACATTTTATGCATACATTTGTGTACATGAATTTATATTTACATACACCTCTGCACACAATATACATATACCCCATGTATATGCACATGCATACTCACTTGTGTATGCATATGCATAAATAACATAGACATGTGATCCATATATATATATATATATATATATATATATATATATATTTGTGTATGTGTGTTAGTGTCTATGTGTGTGTATTTGTATGTGCTGCCAGGAAAGTATAATAATATAAAATCATAGCTTAATTAGTGCAATCAGTGCAAATAATGAATTCTATGAAGTGATTGCATATATTCAGAAATGCACTATTTGAACTTATAATTATATACTGCTGTGATAATTGGTTCCAGACCATTGTAGATGTATAATGTGGATCTGAATAACGTGTGACCACTTTAGAGAATCCATTATTTGCACTAATTGGGACTTAGCTATATAGCAGCCTGCTTATATACAATATAATCATTAGCAAATTACTTTTTAGTGGGGGGAAAATCAACAGATTTATTACATTTGGAAAGGATTTTGGTGAAGAGCAAATTTTAGCCATTCATTTTATAAGTGGTAAAACTGAAGAAGAAGTTCATGAAGTGAAATGATTTTACCAGAGTCACACAAAGGTCACAGAAGTGGCCCTTAAATCCATTATCCTAACTTCCACCTGAACCAGGGTGTCAAGATTATAGATTACATTATATTAGGAAATAATATCCCATATCCCATCAAAATATAATATTTTATTAAAATGAATCATGCAAATAAATACATTCAGGATTATTTAGGACATTGTTGAGAAGAATAAAAATATGATTTAAGAATAAAGTTTAGGGTACAAATAGATTCAATCTAGGCAATAACAACTGCCCTCACAAAATAAAAAAAAATAACATTTAATCTTAAATTCATTTTATTTTAAGGGTAATTATTTAGGTTTTTTCCATATGGAAAGCTTCAATATATAATTCCATTCCAATTTTTATACTTGGAAATATAGAATGGATGAATTGAGCATTACAAAATCAGTCCAATTTGTAAAAATTAGTTTTAAAAAACAAAAAGTATGCTATTTTAAGCATTTGCACCTGTCATTAGACATACAGTATCAATGTCACCAGTCTAAGTCATTGCACTTACAATGTTGTATGTGCCAAGAATCAGAACTGGCCAACGTGGAAGCTTGACTATGCATCCCCCAAGAAGACCTCATAGCAAAAGGCCACTCTCTTTCCTCTAGTATGCACAAACACCAACTGCTTATAAGGATTGACTTCAGTTGCATTGTAGTGTGATTTCAATAGCTTCACTTTGACACAATCTTCTAAGATATAAAGACACATAATTGTCTGTCTCTATATCACTTAAGATTGCTCACTTGGGATTATATAAATATAATATATAAAAGATAGTTATCAGTAATTCTAAAGAACCTTTCACATAAACTACAAACTGGCTACTTTTTTGTCCTAAATCATCATAATAGATCAGGCATTGGAAGCAAAATCAAAAGTGTAGACTTCTAAACTTTCCTTTCACTTACTTGCTATGTGATCTTGTAAAATTCAATCAGTTCCTTCAACTGTAAAATTGGCTAATAAGATCTGTACTTATCTATCAGAGTTATTTAAAAGTTCAAATGACATAATGCATATAAAATACTTTGTAAATCATAAAGTGCTATATAGATATAACATATTACTATTATTCATACTGCTTTCTTTTTATCATCTCTGCTTATGTCTGTTTTGGATATTAAGAGATAATATCTTCATAGAGAAACCTTACAAAATATTGTAAAACTTCTCTATATCCTTGAAATGGGTGAGTTCAGTATTTGATTGATACTGTCTGCTATTCCTGGTTTTCATTTTCCTTTATTGTAAGTGTGAGCCCTCCGTATACTTTGGTAATGAGCTCCAACACATTACATTTAGTGCTCTATCAATATTTCAATCTGTCTGCAGTTATTCCCTATCAATGATGAGATCTCAGGAATATTTCTTGAGTCTGTACACAGATATTGACCTTCATGTCATCCATGATTTCTTTTGAGAATTTCAAGCTCCCTTGGATATAATCTGTAATGTGCTGGTAAATGTTTAACAACCAGTTGTCTGAAAATTAAATATGCAAATGGTACACTTTTAAGTTTAATCTGCATATTAACATTTTTCTACATCACTTTCTTAAGTCTAGACAATCAAGAAAACTATAAATAAGCCTTGATTTATATCTGAGGTGTTGTTGCTCAAAGTAAAATTTCAACCTAGCAGTTCTGAGTGGCTCCCTAGCTCAGAACTTATCAAGAAAAGGATAGTTCTTCTTACTCTGTCCTGAAAGGCTCAACACCTAAACAGAATATAGAACCATATACTGTAATTGTTCCTTTTAAAATTATTAGAATACAACTATCACTTGAGATTAGCTAAGCAATATACTAAAGGAACTGCACAACTTCAGTTCTCACTATCACTGTTACACAGGGTCTTATGAGTCTTAGTGAAAAAGGACAAATGATAGCTTAGTGGGACAGAAGTTAAGTTCTTGGGGCCTAGTATATTCATGACCCTGTTTCTGTTTATTGATATCAGTTCAATAGAATTCCACTCCTGACAAAGAAAAGCTGAATTGCTCTCTCTAGTGTGCCCAAAATGCATGTGCCCATCTAGTTCAGTTAAAATAAAATGTAATTTGATCTCTTTGACAGTGTTTCTGAATTAGGAACCCTTGACTTTAAATCCCAAATCCTTTCACTTTCTGGGAGACATAGGTCTGTACACTGTTATCTTCCAGCAGGTTTATCTTTAATTTCTTCAGTAAAATCTGCTTGGTTTAAGTTTTTCTCTCTATTGATCTCAGTAGCTCACCTGAGGCAATTATCTGTCTTGTGGCCAGTTATCAGTGAACTTCTGTTTACTAGTATAGACTACATTTTCTCATCAGGAATATTGAATCTAAATGAGGCTTCCCTCGCTGTTCACTTAATGATACATAAAACCATAGGTTTTGTACCATAACTTGGTCACATAGGTCTGATGTTGTCTACCTGTTCAAAAATACTCTCTTTGCTTAACACCTGAAACAGTTTTTCCAAAGAACACATAGCTGGGGACATCTTCTCTCCTTTCTGGTAAAGGGTATTGTAAACTGGACATAGACATTTTATGCACCTTATATACATCCAAATTATTCACTCAGATTCTGCAAATAATCAAAGATATTAATTTCAGGATACCACATTTTCCTGATGTATGTATGTATGCATGTATGAAATAAAAATTAAATTCCTGCTCGTCCTTTCTTAATCATCTGTACTTTTTCACTTAAGACCCCTGTCTGTTACTTATGCATTACTTCTATGTAATTATATAGCCAAGAATCAAATGTTTCCTCTCTTAATGGATGGAAATGCTTCCTTGAGACAGATGATACTTTTTACATTGAATCGTAATAAGAAGGTAAAATTTTGTCTTCAATTACTACTACCACAGAGTTACTTGGGTACCAGGTAACTGGTTGCTAAGGATAGTATTGTCATTGAATCAAGAGTTTTGAGGATGATGTCTGCCTCCAGGATCAATTCAGAATACCAGTGTCAGTTTTATACCTGCAGGCAGCTGGGTCTTACCTCTAACGGTCTTCAGTATGCATCTTGACATGCTAGTGTGTTCAACAAAGGGAGTCACAAGCCAGGAAAGATCAGATTTGTAGGTGCTTTATTAAGGTGTGTTCAAGTAAGAGATCACATCTTTCCTCCTTCTTTCCTCTCTGTCTGTCTCCCTCCTTTTATCCCCCATCTAACAGGATGTTGCAAAAGCCTGTGCCAACAATCTGAGGTAAGTAAGATGAAAATGGTGTAGCCCACAGAGGAAGTTCTGGAGCTCTCACCTGGGAACAGAGCCATTTATGGGAACAACTGATGCATGGAACACAAGGAACCTTATCTCCGAGGCCATGTCAATCACATAGTGTTTGTTCCTTGTGACCCTCAGTTTGCTCCAGATCTCATGTCCTTCCAAGGGAATTGCACAGTCAGCCCCTAACACACTTCATTTTAAGTCTATCTTTCTGTTATGGGGATCACTTAACACTCTGTTTCCTTATTTCCTTATTTCTAGTAGTTTATTAACTACAATATAATAGTAAAATGTTTGGGATAAGGGAATGTCCCACTGTTTCAGACTGTTTATATAATAAAGCTTTTTGTTCATTTTTGTATATATTATCTAGTTTTATAGAGTTGTCAAGTTGTTCATAATTAAGCATAAAAACTCTCTTAGAATCATGATATTGCTAATGTGGCTTAGAAGGTACCCTCAAGATCAATATTCCTCAAAAGAAAATCTGATCCTATGACTATGAACTAATTTTCCATGAACTAGATTGATAGAGACTTCTTAGCTCACTCAATACTCAAGTATTCATTGTACCATGATGATTTAATATCATTTAAACAATAAATAATTAAAATATCAGTGATACTTTGACACACAAGAATATAAAAGTTACCTAAATCAAATAGTCTGTCTAGTTAAAATTGCACTGGAAACATTGTTGTCAAATTATATTTTTAATGTTCTGTTGTTTTTCAGTCTTGTTTGACTATTTGTGACTCCAAAAATACTGGAGTGATTTGCCATTTCCTCCTCCAGGTCATTTTTTTTTCTTTTCTTTTTAATTTTTTTTTTATTATAGCTTTTTATTTACAAGATATATGCATGGGTAATTTTTCAGCACTGACCCTTGCAAAACCTTCTGTTCCAACTTTTTCCCTCCTTCCCCCACTCCCTAGATCGCAGATAGACCAATACATATTAAATATGTTAAAGTATATGTTAAACAATATATGTATACATATCCATACAGTTATTTTGCTGCACAAGAAAAATCAGACTTAGAAATAAGGTAAAAACAATCTGAGAAGGAAATAAAAAATCCAAGTGGACAAAAACAGAAGGAGTAGAAATGTTATGTTGTGGTTCACTCTCATTTCCCATAGGTTTTTTTTTTTTTTTCCACTGGGTATAGCTGGTTCTCTTCATTATTCAACAAATGGAACTGATTTGGTTCATCTCATTGTTGAAGAGAGCCACATCCATCAGAATTGATCATCATATAGTACTGTTGTTGAAGTGTATAATGATCTCCTGGTCTTGCTCATCTCACTCAGCATCAATTCATTTAAGTCTCTCCAGGCCTTTCTGAAATCATCCTGCTGGTCATTTCTTACAGAACAATGATATTCCATAACATTCATATACCACAACTTATTCAGCCATTCTCCAATTGATGGGCATCCATTCAATTTCCAGTTTCTAGCTACTACAAACATTTTTACACATACAGGTCCTTTTCACTTTTTAGGATCTCTTTGGGATATAAGCCCAGTAGTAACACTGATGGGTCAAAGGGTATATACAATTTGATAACTTTTTGAATATAGTTCTAAATTGCTCTCCAGAATGGTTGTATGTATTCACAATCCCACCAACAATATATCAGTGTCCCAGTTTTCCCACATCCCCTTCAACATTCAGGATTATCTTTTCCTATCATCCTAGCCAATCTGAGAAGTGTGTAGTGGTATCTCAGAGATGTCTTAATTTGCATTTATATGGAGCATTTTTTCATATGACTAGAAATAGTTTCCATTTCTTCATCCAAAAATTGTCTGTTCATATCATTTGACCATTTATCAATTGGAGGATAGCTTGATTTCTCATAAATTAGAGTCAATTCTCTATATATTTTGGAAATGAGGCCTTTATCAGAACTTTTGACTGTAAAAATGCTTTCCCAGTTTATTGCTTCCCTTCTAATCTTGTCTGCATTAGTTTTGTTTGTACAAAATCTTTTTAATTTGATATAATCAAAAATTTTTATTTTGTGATCAATAATGATTTCTAGTTCTTCTTTGGTCACAAATTCCTCCCTCCTTCACAGGTCTGAGAGGTAAACTATCCTATGCTCTTCTCATTTATTTATAATCTCATTCTTTAAGCCTAGATCATGAACACATTTTGACCTTATCTTAGTGTACGGTGTTACATGTGAGTCAATGCCTAGTTTCTGCCATACTAATTTCCAATTTTCCCAGCAGTTTTTTGTCAAACAGTGAATTCTTATCCCAAAATCTGGGGGTCTTTGGGTTTGTCAAACACTAGATTATTATAGTTATAGACTATTTTGTCCTGTGACAGTCATTTTATAGATGAAGAAACTGAAGCTGAGTTGAATGAACAGAACCAGGAGATCATTGTACATGGCAACTACAAGATTATATGATGATCAGTTCTGATGGAAGTGGCTTGTTTTTGTTTTTTGGTGAGAGAAGAGGAGCAAAATTGGAACAAAAGGTTTTGCAAGGGTTAATGCCAAAGAATTATTCATGCATATGTTTTGAAAAATAAAAACCTTTAATAAAACAAAGCAAACAAAAACAACACCAACAAAAAAGAAATGATCACCAAGCTGATTTCAGAACAGTCTGCAGAGACTTGCATGAACTGATGCTTAATGAAATGAGCAGAACCAGGAGATTATTGTATACAGAAGCAAAATTATGTCATGAACCACTGTGATAGACTTGGTTCTTTTCAACAATGAGGTGATTCAAGGCAATTCCAATAGACTTTTGATTGGAGGAGCCATCTGCATCCAGAGAGTAAACTGTGGAGACTGAATATTGATCAATAAATTATATTAAAAAAACAGAATTTATTATAAAATCTTTACAAAAATTTATTTCTTAATTGCTGTTCTTATAGAAACAAAATGATCAGGTGTTTGGAACATTAATTGAAATTAACTAAGGCCTACTGCTCAATTGAATCTCCTAGGCTTCTAGTTTACTCCACTAAATGTTTGTCAAAATTAGACAGTCTGATTTATAGTCAGAATATATTATAAAGTATCACTATAAAGTTCTAGTAATTTTTGCTAAATGCAGGGAAAACCCAAGCTTGTTTCTCAAATTAAATATATGTATATATAGTATATATAAGTATATATATATATACTGTGTGTGTGTGTTTGTGTCTTTAAGGGTATGATCCAGAGGTTTTTTTGTGCTCAGACAGGACACTTAATTGACAGAGTAAACAAATAAGCTAAAAACAGCTATTTGACATAGCTAATAAAAATATGATTCAAATAGACTACATCTTTAATCACATTCTTTTTTAAATTTCTTAGTTGGGTCTCATGTCAAATTTTGTCCAAATTTTTTTTTTTTCTGCAGTATTTTTTGTTGTTTTTTTTGAGGTGATGTTGCTTATAATCTTGTATCATAATCCTGTCTAATTTTTTACAAGTCATTTTATATTCTAAATATGTATTGCCCATAGCCAGATCTTTCTGTTAGATGAAGAAATCAAATATTTGCTGGTTTAACAAACAATAAACAAGTTTTCTGGGCTTATCTGTTACTTATTTGAGGAACTGATTTATATCAGTTTAATGTTTTTCAGACATAGTCATTATTAGCATTGATGTAATTTCCTTTATATATCCCATTTTGGGTGGAAGCAGCTTGTTTAAATAAGCTAAGCTACAATTGTTTATATGCAGCCTCTTTGTTCTAATTTTATTTTTTTTTTGTAGTTTAGATATGTTTTGATATTTATTCTATTTTATTTTATGTAGATGGGTGATTTGTTAATGATTCTTTTAATAAAATATTTTCTGTCAGTTGAAATATATTCAATTTAATTTTGTTTATTATGTTACTGAATGTTCTCGTATATAGCAGCTTTTGAATATTTCTCAAATTAAGTATTTATGATATATATTGGAAGGTTCTAAGTAGACTAAGTCTTTGACCTCTCATTTATAATGCTGCAAGCATATTTTCCATAATGTTTTTAGATTCTTATGAATATTTTCCCATTAGCATACAATTTTTATGAAAATAATCTATATAGGCATAAAGGCCAACATTGTTGAGAGAATTAAAAGGCAACAAGGAGACTTTTGCAAGTTAAATTTTCTTCTATCATATAATGGATAGAATGATATAGTGCAAGTTAAATTTTCTTCTATCATATAATGGATGGAATGATATAGAATATGAGAATGCATAGAGATTATCATTTGGTAAAGATATAACAATAACCACAACAACATCATTTTTTTTTTCAGTTGAGAAAATGCTAACTTAAAGACAACTCCAAAAGGGCACCTAATAATGTATATGTCAAAATTATGTAATCTTCTTTGAGTGATATAAAAATAGATAACAATATTTGATAATATTGATCATTAATATCAGATAAAGTCTAACAAAGGAAGTGTTGGCTAAAATGTTTACCCCTTGTAATGGAGGGGAGGATAAGTCAGAGATGAATTTTCATAGATGGCAAGGCTCTTCATATTCATCTATTTATAATTGACATTGTGGTAATTATACCAAGTCTATAAATACTACAAAGCTTTCTGGATGAGATCCATAACCACAAAGAAAAAAAATTAGCTTAACTATCCACAAAGAAAAAGAAAAAGTTCTTGAAGAATGCCAATTGTCCAGACTATAACATATAATTGGATATACAGCCTATAGAGCTAAATCATCAGTTCATATGCAACAACACACGGATGATGAGTTGGGGAAGAATTAAACATGAAGAGAAAAACAGACCTGTCTTTTTTTTAGAAGAAATCATAGAGTTCCTTCAATAACAATAATCCTAAAAGCAAACATTTATACAGACATAAATATGTAATTGTATACATGTATACATGTACATATAAATATACATACTCACATACATAATTTGATCCTCACAACAATACAATGAAGTGTTATCATCTCCAGATGAAGAAATTGAGGTTTAGAGGAATTGAATGACTTCTCCATGGTCACACAGCTTGTATCTCAGGCAGGATACAAACTCAATTTTCCTACTTCTCTGTCCACTAATTCTCTTGCCACTAAGCCACAAATCCCAAGCTAGCTAGGATTCTAAGATTCATAGTTCAGCCCTAATGATATACTCTCAGAGGGAAAAATGAAAAAAAAAAAGGAGTAAGGGAAGGGCATTCTAAAACAAAACCCTCAGAACTGCTAAAGATCTTAACATCTTTAAAATCATGTATTATTTCCAGTAAGAAACAAGAGCAAAAGCAATTAAGTCATCAGAAAATATTCATAAATTAGAAAAAAATTGAATGGAAATGATCAAAAAGAATACAGTAATTGCTTAAGAAATACTATAAGGGAAAGAAAAATATTCCATTTCCAGATGAAATACACAATCTTATAGAATTGCAAGAAAGCATGAAATAAGAAGAAAGTAACCTGAGATAGATACAAATTTCAGAATTTATGGCTCTCAAAGGAGAAGTAAAATTATCAGATTATAAAATAATAAAATGCATCCATGATGGGATGTGTCTACACAGAGGGAAAATAGAAAATAATAAATTTAAAACAATGAAGTGGAAATACATTCAGGCAGAAGAGATGGAAAAATCAGTGTGACAAGATGAAGACATGTTTCCCACATAAGTCTGATCTCAAAGGCAGAAAATACAGAAGAAATTCAAGGTTCATCGGTCTCCCAGAACATAATAAATAGTAATAATATATATATATATATATATATATATATATATATATATATATATATATATATTAAATCCTGAATATCATGATATTCATGCAGAAAGTGATATAATAAAAAAAATCTTTTTGATATATAAAAGAAAAGAATCAAAAGGATTTACAAATCATTCTGGGAGGGAATAAATGTGCATATGCATACACACATGTTTTTGCATACATGTATATGTACACACATATAGTATGTTACATTATTTTTTTGATATTTTAATTTATGGATGAGACCCATAACCACTAAGAAAAGTTGGCTAAAAAAGTCAATAAAATCCCTTTCTTGACCAAGGCCTCTTAAACTTTTTTCACTCTCAACACTTTTTTGTCTAAGAAATTTTTACATGATTGTGTATATGTAGGTATATAAAATAGATTTAGAAATCAAACATTTACTGATAATAAATCATAATTTCATGATTCCTACATTTAGCTATGAGACTCCATATGTTGTTGTGATCCACCGTTTAAGAATCTGTGGTCCAGATTATGTTATATATTTGGAGAAAGTTATATACATTTATACATACATATATGCACATATACATATGTATATATTCATGTTTATACATCCCTGCCTTCAAATTACAAAATACATATAGGTTCAATTTTATAATCCCAATAAGAAACAATGCATTGTATAGTCAGGAGAAAGACCCTACAACATAAAGGAAAGGAAATTCAAATAATGCAAGCAATCATTAGGAAGTACAGAAGGGAGCAGAATAAGCTATCTGAAAAAATAAAAAAAAAGGAGTTCAAGATGCAAGCCAAGATGATAAATCCCGTAAGCCTGAGACTAATGATCAATATATTAAAAAAAAAAAAGATTAACATTCAATAATAGAGGCATTTGATACATTCTTGTAATTTAAAAAATTAACAAAATATTAAAACCTGTAAACTCCTACCCAGTAATAGAAATACAATAAAGTTTAATTAACAAAGAAAGATTAAGTAATGGAATAAATTAATCTGAGTTTAGAGGTTTTTAATTTTTTTTTTTACTTTTAAAGAGAGGGAGTGACTTAAAATATTAAAAGAAAATGGCAAATAGATGCATTTCATTAGATTGCTTGAGAATCAAACAAGATATGTAATTTAATGCACTTTTCAAATCTTAAAATATATGTAAATGTAAGATATTTTTATTTTCATTATTCACTATGATTTATTTTACATCTGGCCAGCTTTCTTCTCATATCTCTGAAAAAATTTTGGTGGGGGAGGGGTGGAGAACTTAGCACCAATATCTTTTAAGTGTTGAAAAAGTGGCAACTGTCTTGCCTAGGTTTTTGATTTTCATAAATGCAAATTAAAATACTTATCTACTCTATAAAGGCTTGGCATGTTTAAATAACCATTATCCTTTAAATATATTCCACTGATGTAGGAATCATTATTCTAACAGATAGAATAGGCATTCAATCCACAGGGGAGTCATTAAAAGATGGCTATTTCTCCGTTTGACTGAAGTAGCAGTTGTAATGTATTTATTCAGGATTTAGCAAATGGAATTCAATTAGAACTGAAATGGTGTTAAATTGAGTAATTCCTATTGTATTTGCCTGACAGACAGAAATGGCCTGACCTGGAAAGTTAAAAGGCAGGCTCTTCTGTGCAGCCCTTGGATCTTACCCTGTTTGTTGACAGAATGTCACTAAACTGGGGATAGATCCTGCTTAACTTCTTAATCACCTGCTTAAAACGTTTAGTAATATGTAAGCATCAAATGGGCTTATTGACATTATTTGATGCCCTAATATGAATAATCTTCTTTATTCAAGATATCTGAACAGGTACTCAAATTTTATAGTATTATTGTCCTGTGGCTTGCTAATGTTCTTTATAAATAACAAAGTGTTATGTCTTTTTTTTTTTTTTTTTACAAAAATAAAACAGGTGGGATGGATATAACAGTTAACTTTTCCCTTTCTTTTACACTGATACTTTATGATTATATTGATGGTGATATTACAAATTTAGAAACAGGCTATATCTTATGTAACTATCAATAGCAGTGTCTATCAAAGGAAAGAAGAGTCAAGTTTATTTCCTTAATTTGTCCCCAAGACAATTTTCCTCATGCTATTAAAAAGAAATGAAAACATTAAGATTATATAGCTTAGTGGTATAATTTGAAAAATTCCTGCTTTTGATTGCAACTGAAATCAATCAGGAAATTTCAACTGGAAAACACCTTCCACTTATATATGTAAGTCACTGCTCTGCAATTTATAGTGTTAGTTGTCTGAGATCCCTGAAAGATTAAATGTCTTGAGGAGGGTTACTCAGATAATATTGGTCAGATTGTGGACTTGAATCCAGGTCCTTTTGTATCTGAAACCAGATGTGACTTGACTACATTGCTTTGCTCGTCCTTTCAGTGCTTCTTCTTACTATGTATAAATAGGTCAGATAATTGTTGTCTCTTCCTTGTGTTGAATGGAAAAGATTTAAATAACCTTATTAAGATATCTTATTAGAGAAAAGTAATTATCACCATGCACCATGCATATAGTTACATAGTTACCACATTTCTGTTATCAAATGCACATGTCAAAGACATACATTTTTGGTCACTTTTGATTTTATCCTGTTCTATAACTCCAAGTGAGGAAGATCTGTCCAACAACTCTTTTGTACCTTACAATCTTTCATCATTGCTTAGAAAACAGAGAGGCTGAGTTTATGTCCTTGCCCAAGGACACAAAACTACTAAGTGTCAGAGGTAGGAATTGAACCTTGGGCTATATCCAAGGCCAAACCTCTAGCTTTACTCCCTATATCATAAGGCCTGAAAGGCATAACATTATAGTAATTCCTTGCTTTATTCTATGTTTTACTTACTTGAGAAACAGGAGTTATACTAAACTTTCTCAAAGTGAAAGTTACAAGTTCTTTTATCTTCTTTTTCCTAACCACCCCCAGAATCCAAAGAAGGAAAACAATCTTTGCTCTTAAAAGGAAATGTTTTATTTTATTATGATGAGAAGAGAAGATAGAAAGGTTGAAACAAAAATAACAGGACACTGATTCTGAAGAACAGTGCTG
Organism: Sarcophilus harrisii; assembly: GCF_902635505.1. Taxonomy (NCBI): domain Eukaryota; kingdom Metazoa; phylum Chordata; class Mammalia; order Dasyuromorphia; family Dasyuridae; genus Sarcophilus; species Sarcophilus harrisii. The sequence goes on along the minus strand of NC_045427.1, from coordinate 239,224,083 downwards.
GAATTTAAGTACAAATTGAGACAAACTATTGAAAATGTTTGTATTCCTCTGACATTTAGCATTCTCAATGCATTTATCAGACATGACAGTAAAAGGGAGATGAGCTTGGAGTTAGTCAAAATGTTTCAACAGCACTTACCAAAAACAGCACTAGCCAAAAAATGGCTAACATATAATAAACATTCGCACTAGACACTGCAGTCCTCTTTTGAATCTTTAAAAGAGTTTATGAGAGCAAGGTTTAGAACATTCCACTTTTCAGAGCATTGTTAAACTATAGGGTAGAAACCAACTGTCTGCTGACCAAGAGGAAATGCTTGAATTCAGAGAAAAAAGTATTACGTGTACATATATTCACAAACATTTGTGTGTATACATATATGTATATATACACACATATGTATATACATATGCATGTTTGACAAAATGAATTCACTGGAAAAAGAAATGGCAAACCAGTCCAGTATCTTTGCCAAGAAAACTCCAGATGGGGTAATGGCCTACTAAAACAACTGAACAACAAGTATATATTACAGACACACACACACACATGCATGCATACACACAGATGTGTATATTTCTTTGTACCGATACACTCATACTCTCTCACTTCTCTGTCTTTGTTTCTCTTTCTGTCTGTTTCTTTGTCATTATCTCTGTGTCTATCTGTCTCTTTCTTTCTCCTTTTTTTTGTTGCTCTGCATGTGTGTGTGTGTGTGTCTTACTTTGTGTCTCTCTAAGAAGTAAGAAATCTATCAGCTCCCTAATGGATTGGTAGGATGAGAACCATGGAGGATAGCATCACTGTCACCACTGGCAAAACTTCTCTGTTTACTGATTTAAAAGGTTTTCGACTTGGAATTTGTGGTGGAGCAGTTCACTCCCAGAAAAAAAAAATTACTCATCTGAGGAAACTGGATCCATAACTAATCTGTTTTATTTGTTTTCTGTTTCCTGTCTTCCCAGGACAGCAGCATCTCTCCCCCTACTCCCAGCCCTGTCTCCCTAGCCTCCTGCCGAGTCCGGTGGTGTCCAAGGTAACGTTGCGCTGCGCTGAGCTGATGGCCCGATGATGCAGAGCTGGAAGGAACTTACAGATCATTCTGGTCCAAAATACCGTCGTTTTACAGGTGAAGATCAAGGAAGCCTAGAGCACTTAAAAATTTGCCTGTAAATAAGGCGGTAAGTAGCCGAATTGGGATCTGAACCCAGAGCCTCTGATTTGAACACTCTTCTTCTCCCTGTCCCTGTCCCTGTCCCTGTCCCTGTCTCTCTCCTTCTCTTTCTCCCTTTCCTTTCTCCCCTGCCCCCTCTCCCCTCTCCCTTCTTCTCTTCCCCTCTCCCGTCCCCCACCCTCTGTTTCTCTGTCTCTGTCTCTGTTTCTCTCTCTCATTGTTTTGTTTTTCCCCACTAATAACAAAATATGGTAATGTTTGAGATTCAAGAAATTGAGAGATGAAGGACAAAAGGAGAGAGAGAGAAAAGGAGGGAGGGAGGAAGAAAAGGGGAGGAAGGAGGAAAGGGAAGTGAGGAAAAAGAAAAGGGAGGAGAGAAAAGAAGGAATACAAAAGAAAGGGGTTAAATTGTTTTTCAAAGATAATTGAACACAAACAGATTTTAGAAGCAGGTGTGACCCCTTAAAATTTCAATCTCAGATCATAAATTGCATTTATTTATTTATTTTGCAGATAGGTTCAAAGTTCTTCAGGATCTTAATTTTTACGTTCAACAAGGATTGATACTGACTTTTTCATGCTTTTGTTATATAAAATAGGACATTCAGAGGATTTCATGCAATTCTTAAAGTGTCATTTTAAAGAGAGACATATCTCATTTCCCTTCCACTAGAGCTACACCATAGAATTAACCAAGGAACTGAAAAAAAAAAAAAAAAAAAAAAAAAAAAAAAAAAAGTAAATCATCAGAAGGACTTTTGAGATGATTGTAACCTCTTGCTGCAAAAAGGGTACATCTTAAAAACCATGTTTGGAAACAAAGCTCCTTAATGATCTTCCTTATAGATTAGTGTTTATTGCTTTCCTCTTATAGTCTAATTAATCAAAACAAAAAAAAGCTCACATTTCTCTGGGCTTACAAAATGCTTTTTCTCCACCAATACTGTGAGGTAGAAAAGTGCTATCTATATGCTTACAGGAGACTTCTGTCTTGGAACTCCCTCCACTATTACAAATTAGAAAACTATGACTCAGTAGATTATAATACCATAGATTTAGAGCTGGAAATTCCTTAGAAATCATTTAGCTTACTATATTCATTTTACAGATGAAGAAACTGAGGCCCCCAAACTGAATATGGGTCATATAAGAAGTAGTATGTGAGAGAGCCAGGATTTATAACTCCTCCAACCAGGACTTTGCTCACTCTATCTCAGAATTGCCTGGGGTATCTAAAAGTCATTCATGAACACACGTGAATTTAGTGAAAGAAGCAAGATTTGAGCCTGTCTTCCTGACTCTAGCCAATACCTTTGATGTACTATGCCATACTGTAGTATTGATGGAGTATAGCTTCTAAGGGAAACAGCAATAAGGAGGTGTTTCTCCTCCCTATCTTCGAGTGTTTCTAACAATATGTCAATGATTCTAAAATCTTCTGGCTTTAGAATCATTAATCCCAAGGTGTCTCCCACTCCATCCTCTGACCTTAGAGTGCTATTGTTATAACAATCTGTCCATCAGTGATTATAAAAGTGTGTGGAAAAAGTGAAGAACTTACAGATCTAGCACATATTGATCAGTGACTGTTAGCTAAATTAATTGAAGCCTTAAGGTCTCAGTTTCGGCTTCTGTGGAGTCACATGATTTTTGATAAGGTCTGGACTACATTCCATTGTCCAAAGAAGAGATTAAAAAGTATATGTGGCCGAATAAGCTATACATCACCTTGTCTACTGCATTCCACTGACCAAATAGGGGAATAGCGATTTATGTAATGATTCACAATATATCGAGGGTGGGATTTTGGGGGTTCTTTGTCTGAAATGCATAAAAACTGTGACCACTCATAGGGAGTGGCCCTCCTGCTGTGAGCTTTGGCTCACAGGACAGGTTGGTCCACTTTTTGAGATTCTAATAAATAATTCTGCTTTCTATGAGTGATCTCTGAGTAATCATTTTTGGGTAGGGGTCATTTTATGTCCCACATAAAATCTTCTGGCCTAATAATATAATAATGTTTCTTCCCTTAGACTTTGGGAAAGATATATCAGCTATCCTGAGATCCTCTGACCTTAGAGTGATATTGTTCTGACAATATGTCAATGATTCTAAAGTCTTCTGGTGTTAGAATAGACCTACAAATATTACTGACTGACAGACAGTCTGTTGGTCAATGATAACCAAGTTCCTGAGACAATAGTGAATAGATCATCCTTCAAATCTACCTGAAAGCCATAAAATTAGCAAATAAGTAAGATGAAACTCTGATCTAACTCTCCTATAAAACTATCTTCCTGCTCTTGGTTCTTTGCTAAATTCTTTTGGAACTTAGCCTACTTCAACTGGTGTTACAATTACAATAAACTTTGCCTTTTGATTTGGCAATGGGTTCAAGCTTGCAAATTCTTTTGAGACCTCACAACATTTGTCTGTGACCCCCAATATTTTGGGGTCTCTTCTGAACCTCAACAGTATGATACATAACGCACATGAAACAGAGACAGATAGTGAAACAGAGACAGACAAAGAGACAGAGAAAGGCAGAGGCACAGGCAGAGGCAGAAGACAGAGACAGACTTGAAGATAGAGAACAGAGAGAGGAAGAGAGGAATAGATAAATACATTTTGTAGTATTATATATAGTTTATCATGACATATAGTCTATAGTGATAAAGATATACATGACATATATGTATATATGTATACTTTATATATATTATGTGCGCACACACACACACACACACACACTGAAATGGTCAGAATTAACCAGACAGAAGCATGAACTGCCATATAACATTACCCATAGAATCTAGAGTTTCCTAGCTGTTAACTCTTTCCATGTTAAAGACATCACAGATTTTTTATTTCTGAATCTTGGGTGGCTGAAGCCCACTTGTCTTGTTAAGGTTTGAATGCCCACCAATCAGTGGTCAAGGGTGCAATCAGTGAGCATATCAGAGTCCTATTCATTACCATGCAAATCCCAACTTTGAAACATACTGGCTTTATTATCCAGAAAATGTTACTGACCCTCTCAGTGCTAATTCAGTTCTCTAAGATAAAAAGAAGGTTCAGATCTATACTGTTAGAGGAAGATTGCTTTCCCCTGGGAGGTCTTTAGACAATGAATACAAAAGGACCATCCCCTATCCTTATGTTGTTTAAATAATAAAATCATATTTATATAATATTTTAGATTGTACAAAATTTTTATTCACAATAACCTTTTAAAGTAAATAGTGCAAATATCATCATTGCACATTTTATTTTGCTTCTTTTGAATTTTTTATTAACATGCTTTATTTTTATGCTATCTTCATTTCCCAATATATCCTTTCTTCATCCCATACCCAGAAAGTCATCTTGTGTAATACAGAATAAAAATGACAAAGAAGAGAAGGGAATCTATTTCTATAACTTGTCTTTTGGCCAAACTTGATCGTTTTAATTAAATAACTTCAAGATTTAGTTTCTGTTTTTTCTGTCTCCCTCTGTCAAATATTTTTCTATTGCAGTCCATTCTCCCCATTCAACAATGAAGTGATATTAAAACTCAGGTCTGATGAGAGCAATCCCTAGTCAATCAATTGAAGTAGCTCTCTTTTACCTAGAGGATTAAATATAAAATTCTGTTAGCTTTTTTTTTAATCTCTAAAATCTGGCCATTTTCTCTCTCTTCAATTTTATAATGAAGATTCATTGCCGAACAACCATTGATCCAATAATGTTGTATTCCTTAGTCTTCCTTGCATAAGATACTACAATTTCTGATTTCCTGCAATCTCACTGACTGTATTTCCATGCTTGAATTACTCTACTGATTCTTTACTGTCTCTTAGATTCCTTGGCTTCTTATAAGTCTCATTCAAAATTCTCTCTTCTATAAGAAATCTTTCCTACTCTGCCATGTTAGTGCATTCTGAAGATCAACTGTGAAAGGCTTAGCTATGTTGATCAATATAATGACCTTGACATAATATGAACTGTGTCCCCCTGATTTTTGGGTTGGTGATGGTGGACCTGGGTTGGAAAAACCCTAAATCTCAACCCCTCCTGACCTTTGGGAGCCACCCCACCCTCCTATTCCTAGGAGAAACTCCCATAATAATCCACTTACAATTTTATTGGAGATCTTGGCCTGGGGTATAATTACCACCCATTATTGATTAGTCTCTCAAATTCATCTGGAGATAGCTCCCTAGCCCCAGGCCATAGAAACCTAAATATAATCAAGGTTGTGAAACCCAAACCTTTGCTAATTCCTATCTGGAACTAGCCTGCTAGGTAGCTTTTATTTATTTATTTATTTACTTTTGGCCAAAAACCCTTGCCTGCAGATTAGGATTGTGGATTCTTTTCCAAAAACCTGTGATACTGGCCTGTGGACCTCATTGCTTTTTGAGTGTCTCTCACCTCTCATTTCTCACCCCTCCACAACCTGAGATAATTCCAAAAGTCCCAGATGAAAAATATCATCTTTACAGAAAAATTTGATGAACTCTGAACGCAGATTGAAGCATAATTTTTTTGGGCTTTATTTTCCTTGATTTTTTTGTGTTTTCTTTTGCAACACAGCAAATAAGGAAATGTTATTGCTGTTTGTCTTTTGTTCTCCTAGAGGACCATGATATCAGGGAGGTAATGCCATGACATGCAAATAAATTGAATTTAAGTAGGGCTGTTCAAGGTCATCAGCCTCACTTTCTCCTCATGAGCTATCTGGTTCTAATGGCCAGATATAGATCAGGATGACTGGAAATGGTCCTGGATACAAAAGGAGATCTTGTTTTTTTTAAAGCTAAGGTCTTTAATAGATCTCAATTTAACTGAGGCCACACCCATTTAGTGATTAAAAGTAAGTATACATTGAGCCAAAAAATGCATCTTTCACCTAATCAAAAAAAAAAAAAATCTAAATAAATAAATCAGAGAAGGGAAAACCCTCAGTTTCTAACCAAAACAGAAATGACGGCTATTTGCATTCATTGAGTCAATCAGGATGCAAATAATACATAGATTATATTTTTAATTTGGTATTTGCATATTGTGTTCCCCATTAGAATATGAGCTGGAGTAGGAATTGCTTTTGTTTAGCAAGTGCTTAATAAAGTTTTGTTAATTTGACTATTCTGAACTTTCTCTTAACAGTTAATTTATATACTCAATATATGCCTAATGACATTTTCATAACAGTGTATACTGAGCAGAGTCAGTAAGGTAAAATATATAGAGGGCTAATCATTCAATCGGAAGATATGGGTTTTAATCTTGTTATAAATAGTATCTATGTGAGCCTAATCAAATTTCTTAACTTCTTTGTATCTCAGGCAAATTGCTTAAGACTGTTATCTCAGAGCTGTCAATTGAATCAATTTGAGTTTTCACATGGGAATTTCCCACATTGCTAAAATTCCTGTTTTAAAGAAAATAAAGTGGAGATATATATATATATATATATATATATATATATATATATATATATATAAATATATAATGTCATTATTATTGAGAGTCAGGTCCAAGTAATAGAAAAAGCACTTTAAAGGGGTCTATTAATTAGACTTAATTTAATTCTTTCTTCTCTAATCATTCTATGTGATCATAAGCAAGTTATTGAATTTCTTTGAGTCTGTTGCTTCATATAAAAATGGGCAGTTTACTACTGGTAATATCACAAAAGATTGTCTTGAACCTTAAAATAACATAAACCACTTTAAAACTGCTATGTAAAAAATCTATTAATATTATTATCATACAGCTGGCTCTCATGGGAAGAGTTGTGGACTTGGGAATGTAATGCCTCAGTTTCCCTGAATTATTATGCTATGCCCTGAATAAAATTATTATGGTCATGGTCTCCCTCATTTGCTTACCTTATTAAGCTCTGGCCACTCTCACATTCCAGTGAGTCATAAAACTCCAGGTAGCTTATCTCAAATGCCCTGGATATCTTTTGCCCTAGACTCACTGTCTCCTGCTCCCAACCTTCCTGACCCCCAACAGGTCAGAACTATGTTATGATCCTTTCCTGATGTTATGACTTGTCCACTCACCCAGTGGTCCTCGCCTTTGTTTCCTTAATAGCTGGAGCCCTATAAAAGTCTCTGAAGTAAATGCTTTGAGACAAAAGTCCAATTCAGCCAGCTGGCTTCAGCTAGTCTAAATTCTTCACTGTTAAAATATAAAAACTAATCTCTATTTTAGCTTAGTTTCCCCATCATTACAGAAATAGTCAAACCTGGATTGAAACACTCAGTCATTTACCACCTCTTTCACAATAGCCAAAGTCATTTGAAATGACTAACATTCATAATGTGCTATAAGATTTACAAAGGATATTACATAAATTATCTCATTTGATCCTACTAAGTGGAAAATAATTATACAAGTTATTTCATTTCATCCTACCAAATGAAAAACACACATATTTGCATTACCAACCTTATAAGATTGTTTGAATGATCATAAATAGTATATGTATATGTGGGGAAAATATAAGAATGTGTGAGCACTGGCATTGATAAAGCACTTTATATTTTGCAATGAACTTTCCTCCTAACTGTGGGGCAGTTCTTATTAGCCCTATTTAAAGAGAAATGATTTGTCTGTGAATTTCATTAATAATGAAATACTTTAAAAGAAAACAATTTCTTCCATTGGTGGAATGGATTTTGTCACTGTTGATGGTTTTAAGATTAAGAATTCTGAATAAAACATCTTACTACAAATGTAGCATTTACTTTGCCTTATGTAACCAGTGTTGTGTCAAGGAGGTACTGTAGGATATTCAGGCAAAATAAATCATTTTCCTAAACATCTATTTGAGAAATTAGCTCCATGAAGGAGTTGTTGTTCAGTCATTTTCAGTTTTGTTCGACTCTTTGTGATTGCATTTGGGATTTTCTGGTTAAAAAAAAAAAAGTAGTTTGTCATTTCCTTTTCTAGCTCATATTACAGATGAGGAAACAGAGTTAAGTGACTTACCTAGGATCACATAGCTAGTAAGTACCTGAGGTTAGATCTGAACTCATGAAGAAGAGTCTTCCTGATTCCAGGCCCAGCATTTTATCCACTGCGCTATCTAGCTGCTTCACAAAAGCTTATAGAGTAATAATTTCAAAGACTGAGAGATGAATGTGACCTTAGAGGCCATTGAGTCCAACCCCCTCATTTTCACAGATGACTGAAGAATGGAGAATTTAAGAGACTTGCCCAGACAAGATTTGAGCTTCATGACTACAAGTTCCATGCTCTATCTGGGGAATAGCTAGACCCTACATTTCATGGAAAAATTCATTTTGTTCCAAGTCATTGTTATGCTGCTTTGACTTTTGTTCTAATATTGGGAGTAGGGTCAACAACTTTTCACTTTGTTTTGGTCATATCTGATTGCTGGAAAATGATGGCAGCTACAGAAAAAAATAAATAAATACGGTTTGCTGTCATAGAGCTTAATGATCACTATGCATTTTGGATGATCAACAGGGCCTTAGAGACTCATATTGATTATAAATTCTGACAGCAGTGAATTGTAAGGATAGTTTCTGACATAGCCTCAGAAGACGTGTTTCCTCAGATGTGTAGACCCAGACTTTGTAAAGAAAGCCTACATGTAATTCAGAAACAACTACAGGCTACCTTCCAACCCAGGTTGGTCTTTAAATCACAACAGGCCAGAAAACTGTCACAGTCTTTTGTTCTTTTCACCTAAGAAAAACCTCAGTTCACAGCTGCTTTTTCTTGGGTTCTAGATCCTGGAAGGCTAGCAGCTCATTACTGTGACCTTGGCAAATCAAATCTGACCTGCTCACATCTCAATCGCTTCAAATATTATAAAATTAGACAAACCTGGCTGAGAAGCTGAGGCTTCATGGAACAGAGCTTTTTCACAGAAAATAAATGGCAAAAAAAAAAAAAAAAAAAAAAAATACAGCTTCCTAACTCTACAACTCCAATCTTTCACTGGTAATTTAAATTTTAAAATGTTTCTATTATAAACCCTCAAGCATGGTTTCTACAGGGTTCATCTCAGATTTTCCCATAACAATTCCATCCCTTGAAAAAATCAGTCAAACTTAGAAAATAATAGGAGAGTTGAAAATAGAAGATAAAGACTTTCTTGTACATTTTTCTTATTCAGGTTAGATGATAATTTTGTTTACTCGGTTCAGGTAAAATTCCAGTTGTGTTGTGAGCTTTTCAGAGGAATGAAAAATTGATTTTTTTCTTGTACAGCATAGAGCATACAGATTCCTATAATCTTCATATAATCTTTACAGTGATATATAAAGAAGCCTGCTACCTTGTAGAAATGTATTAGGACCACAACAATCTAAATTTTCATTGTCCCAAACAAATAATATCAAAAGATCTGATTGGCTTATTACAAATGTGCAACTGAATGATTTAAATGATTTTTTTTTGTGCTACCTCATCTCACCTTCATACCCTCCTCTAACTACCCCCTAACATCTGTTTCTGCTTTGGGATATTTCTTGTCCCTAAGTTTGTTAGATATATTACTCAAGAGCTCTGTTATGCCAAAGAATACTTTTGTACTTTGGATAATTTAACTTAAAAAAATATTTAGTGGGCATCTAGCTGCCCAGATGATTTGGATTTCCATGATTTATTGTCATCTTAGCTATTATAATCGACTGACTTGGCACCTAAATCTCTGTTCTGTTTGAATTATTTATTTATTTTTGGCTTTGCCCTGAATATATTTTAAAAGTAAACAAGGACTTATTGGAAGTAGTGGCTATATTGAGAAGCAAGCCATTTATTTAACATAGTGATTGCACTTAAAGTATCCTTTTATTTGCTTGTCTGGTCTGTGCTTTGTACCTGATGCTAATATTATTTGACTTATTTAGTCAATAATTTCATAGAACAATTATTTTCCTTGAACTCTATCACAAATGCCTTTAATTCCCTGAGTCATTGATATTAATGACCCAACCAATTAATATTTCAACACCATGGCTCTTGACTACAGGATGAAATAATGGGGAAGGGATGAAACATGTGACTTTATTGGTAAAAGGAACTTCCAGGAGGGAAAACTACGACTCCCAATAGAGTGGGGTCAACGTTTTCCCTACAATTTAAAGTCTCAGCAAATTGCCCAGGACATTCAGAGGTTAATTAACTTACCCAGTAGTCACAAAGTTTGTGTGCCTTAGAGGTCAAGTTTCAACCCAGCTTTCCCTGACTTCCAGGTGAGTTCCCTGTACTGGAGTGCATCCTGCTGGATGAAGTATTCCTGTAGTAAATGTTAAAGATATTTCTCAGGCTCCTTTTTAGTGGTCCTATTGCTTCTGCTGTTGATTAATATAATTTCCTTTCTTTTCTAATCCTGCAATAGAATCTATTTGATTTACTCACTGTAAAATAAGCATTATAAATTCATCTAGTTTGTCATTTTTTTAATTTTATCAAACTCCATACCTATCCAAATATATGCTAAGCACTGGTATTGGCCATGGACAATTTAAAGGAATTTTCCCCATAAATTTTGCATTAGGATACATACCAGAAGCAGGAACATAGATTGCCTATGGCAGTAATTTCCTCTGGTGCCCATTTGTTTTTGCAAATATATAATCTGAGTGTTTAAAAGAGGTGCATTGCATCGGCACCCAACATAAAGAAATTTCTATTGCAGCTCCTCTAGAACCCCTGATGCCTTTGGAAGTTTGGTTTGATGAAAAAGGATAATTTTATTAACATAAATAGTTTTCATCTATCTCCTCCAGACCTTAAAGGAAATAGGCATTGATCACCTGAAGCTGTGAATCAAGATGAGTGGTAATGCCAAGTTAAAGCACTGTTAGTTTAATTTTTCATTTTCTTAACCTAGATTTAAAAGTACACATTGGAGTTCCCTTCCCTGTAAAGATATAGTTTCCCTTTTATTAAGCCATAAAATTATATTAAATGAATACTGAAAATCTGATATTCTACATCTACTGAGATCCCAGAGTTAATAGTTACTTGCCTCGTCTGAACTATGATTATTTATGTATATATGTGTATATTTACATATATATGCATAACTATATATCTATATCTATCTGTATCTATACACATGCAATATGTCTGTATGCAGCTAGGTGGCCCAATGGATAGAGTGCCAGGCCTGGAGTTAGGAAGACTCATCTTCCTGGGTTCATAACTGGTCTCACAAACTTACTAGCTTTGTGATCATGACCAAGTTACTAAACCCTGTTTGCCTCAGTTTCCTCATCTGTAAAATGAGCTAGAGAAGCAAATGATAAACTCCTCTGGAATCTTTGCCCTGAAAGAAATCCAAATGAGATTGCAAAAAATCAGACATAGTGAAGAATAACTGAAACAGTAACAACAAAACACCACATATATGCTTTTCACTGAGAAGCAATGTGGAGTCATGGATAGACTCAAAATCAGGAAGATACTTGAATCCAATTCTTGTCTTTGACACATAATAGTTATATAATCTGGGAGAAGACACTTTAATTCTTAGTGCCTCTGGAACTCTATGTTACCAATAAGAACATCATCATCTACATTGCTGGGAGGAATTTCAACCTTGGTACTTCCTCACACAGATGAGCTCATAGGCACAGATCAATTAAATCTTCAATTCAATTCATCGAGCTCTTTTCTCTGTTTGTTCCTTTCCATCTCTGTGTCTCTATCTTTCAGGTTCTTATAGTACTTCCATAGGAGAGTCTAGTTACAGAAGGAACAACAATATTTCATAGGAGTAACAATAGGACTGACTTTGGTGAAATTAGTGAAATCATTTATAAAAGGTGATTAAGGATGAAAATAATTTCATAAAGCCAGTTCAAGTTTGTCATAGATATTCTGGGTCTAAAATGTTTGTGGCAGCCCTGTTTGTAGTGGCTAGAAGCTGGAAAATGAATGAATGCCCATCAATTGGAGAATGGTTGAGTAAGTTGTGGTATATAAATGTTATGGAATATTATTGTTTTGTAAGAAATGACCAGAGAGGATTGGCGAGACTTACATGAACTGATGCTGAGTGAAATGAGCAGAACCAGGAGATCATTATATACTTCAACAACGATACTGTATGAAGATGTATTCTGATGGAAGTGGATTTCTTTGACAAAGAGACCTAACTCAGTTTCAATTGATCAATGATGGACAGAAGCAGCTACACCCAAAGAAAGAACACTGGGAAATGAATGTAAACTGTTGGCATTTTTGTTTTTCCTCCTGGGTTATTTATACCTTCTGAATCCAATTCTCCCTGAGCAACAAGAGAACTGTTCGGTTCTACACACATATGCTGTATCTAAGATATACTGTAACCTCTTTAACATGTATAGGACTGTTTGCCATTTAGGGGAGGAGGTGGAGGGAGAGAGGGGAAAAATCGGAACAGAAGTGAGTGCAAGGGATAATATTGTAAAAAATTACCCTGGCATGGATTCTGGCAATAAAAAGTTATTAAAAAAAAAAAAAGAAATAGGGAGATATATTTTAGGAATAAAAAGTTAAAGAGGTTGAAAATGTATAGATTATATAGAAATTTTATGCCTATATATGAATGCTTTTAAGAGTCACTGGATAAGGAGAACATGAAATGACAAAAATAAAATTTTACAAAAATTAAAAAAAAAAGATATCCTGGGCCTGATGTACCATATGTACATGCATGTATACATCTACAGCACAATAAGGCATGGATAAACAGATTGTAATCTGCACCGTATTTATAGGATTATAGAGTGATTGGAATATTGAAAGAATGATGTATACATGCACATATACAGGGTTGTACAGATATACACATGTATGCATGAAAAAACCTCAATTTGAATCCTATCTCAGATACTTGTTAGTCATTTGCATGAGTGGATAGATAGATTGAAAGAAAGAAAAATAGAACTAGATAAATAGGGAAAGGAATAGAAATAATTACTGGGAATAGGAATTCATTGTTTTAGTGAATTGCTGGATGAGAAAATTGTTTTTAATAATGTGGCTCACACCTTTTCTCCAACTCATAGTGTTAGAGAGTTATTTATAACACTAAGAATTTAAGTGACTTGCTCAGGTTCACATAGAACTTAGCACAGTGTTTGATACATAATAGGTGCTTAATAAATACTTATTCACTAATTTACATATCAATATGTATCAGAATCAGGATTTGCACTCAGGTCTTCCTGGCTCCAAACCCAGCTTTATATTACATTTCATATGTTCATATATATATTTGGATACATACACACATGTGTGTATTTTTGTGTGTTCTAATTTTTAATTTGAATTTTATTTGGCTTAGGTTTAGATGGATGGAGAAGAAGAGCATTCTAGTTTATTTTCAGTTTGGGAGAAACCATCTTATATAACTATCTTTGTACATTTGATTTCACAAACTCAGCAAGGTGAAGTATAACTTTTATGATTCAGTGCCTTCCTTAGAAATATAGCATAACACAAGTAGATGCAATCCATTTCTGCAATACCCATAGCAATGTCTGCTTTTGCCTAGCTAAAAATCCATAACCTTATCCATACATTGGATATTAAGGTTTTTATGAATGTCATTGTACCTTGTGATCCTTTGGTATGAAGTGACAATATTTTTAGGAAGGCTGCAGCAATGAAATGTGAAGAATCAAATAATTATCATGTGAATGTAAAACATGTGGAAATAATTTAGATTCAGTTCCACTCCTTGGAAAACAGTGGGGAAAAAATGATGGATTTATAGTCAGAGAACATACATTTAAGTCTACTTCCTAAATACTTTGGGAAAGTCATTAAACTTCAGTATTGTCATTTATAAAATGAAGAGTTAAGCTAGGTGACCTCTAAAGTATTTTTGAATTCTAACTCTAATTAATGCTATATGAGTGTGAATCATGAAATATTATTTGTCATTGTTTAGTCATTTCAATCATATCTCTCTGGGGACTCCATTTGGGGTTTTCTTGGCAAAGATATAGGAGTAGTTTGTCATTTCCTTCTGCAACTTATTTTACAGATGAGAAAACAGAGGAAACCAGTTTAAGTCACTTGCCTAGGATCACACAGCTAGTTAAGTGTCTGAGGACAGATTTGAACTCATGAAGGTTCTTCCTAACTCTAGGCTTAGTTCTATATATATTGAATCGCCTAACTACCCCATGAAATACAATAGCTCAGAGGAATTAATTTCAGATTTCCACAAATACAATCAAGAGACACATGATAACCATCAATAGCCTGCAGTAGCTTACAAGCAATGAATTTCAGGGGCAAAACTTCATAAAATACATTATTAAAGTGAGCTTTGACTTGACAAAAAGGTAGACTTGTCCTGAAAGACTGAGATTTGGCAGATAGATTGCTTGAATGCTGTATAGGTTCTCATATAATGCAAATAGATCCAGAGAAAGATTCCTAGTTCATTGAGTAGAGAAATGTAGAATACATGAACAAGACACATAGGACAATGAGGCATAGATAATGAGGCTGCAATGTGCACCACTGAAGGAGGTATCCACTCACATCTGTGGGATTATAGAGCAATTGAAGTACTGAAGGAATGATGCAAAAATACAGAGAGGCACTGTGGCTCAATGAAGAGAGAATGAGAATCAGAGTCAGTAAAACCTAAGTTCAATGATACATTAGTTTTGTAGTCTTGGACAAGTCATTTAATTTCTCAGTGCTTCTGGGAAAATTTCTAAGACTATAAGTTAAATTGAAAGACACATATGAATCTACATTTGTGGAAGGTATCTTTTTACCAGGCATTTTCTTATATTAGTAATTCTCAAACTCTTTGGTCAGGATCCCTTTACATTCTTTAAAAAAATTATTTATTTTTTTCTGGTTATACATATTAAATAAAAAATACACATTTCTTTATGAATTATGTTGAGAGAAAAAATCAGAACAAAAGGGAAAAAACACAGTAGAGAAAAAAAAAAACAGAAAAAAGAAATGACCATATCATGTTTTGATTTATAGTCAATCTCTGTAGTTCTCTGGATGCAGATGATATTTTCTATCCAAAGTTTATTGGGATTGAATCACTGAGAAGAACCAAGTCTTTCACAGTTGATCATCTCAGAATCTTGCTGTTTCTGGTTCTGCTTGTTTCACTCAGCATAGATTCATGTAAATCCACGCTTTTCTAAAATCATCTTGTTCATCATTTTTATAGAATAATAATATTCCATTATCTTCATATATCACAACTTATTTAGCCATTTCCCCATTGAGGGACATCTGCTCATTTTCCAATTGTTTGCTACCACAAAAAGAGATGCTACAAACATTTTCATACATGTGGGTCCTTTCCCCTCCTCTATGATTTCCTTGGGATACAGATATATCCCTGAGGCAAAGGATATGCCCAGATTTATAGCTCTTTGGACATAGTTCCAAATTGTTCTTCAGAAGGATTAGATCATTCCACAACTCCATCAACAATGCCTTAGTATCCCAATTTTTCTACACCCCTTCCAACATTTATCATCATTTCCTGTCATCTAAGCCAATCTGAGAGGTGTGACGTGATACCCCAGATTTTTTTTTAATTTGCATTTGTTTAACAATACTGACTTAGAGCATTTTTCCATATGACTTACACATAGTTTTAATTTTGTCATCTAAAAAGTGTCTGTTCATATACTTTGACCATTTATCAATGGGGGAATCACTTGTATTCTTACAAATTTGACACAGTTCTTTATGTATTTTAGAAATTAGTCCTTTATCAAAAATACTGGCTATAAATTTTTTCCTAGCTTTGTACTTCCCTTTAAATTTTGTTTCTGTTGGTTTTGTTTGTGCAAAACCTTTTTAATTTAATATAATCAAAGTTGTCAATTTTGCATTTCATAATGTTCTCTAGTTCTTTGGACATAAATCCCTCCCTTCTTCAAAGATCTTATAGTTACATTGTCCCTTGCTCTCCTAATTTGCTTATTATATATCACCTTTTATGCCAACATCATGTACCCATTTTGACCTTATTTTGGTATGGGCTGTGAGATGTAAGTCTATGCTGAGTTTGCTGACATATAATTTTCTAGTTTTCCCAACAATTTTTATCAAATAGTGAGTTCTTATCCCAGAAAGAGTTTGGGTATTTATCAAATACTATATAATTATAATCATTGATTATTATGTCATGTATCCAACTTATTCCACTGGTCCACCATTCTATTTCTTAATGAGTACCAAAAAATTTTGATGACTACCACTTTATGATATAGTTTTAGGTATGGTACTGTTAAGCCACCATCATTTTTTTTTCCCATTAGTTCCACTGATATTCTTGACCTTGTGTTCTTCTAGATGGATTTTTGTTGTTATTTGTTTTGCCTCTATCAAATAATTTTTTTGGCAGTTTGATTAATATGGCATTGAACAAGTATATCAATTTAAGCAAAATTCTCATGTTTATAATATAAGCTTGGCTTACTTATGAGCAATTGAAAATTTTCCAGTTGTTTAGATCTGACTTTATTTGTGTGAGTAATGTTTTGTAATTATGTACATATAGTTCCTGGGTTGGTTTTGGCAGGTAGATGCCCAAATTATTTCATCTACAGTTATTTTAAATGGAATTTCTCTTTCTATTTCTTGTTGCTGGATTTTGTCAGTATGAGCCAGGACTGAGGATCTTAGTTGCTGGTCTGCTGTGATAAAGACCCTCTCACTGGTTTTGCCACACTCTGCCTGAGCTGAGCTGAACATCCCTTTTCACACCAGTGAGATGGACATTTCTTGAATTTTTTCAAATCAGTCTTGAACTGGAGAGTGATTTCATTACCTCAGACTCTTATCATAGGCTTGGTTTCATGTAATTTTTTAGGGAAGCTGGGAGAGCTTAAGCAAATTCATGGCTTTACTCTGCCATCTTGGCTCCACTCTCAGGAGTGGACCCTTTGCACTCTTGAAATTATTGAAGATTCCCTCAAAAATTTATGTGGATTATATCTATAGATGTTCTTTTATAGTAGAATTTAAAACTAATTAAATTTTAAAATTTTAATTCATTAAAATTATAAGTAACATTTTGAAATAATAACTTTTTATTTTCAAAATATATGTAAATATAGTTTTCAACATTCACTTTTACAAAATTCTGTGTCCCAAGTTTTTCTCCTTTCCTTCCCTTCCCCTAGACAGCAAACAATCCAATATATACAAAACATGTGCACTTTTTTTATACATATTTCCACATTTATGCTGTACAAGAAAAATCAGATCAAAAAGAAAAAAAATAAGAAAAAAAAAGTAAATTAAAACAAAAAGGTGCAAATCATAAGTAACAGTTTAATGAAAAATAACTATTTCCAAAACTAAGAAGAATGTGAAGGATAGTATTGTTTTGCATATTGAAACTCTTTAATTTTAATTTTTTAATTTAATTTAATTTAATTTAAATTATTTAATAGAAATAGTTTAATTTAATAGAAAAGAGCTAGATTCTTATATTTTTTTCTGAATTCACTGTTATAATATGTTCTTTTAGTTGAAATATGAGAAAATATGAATTCAGATATGTAGTTGGAAAAGGGAGTAATATTCTAACAGGCAAACAATGCCTTAATGTGATTAGGACATTTATTTTGATCTCACAGATCCAAGGGAGTCTTGGATCACACTTGAAGAACTATTGTCTTACATGAAGGAAATCATAGGTCTGGGTTAAACATGTATTATCTGAGTACATGTCTTTAGCATATGGAATTCCTGATAATGAATCCCCCGCTGCTAATTGGGATCTATAACCTAGATTCTTAGATCCTGGATTAAGTGGATAATACATGTGTATTATCTATATTAATATGTGCATATGTATGTATTATCTATTGTGTGAGTTTTCATATATATATATATATGTACATATATATATAGTGGTTTTCATATATATAAAATGCGACTTATACATGTGCACATGTGCATGTACATATGCACATACACACTTGCATAGAAACATATAATATTATATATACATATAAAACTATATTTTATAATATATTAATAATCTTAAACTATTGAAAGTATAGAAAAAAGGCCTGATGCGAATTTGGTAGATGTGGAGAGACTTCATATGGAAAGAATGGACAAGACCTGCATGGGTTGATAAAGCAATAGTACAGACATTATGTATGAAGAAGAAATTCTCACTCTGATGAAATTACTGATTATGCATCATATGTATGATAAAAATACATATATATGCACACATATATATGTGAGGCAAACTCTTGAGTAAGACACATGACTTCTCTCATATAGTTTCCTTATCTGTGAAATGGGGGTAATGATCCTGCCCTGAACACCTCATAGAACAGTTAAGAAGATCAAATAAGATTTATAATGAATGTGAAGGCATTTTGTGAATTGTCAAGTTCTATAAAAACATAATGTATTATTATTCTTAATAAAATTGCTTGTAGAAAAGTAAATCTGGGATAATTTCCCTGCCCCCTTCTTTCATCAATAAAATATTCTCCAGAGGGATGGTAGTAATTCACAGTTATGGGCCTGACAACTCACAGTGGAAACTTTATGACTGAGGAGCACAGCCTGAGATCCAGGTGCCCAGTGGGAGGCTGGCTGCACTAATGAATGGCCTGACTCATTAAAGGCCAAGCAGAGGTATTAACTATCAGTTAGTAAAGGCATAAGCCACTTACATGAACCTCCAGGAAAGAGCCAAGATTGAGCCCAGATTTCTTCATTCCACTTCACAGAAGACAAATTACAGGAGATCTACCTAGATGCATTATTTCAGGACTGGAGCAGGGCTAGACAATCTGATGTGAGGTCAGACAAGATTCAGCCACATGACCTCCTGAGAAGAAAGGGAAAATAGAGATTGTGGGGGAGTCTTGGAATAGACTGCCATGGTATAACCTGCCCACCTTGTATTAAGATGATTGGGAAAAAATGTTTACCTGACACATTGGCTCTGGGTCACAAAATTAAAGCAGATCATTAAGCTAAGCTATGCCTTGGGAGGAAGGTATTATATGTAATAATGCAGTACTTAGCAATTACATTGCACTTTCTGTCTTCAAAATGCTTTACAATTAATTCTCAAAACACTCCTGTGAGGTCAGTAAATTTGCTCCTTTTATTTTCTTTTTGAGAGGAGAACATGAAAGGGGGAAGTAGGATGATTTTCTCAAGGTCAGGAAGAATCATTGATAGGGGATCCATCTGGATGTGGGAACTTAGTTTCCAACTGCCTCACATCTCAGGGGGTCACACCTCTCAGATATCTCACTAGAGACAGAATAGCAGGTGCTATTGAAATATTCAGGATGTTCAGAAGTCATGTTTGTTCTATTTCAGTTTCCCTACAGAAGCACAAGAGGAACTTTCAATACTGAGCTGTTATCAGGGGACATGAATTATAAAGGTCTGGAACTTTAGTGACAGAATTGTGCTATATATGTGTATGTGTGTAACAGCACTTGACCCTCAGCATACTAAAATCCTAGTGTTTGGAATGGGTGCAAACCCCCTTTCCAAAATTAACTAATCAGAGAAATCTTCAGGTACAAAGAGAAAGTATTCATTTAGTTCCTGCAGGGAGAGGCCCAAGCACACCTGGGAGCCATTTCAGCTCCCACCATACACTTGTGGAACCTGACAGCTTGTCGGGATTTAAATATCAAAAGATGCAAGCCTTTTCATTGGATAAACTAAAAGGAAATAGCCATCCTTGACCAATGATCATCAATGCTGTCTGCTTCCTGTGGGTCATGCCCCTTACTGTAACTGATTCATTAATTTCATGTAATTTTTTGCAACCCAGGGTTCAAGGCCTGATCTTCTGGCTCTGGGAATAGGGATCATTGATTTAGGCCTAGTCTCATAAGAGAAAATTTCATCCAATCAGTCCCATTCAGGCCCCCCCTCTTTTTCATTTGTTTGAAGATTTCTCATCCCAAACCTGATATATATTTCTTCCAGTAGGGCATCTTTGTTACCTAGGCTTCAGACTGGTCTCTCTTCAGTATTAACTGTAATTTTCCTTTACTATTTAGAACCAACACCCTCACATCAGTGGAAAATTTCAGGATCCACTTTAGCCACTAAGCAAGTGGGTGACAGGATATTGCTGCTTAAAACAATGAACAGAGAACCTCCTTCCACCAACTCCCACTATCTGTGTTGGAAACCCAGTCATCACAGACCAACAGAGTGGTGGCTGGCAGCCATAGAACTACAGCACTGTGGAGGCCTGGGAGCCTTGGGTCCATTGTCACACCATTCTCACCTCAAGCAATTCAGACCCAGATTCATGTGGGACAAAGGGACAAAGGTCTCATCTTCTGGAACTGCTTCAGGCTGACAAGGGGCATAGAGCTGGTCCTAACTAGCAGGGTCCTGACTGAAGAGGGGAGATGAGTGAGTTGTAGGCAGCAGCAGCAGCGTCCAGGGTTGAGTGTCAGAATCAGGTGTCAGGTGATTTCAGGTTGACCAAGTTATTGGAATTCATGACTCAGAGTTTGGAAGAAGCAACTCTTACAAGTATGTTAAAATGCAAGGACTAAATATGAGCAAAAAAGAAAGAATAAATAAAAGTGTAGTTAATATAGAGATTACTAGGACCAGTAACAGTAACCAGAAACCCCACCCAGAGAAAGGCTGGGGAGGGGCAGGGAGATGAAGCTATCATAAATGCCTATCATCCAAACAGCTTTTCCTAGGATAAATGCAAAAGAATGTTTTCCCAAAATTTTTGTTTTATTTCCTCAAAGAAGTAGGTGCAATGGGTAGAATATTGTGCCCTTCAGTGAGTATAATCTCCCCCAGCAAAAACCCTAGAGTCTTATAATGAAGGCGTTTACCCACTTAGTACAGGTGTTAACAAAACTGAAAGCAGTTTGAAGTCCCTGCAAGGGTGCAGATGTGTAGGCCTTTTTAACAGTCCTTTCAGAATTTACTTGCCTGGTAACTATTTGAGGGAATGCAGGAATCAAGAGTTGAGGAATTAAAGGTGCTATGATCAGAGGCAAATGGGCAGCTGATCTGTAAACCTGTTTCTCTTCACCTGAAGTGAATTCCTCTTCTTTTATGAAACAACAGAAACCCCTCTAGGTCCATGGGCAGCTAGCAGTAATTGTTTTCTCTGCATACTTAATGGGGAATTGTCTGGCTTTCAAAAATCCCCTTTATTTTCATGTAGCACCCATGATCATGCAAAGCATGAAAAATGCATTTGAAGTCAGTATAGATCTTTGAGAAGTAAGCAAGGGGTCTAGGATTGAGTTCCAGAGACCCCTAGGACCTAGCACTGCTTTCCATCAGCATAGAGTGTAAAAGGCTCTAGGGAAAAACCTTGGCTTAATCAAGGCATGCTAAAATTGTCTGCTTCCTCTTCCAGTGAGCAAAAGGGAAAGTGGGAGTGGCTCTAAATACTTAGGCAAAGTGGGCCTTTAGACAAAGAAACTCTAGCCCCAAGAAGCAAAAGAGTTAAAAATTTTATAGCAGGAACCTGAGAATCCTCTAGGGCTGGGCTGCAAATCAAAATATCATTTATATACTTGTACTGTGCCTCATATCTTCCACTGACCACTTGTTCTGATTACAGAAATTTGCTATAAGAGGAAAAATCAGGGAAACAATTTAAATAGTATTAAAAGTGGTCCTTCAGGTCTTGACCTGAAAGCACATAGAGGATAAAGCTTCCTTAATGCAGTTTCACTTCATATAATTGTCTAGTTTTTAACAATTCCACTTTAAGTTAGACTCAGGAATAATCAGGTGAGTTCTTATTCAAAAGAATACCACTGGTAAATTGAATCAGAAGGATCCTACTCTAAGCAGAGGACAAGATAATTCTTCTAATTCATTTCAAGATACTAACTTTCACCTGTAACAATTTCTTCTGTGTAGCTTGTGGTGCATTCCTTTCAGATGGTGTATCACTGACTTGATGATCAGGCAGTTATAACTGAATTCAAAACTCCAAATAAATATCAGCTTCATTCGCAAGAGATTTTATCTCCAATAGCAATTCTCATTAATCAAAGTTTCAGATGAATCTAGCTCAAGGATCACAGTAAGAGATTCATCCTAGAAAGTTCACAGCTTATCTTTTATATCTAAGTAGATGGTTAAGTTCAACGTTAAACATATCATTTTGCTTTTAAAATGCCCAATACGTAGAAAAATCCTAAGTTGCCCATTGTCTATAACAGAAACATGTTCAAAGGGACAAAAGCAAAAACTATTATTCTCAGAGTCCCTTTAAATAATGGGTGCAACTTTAAGATGATTCAATTTAAAACTCATACAGAATATAAGATATCCTAATTTCACATAAAAGAACCTTATCAGAATTAACAATTTCTTCATTCTTAAAAAAACAGTAAGTCAATTTACTCCAAATGAGGAGTCTCTATAAACTTTTTGGAAATAGCCCTATCAACTTATCAAATCAGATTAAAATTTTGCTCTAGGTTTTTGTTATCATATTCCTTAAACAAAGAGACTATTATGTACTTAGATAAACATTAAGTAATTTGCTGAAGACAGATGGATACCTTAGTAGAAATAAATTGCTTTGTTTCCAACAGACCTCATAGAATAGCTATAGACTTGAAAAATAAAAATAAAACATTCAGTTATTAACACCATATAAATGTAGACTATTCCTTTAAACAATATAAGCAATTAATGTTTTAACTATCAACGGTGGAGGGGAGCTCCAAAGAGCTGCAGTTTGTTAAAAAGCAGCTACTTAGTTGGGGAGGGGTATTGTCACCTGACAATCTAACCTGACAAGGTCCTCGTACTCCTTTCCCCACTCCACAAATTATTTCTCTCCACTCAACCATGCTTCCGGACCCCCCACTTCTCAAACTAACCTTTTTAGTATGCCAAGTTCCCCCAGGATCCAGTCTGCCAGCCAAAGACATGTCCCAACCTCATGGGGTGTCTCCTTTCATCTGGTAAATGGCAAGTTTCAATAGGAGCTTGAATTTTTCTGTCTGACCTAACTCTTCTCCTCTTTTCCAACATGCTGTGCTTTTTCCTTCTCTCTTTTTTCCCCTATTTCCAAAACACCATTTTCCTCTCTCTTTCTTTCTCCTTCTCTCTCTCATGCCATCTTTCCCCTTGTAACACATCTCATCTCTCTCTCCTCCTGATTTCAGCATATTGTCTCCTTCTCCAACATACTCTCTCCCTCTAGCTAATGTACTCCCAAACCAATAACCCTTCCAAGTAGATGCTCCATTCAAAATATTAATTGCTTTTGCAAATCAGTCTTTGTTGTCCCTTGTCTTTAAATCACTTTTTTAAACTTTGAACTTTTAAGATTCATAAATAAACAACTTTGTACCAAATTTTATAAGACTTATTCATAGACCCAAGCAGAGTTGACAAAATTTTAAGGCATAACTCATAATTTTACAAATTACCCAATATAAACTTTAGAAAGCAATATACCATCTAAGTAGGGGGATACAAATGTGACCTCCCCTAAGGTATGTTATGAGAACTTTGTTTTAATAACCTATATTTTAACTTAAAATCAAATCAAATATCTAATTATATAAAGCTGTTTACTCTTGTTTCTCAAATAACAAATTTCACTAAACTTATTGAGCATAGTTTCTCATGTATCCCTGCTGCATTCAGGACATGGAGTACGGGGAAGAAAGAGACTCTCTTTACTCTATGCACTATCCTCCAGGTGGCCCCAATTTAATTGAATTGCTTTGGAATCTTGAAATGACCAGTTGCCAAATTCCCCAATCATTGCTCTCAATGGACTTTCCTGCAGTTCCAACTTTGAATTGGGATCTCCAGGAAAGTCAGGCTTTTCTCTTTTTAACAAATTCTAGCTCATAGAACATACATGACAAAGATGTTCTGCACAGACACAAATGCAGACAAAAATTAAATGGAAGAGAGCCATCCCTTCCCCACACACAACAGAAATAACCCATCAAGTGCACTTTTTTCCCCTTTCTTTTTTGCTCCAAAGATATGAGTTGGATTGACTCCTCTCAGAGCATCCAATCTCACACCCTGACCTCCTGTAGTATAAAGAGTCAACCTGTTGGTGACTTGACAGATCAAGCTCAGAAGTAGTTATCTAGTTTCCAAAGCCAACCGCAGAGTACCACAGTCCTGTGTCATTAACAGGACTTCCTTCCTGGCTCACCAACCTGAATCATCAGCCTTGATGATCCTAGACCTCATGCCTCCTAAGGACAGGTTAGGACATCAACAGACAGTGCCCCCATGAATTATGCATGAATAAGTTACCTGGCTCACTTTTACCCAGGCGTCTTCATTTTTGAAGACTTGTGTGCTTCTGTTTGATTCTGAGCATCTCTCCTAGGCTCATTCTTCACAGAGAGGGAGGCTGAGAGTCTGACTTCAAGGACGATCAGAGAAAACCCAATCTGGTGCCTGCCTTGAATCAGGATCTCAACTATCTTTCTGGGAAGCCACAAATCCCAGACAAGCCCTCATAAACTGTGTGTGTGGGGGGGTATAAGACTCTCTTTCCCAAATTAACTAATCAGAGATATCTTCAGATACAAAAAGAAGGTATTTATTTAGTCCCTGCAGGGAGAGGCCCAGACATACACCTGGGAGCCATCCCAGCTTGTGGATGTGTGCTCTTGGAACCTGAAAAGCTTCCAGATTGTTGGGATTTAAATAGGAAAAGACCCAAGTCTTTTCACTGGACAGACTAAAAGGAAATAACCATCCTTGACTAATGGTCATCAATGTTGTCTGCTTCCTGTGGGTCATGTCACATGCTGTAAGTTCACTAACTTCATGTGACTTCCTTCAACCCAGGGTTTAAGGCTTGATCTTCTGGCTCTGGGAATGGGGATCATGTGACTTAGGCCTAGTCTCATAAACTGAGAAAACATCCAATCAAACCCATTCACTTGGCATATTGAAGTTTTAAAATAGAGTCTGAATTTGGTTATTTTAAGCTGGTTTGCTTGGAGCAATAATTCTATCTCTTCCATTATTTCTTTAGTCAGTCAACCAGAATCTATTGTCTGTACTATGTGCTGTGTTAATTATTGGTAAAAGTATCTTATTTAGGGGCTGGCGTCTATTTCATCTGCTGTTGGTCTTATGGATCCAGTTGCTGCTGCTATATTGATTCATATATGGGTATTGAGAGTGGCAAAGCCAAGCTTTGCTAACCAGCATTACAAAAAGGGAAACTGAGGCTCACTGAGCTGAATGAGCTGGAAAAGTGAGGAAAATTGGAGTAGCTGATCTCTTAGTTCCCTTTTGCTCTACTATTATATGATTCTCTAAAATAATTGAATTCCATGTCCAGTACACTCGTTATCCCTTGCTAGGAAATGAAAATGGATTCAGCCTACTGCTTGCTACCCTAGTTCTGGTGGATATAGTGTTGGGGCAGTGGGAAAGCCCAAGCCATGAACCTAGACTGACCTAGGCATCTGTGAGCATGTAATCCTCTTTTCCTCTTCCCACATATAGTTCATATCTCAAAAAGGACATAAGACCTAGGGCCAAACATGGGGGATAACCTTTTCACTCAAATCCCATCCCTTAGTGATCTCTCCCCAACAAGCATTCACTATCTCATATCACCTGATCTATTCAATATTCTTTCTGCTACACCTATACTATTAAATGTTGGCCAGTTTCTGTGTCTACCAAATCATTTGTATGCCAGCCCATTTCCTACTACCTGAAACCTGATACATGCCATCTGACTGCTTGCCAGACTCCTCATCTTCCTTTAAGATTTAGTTTAGGTGCTACTTTTTTTGAAGCCTCTCCTCATCACCCCAGGTGTGTGATTCTTATTCTTCAATTATCTTATATTTATACTTAAATGGCTCAGTAGGAGAGACATTGGACCTAGAATTGGAAATATTTAAATTCAAATCTAGCCTTAGCTACTTATTAGCTTATTGGATTTATAAGGGGATTTATAAGAACAAAAGGTAGAAAATCCTTAGTCTCACAAGGCAGACATCAAGTTGATGGTTGTAGTCTTAAGGGTAGTCTTCATGTGGACACTGTTGTCAAGATATTAATCCATTTTCTTTTTCTAGCAAGGGATACTTTAGTGTATTGGGCATTGAACTAGACATTTTTGTGCAGAGGAGTAGAGTAGGGTGCTAGAGCTGATCTATACCCTGGCCATTGAGGGAGGAAGTGTGTCTTAGGAAAGTGTTATTGACATCCTCTAAATCTGATTCATTCATTGTGCTTTAATTATGACTTGGATTGTTAATTTGTCTCAAAAAGCTCTCATTTTGTAGGTTCAACCAGAGACTTGTTAATGATTACTATTTCTTCAGATTTCTTAGGTCTTTTTGTGAAGAGGGTTTTATATTAATTAAAATCTTTTATTTTCCATGTACATAAAAATGATGCTACATATCCACCTATAGTAGGATGTTGGCTTTTTTTCTTGAGCATATTGATTACCCCCATTCATCTAATAGAATATCAGGAAACTTTATTAACATTTAGAAATTTGCAAGACATTTTGGATGGTGGTGCTACCCAAATTCTCTTTAATTAGGATTCTTTTTACTGTTAATTGGGTTAATCATCATCATCATTTTGATTTATTGGTTACTTTGTGGTCTTACCTTCATGTAGATAATTAAACAGCTTTGCTGAGAAAGACTGGACAGAGGCAGTGAAAATTTACAAGAACCCACATATCAATCTTAATTACAAATGGAACAGTATTTATGAAGGAGGCTGAGATTTTTTTCCCCTTTCCATAAATATATTACCTCTCAAAGGTCAGCAGAACGAATTTTTCAGACAGAAGCCAACATTCCAATGATATTTAAGTTCCTCTGGAATGACTAGAATAGATATTTGCTCATAATGGTTGCTGTTATAAAGTGGCATTACTTTAAGGAATAGATTTTAAAAGCTCTGTGTACTCATGCATATTTTCTCATGCCAGAAAAAAATACATCCAATAAATTACAACTTAATCACTGAATGATGCACATCTACCTCTGCATATTGACTTGCTCAGGCCAAGAACAAGTCATATCATACACATTAGCCTCATTTTCTGTTTTCAACAAGTTATTAGATTAGTAGATTTGAGTAATGGCATAGATATAATAAAATTGAATTTCATCAAGATATTAGCCAGAGTTTCTTACGACATTCTAACAGATAAGATGAAAAAATTGGTTTAGAAGAGAACATGGGTAGGTGAATTTGGAACTTGTGAGAAAATCACACCTTTACAATGATTACTGATGAATTGATCAATGTCAATTATGAGGGAGGCTTCTAGTGGAGGACCTCACCTACCCTACACGTTCCCTTCTTTGTAATAGTATAACTAAAATAATAAATTGGGGAAATACTATAGACTTAATTTACCTAGATTTTAGAAAAAATAATTACTTTTCTGTTTATACTCTTGTGAAGAAAAGATGTGCTAGGTAAAAATATGGCCTGTTCTAAGTGTAATGTATCAGGCAGGAAATTCCTCTTCTCCACACCCAATAATTTGAATAAAGGAATAGGTAACATTTTAACAAAAATTTCAGATGATAAAAAACTGAAAGGGTTAGCTAATACAGTGGTTGACAGAATCAGAGCTCAAAACAATCTTAATAAGTTACAAAACTAGGTCCTGTGTAATTAGCTATAATTTAATAGTGATAAATGTAAATGTTTACATTTAGTGTGCAAAACTCAGATTCACAAGTATGGAATGGGGAGACATAATGAGATAATGTATCTGAAAAAAATCTCAAGACTTCAAGAACAAAATGAGTTGACAGTGGGATTAAGCAGTAAAAATGCTAATTTGATCTCAGTCAGCATAGAGATAAACTGAATTTCTAGGAATAAGGAGGAAATGTTCATTATTATTCTGCTTTGGCCAGACCACTTCCAGGGTATTGTTTTTAATTCCACATGGCATACAAAAGGATAGCTTGAAAGAAACAGAGGTATTTGGATTGAGAAAAGGAAGGCAGAATTGTGAATCAAATGATTAAATGAGTTGATTCAAGATTCCAAAATTCACATCAACAGATATTGCAGAAACAAAGATTGACACTAAATAGAAAGGAAATCTCAACAATTAGAATTGTTCACAGCAGAAGGGTCTATCTGAGGTCATATAATCCACATTTCAGGTCTTCAAATAGAGGTTAGATAAACACTTATCAGAGAAGAGATTCTATTTGGAGTAAATGGTCTTTGACCATCCTTCTAATTCTGATAATATAAAAAATAATAAAGAGACAACCCCTTCAAATACTAGAAGAGAGCTAGCATGAACCTCCTAAATTTTCTCTTCTTCAGGATAAACACTTTCAATTCTTTCAAACAATATACCTATAATATGATCTTTCTTTCCCCATCTCAACAACTTGTGCATATGCTCCAGATTGTCAATGTCTTTCATAAAATTAGATATCTGGAACTGAATACAAATCTTCTGAGTAGGGCAAAATGCAATACCTTTCTTCTTCATGAATGGAGTTTATTATATGTTTGATGTTCATTTATTCTAGATTATAACTTTATTGAGAAAAGGATCTCCATGTCATTCATCTTTTTCCTTCTTCTACCTATTCTATCCTATAATTTCCCTGAAGGCAAGAGCTGAGTCTTTTCCTTCAGCTTCTCTCAAAATGTGAGATCATTGAGAAGAGAGCTTAGATCTACTCCTACTCTGTCTCCCTTACAGAATTCAGCAGAAGCCATATACACAAAAGGGAGAAAGAAATATTACTAAAAATAATGTAGATATTCATGCATTTTTACACACATTACCATACTTCAATTTCATTGTAATGCCAAAAGGTCACTATTAAGAGTATTATATTCATTTAACAGATGAAGAAACTAAAGTTCAGAAAAGTAGAGTGATTTATACATGATCACATAGACAATAAACTCTAATGAAAGAATTGGAGTCAAGGTTTTTTTCTGTTTCTAGATTAGTATTTTCCCCCTAGTATTTTTTGACTGCAGGAAAGTCTGCCTTGTATAGAGATGACTATGGCAATGGCATTGAACCTGCAAGTGTCCAAAGTAGGCAATTCAACTTTTGAACAGCTCTGATTGTTAGAAAATACTTCTATATGTTGAGTTAAAATCAGGTTTCTACAATTTTTGCCTATTTATCTTAGTTTTGCCCTTTGGGGCCAATCAGAATAAGTTTAAATATATTTTCATAAGGTGTTCTTTTTTACCATGCAAAATATTTCTACTTTCTTGAATAGATTATTTTATGACATAGTTTCCGATCCTCTATAGTACAGGGTAGCGCTTCTCTAGACAAATTTCAATTTGTGTTGTTAGTTGTCTTTTTATATGCCGTGAGACAACATATACAGATAAAATAGAACATTAGTGATTGCCTATTTCTTAGTAGCTTTGTGTCCTGTTGCATGTGCGTTTATATTTCTGAGCTTTGCTTTGTATCTATAAATGATGATAATAATACTAAATCTATTTATTTCATAGGATTATATTGATGATGGGAATAATAATAATGCACATTTGTATAATTATTATTTTACATACTTTTTTCTCACAAAATTTCTGTGATATAGATAATTTTTATCATTTTTTCCCATTTTAAAAGTCATGGTTTCATTGTAGATAAAGAGCTGAAATTGGCTTCTGCTAGATCTGGGCTCAATTCTTACCTATTAACAGGTATCAATAGCTTGACATGGAAATCATGTTCTCGATAAGGGGGGAGAGAGAGAGAAATGGAGAGAGAGAGAGAGAGAGAGAGAGAGAGAGAGAGAGAGAGAGAGAGGGGAAAGGAGAGAGAGAAGGGAGGGAGGGAGGAGAAAGAACAAAAGAGTGAGAGATTTGACAGATGAGGCAACAAATAAACTTATAAGAAATGAAGTGTTTTGCCCTTGGTTCCACAGCAAAGCAAGTGTATGTACATCAGGTTTATAATCCAAATCTTTTTACTCTTTATACAATATACACTATAAACCATAAAGTATTATCAGAAGCCTTACATAATACTATGAAGTGTATTACTCCTAATATCTTGAACAATACTTAACACAGTAGGTATTATAGACCTATTTACATATTATTGCTTTATGGGAATGACCTTGGATGTCTGAGTTACAAAATATTGCATATTCAGAAATATACTTTAAAAAGCCAAAAAACTCAGACACCTTATTCCTTTTATCTCTCTCCCACGTTAAACTTTTGAAAAGTTCCCTGCCATCAATGCAGACACTTACTTCAACTTTAAAATTTCTGTCATATCAAATTCATTACTTCATTTTAACAGATCAATAATATAGATGAACTTCATCTTTTTGGATGGAATATTAACTGAGAAAGTATGGAGCCATCCTCAAAATCAGTTAACCCTATGTTCCAAGTCTTATTTCAGATACAGACTGTCTTTTTGCTCCTGAGCAAGTCTCAGTGGTTTAGGCAACTTTTTGAGACTATACATTATAGGGAAATTTCAGACCTGCATTGGTGAAAGGAATTTTCTTTATTAATGAAATCACTCAATCAATATTCCATCCTCAATATTTGGAGAGCATTGTAAAAAATCCTTTTTGTAGTCTAAGTTGAAATTTTATGTTTGATAAATTTGAATTTTCATTAAAATGGGAATTTATAAATTTGTGGAAAAAACTTAAAATGTACTTGACCCAATTAAAGAGTGTGTGATCTTAAAATAATTTAGCCCTAGCTTTGGAAATGAAACTGTACCAATGATAAATCATTAACTCGCTTCATTTTTGCCAATAATTCTATTAATTGCCAATAGACAGTGACCTAGAATGTATGCCAAACAGTTTTAACTTGTTCTGTGATGTATTTTCATTATTTTTACAACTCTTGGAATGAGGAAATAATTTACATTACCCTACTTGTTGTAAAAAACTCCTGGGATTGAGAAATAGGCTACATCCTGACTATGTGTATGGCATAGAATGAAGACAGATTCTAGGAAATTTATTTCATATGAGTAAGATTGGAATTTGGCATAAAGGCAAAAGGAAAATAAAGGAAAATAAATACAGTTCTGTAATATCATTAAGCTTCATGCAAACAAATACCAAGAAAAATAAAACCAGATGAAATTAAATACCCAAGCAATAATTGGATCTTTCCAATATAAGCAACCATCTGATTGGAGCAACAAATATAAGTTAGTGAAAGGTTTCAATTATGTAACATTTCTTCACAAGCACTGCTTTATTCATTTCAACTCTATAGCATAATCTGAACTAAAGAAAGGATTATTACTTTTTCAAAATTATTGTACCAGAATATGCAAAGACTCTGTTATTTCATCAATATTGGAAAGGCTCTAGGACGGGAGCTTCCTAACCCAGGTACTACCCTATCTATGATTTAGTAGGTGAATTGCCTTGAAAGAAATTGCCTTGAGGTTTGGAGAGGTTTAATGATTTTATTGTTCATGTCTTCAAGTTTATTTTGGGGATATCTCAGCAAGGATATTTCAGTGGTTTCCCATTTCCTTTTCTAGCTCATTTTATAGATGTGGAAACTGAGGTAAAGAGGTTTAAGTGAATTGCCCAAGGTCACATAGTTAGAAAATGTCTAAGATCAGATTTAAACTCATAGAAATGAGTCTTTCTGGTTCCAAGCTCAGTGTTCTATCCACTGCATCACCTACCTATCATTTGAACATGACAAAGCTAGTATAATTCAGAGGAGCTATTCCAATTTAGGTGGCATGATATAATGCAGGGTTTAATCTGGGCTCTGGAAATTATAATTGGTTTCCTTTGTAATCCTATATATTTTATTTTGTGCATTTAAATATATTATTCTTATAAGGGTTCTTTAGCCTTTATGCATGACAAAAAAAGTTAGGTACAATGATATAATGAAAAGGGCATTAATTAGATTTGGAGTTAGGAAGTATCTTCTATTTCTACCTTTCAACATTTCAATGGGGTGACTTTAGGGAAATTATTTCTTCTTTTGTGCCTTATAATTTCTTCATCTATAAAATGAGGTCCTTGGAGTTTATGATCTCATTGGTCCCATGATGCTTTCCATTATGATTCAATGACTCCAAGCCCAGCACTCTAAAGTTTAGCAATTTTTGAACAGATACGTAAGATTCATAATTACCATATCAACAACTAAAAAGTGTATGTCACTATTTCTAGATTAAGCATATAGCTTTCCAGAACCCAGGATCTAGTCCTTGAAGAGAGAGAGAAAGGGAGAGAGGAAAGAAGAAGGGAGAGAAAGAGGAAGAGAGGTAGGAAGAGAGGGAGGAAGAGAGGGGAGGAGGTGGGGATATGGGGAAAGAGGAGGAGAGAAGGAGGGGAAAATGGATCCCTCCTTTTGAGGGATGGAAACAAAGACAGAGACAGGGACAGAGAGAGGAAGAGAGAAGGGAGAGAGAGAGAAAGAAGGGGGAGAGAGAGAGAGAGAGAGAAAGAGAGAGAGAGAGAGAGAGAGAGAGAGAGAGAGAGAGAGATTTTTTTTGGAATCCACAAGTCTGAACCTAGGGGATACTCACACTGATTAAATTACAGTTCCTTTTAGCACTGAAATGTGGTTTGATTAGTGAATCCTTTTTTATGAGAAGCATACAGGGAAATCAACAAAACAAATTTTTATTCTCATAGATCTAGCACAGTGGGATAAAGGCTGGAAATGGATTCACAAGTCCAATTTCAGTCTCAGACACTTAGTGATAACTCTTTGAACCTGGGCAGGTCACTTGCCCTCTGTCATGTTTCTTTACTTGTAAAGTGGAGATCTAGCAGCTATCCCTTAAAGTTGTGAAGATAAAATGAATTATTTGTAAAAAGTTTTGCCTACAAATGAAATTTATTGTTATTTAGATTTTTATTTAAAAATATATGCATATAGTGCTATATCTCCCCATACAACAATTAAAATCATCCAAGTTTTTACAAAATCATATTTGTGACACTTTGGTTCATGTTACTGAAATAATATACTCTCTGTGTAAATCAACTTTGTTTTTTGTGAAATCAATTTCATCCCAAATCCTACATGATACCACAGATTCTGAAGTAGCACATTTGAAATAAATGAAGTTTTACAGTAATTAAGATTGAGTTGGGAATTAAGTAATTCCCAATCCATCAATATTTCCAGATAATCACTTGTTTATTGAATACACAGAAGAAGCTTGACATTATTTTTGCTGAATAGATGGTATAGTGAAGTCCAAATGCTTTAAAGATACAAACATATTTATTGTCTCCTGGAATTATAATATCCTGTCGTACGTCCATTTGATAAAAGTGAGAATACAGGTTTTTGTTATCTAATTCATAATTCAAATGCTTTATACATCAGGTCATTTTGTGACCACAATTGTGGATGTTTTATTTTGTCTTTTTGTAAGACAGGTTTAGAGAATAATCAGTGTTTTTAGCTTGACAGCTAATGCTTGCTTGGCATAATTTATATATTACTTTCTTTAGAAACAGAAAAGAAAAGCCTAGTCCCAGTTGAACTTTTTGAATATGAGAATTGCTGCCTCATTCAATATTGAAGGTTCCTTTATCTTTCAGAGGAGGGCAAGTGTTAAGAAATATTTAAAAAAAAACCTTCATAGCAGCAAATATTGCCACTGGAGGCTACAGGGTAAATTTGAAATAATTATATCTTGCTTTTGATTTATTACTCCACAAATGTAAATCTATTTCTCTGAATTTTATTTAGTGAGTGCAAAATACTAAAGATAGCTCAGTATGATTATTACAGAACCTAAATCCATGTCACACAATTGTATCTAACATCTAATCACTAGGGATTAAATGTTTTTGACATTCTTAGGTAGAAGATAATGAAAGGAAAATTAATTCATATTCCTTTTCTGCTATCCTTCCTCCTACTTTCTTCTTCCTCCTTTCTCTTCTCCCTTTTAATCTATCAAGTCACATTTGATATTTAATAAGTAAGTGTCCCATTCTAGGTAATGTAGGTGGTTGTTCTGTCTTAAATTGTGTCTGAGGTTTTACTGTCAAAAATATTGGAGTGATCTGCCATTTCCTTCTTTGGTTCATTTTATAGATGAGGAAACTGAGGCAAACAGGATTAAGTGACTTTCCCAGGACAAAAAGCCTAGAAAAAATGTCTGAGGCTAGATTTAAATATAGGAAGATGAGTCTTTCTTGAATCTCAGCCTTCTAATACTTTATCCACTGTGCCACTTGGATATAAATACAAAAGTGAGACTTCCTGCCATTAAGGAGTTTTCATTCTACTATAGAGATAGGATAATTGGTTGCTATCTCTCCTTCATTTCCCTGTCTTCTTTCTCTCTCTTCTGTCTTCTTCTTTCATTCCCTCCTCTACACCTTTTTCCTCTCCTCTTTCGTGTTTTATTTGCTCCCTCCCTTCTTTTTCATTCCTTCTCCATTTTCTCATTTTCCCACCTTTTTTTCATTCCCTTCTGTCCCCTCTTCTCCTTTCTCTCTTCTGTCTTAATCTCT
Organism: Sarcophilus harrisii; assembly: GCF_902635505.1. Taxonomy (NCBI): domain Eukaryota; kingdom Metazoa; phylum Chordata; class Mammalia; order Dasyuromorphia; family Dasyuridae; genus Sarcophilus; species Sarcophilus harrisii. The sequence continues at coordinate 239,189,441 of NC_045427.1, read as the reverse complement.
TAGTTCTCCTCCTTTGCCCTCTCTCTCCTCTTCCTTTTACCTCTTTCCCTCATTTTCACTCTTCCCTTTTCTTCCTTTTCCTCCAATCTCTATCTTCCTGGCACCCTTGCAGAGAAAATGGAAAGCTCAAAAGACAGTACTCATGTATTTGATTACCAACAAGATGCTAAGGTTTCTTGGTTGAGTGATTTTGCAGACAAATGATTACTAGGGTGGTACAGATTATAATAACACATTGGACACGCTGCCAGAGTTCAATAATAATCATTGCTTTTTATTATGTGTCATGATTTAATTGTAATAATATTGTTAGATCCATCTAGGTTTTATCAACTACTAGGCAGGTATTTTAGTTTAACTTGGATGCATCTGATGAGCTGATCAAAACTCAAGTACTGTCCCTTGACAGCAGGCATCTCTTCAAGCACCTAATTATAATGAAATCACTTTGCTATAATAAGTCAATTAAGGAGGGTGAATTTAAAGTGTGTGTTAAGATTTAGAGATGACCTGGAATCTGCATGTCTGCCTTATGCCAAGATTTTTTGCTGTAGGTCAGATGATATTCAAGAATGAGCATGTAGACATATTCAGGGAATAAATATCAGTCTAAATTCATGATATTTCTCCCCTTGCAAATGTATCAGTATTACAACACAAGCTGACTTGAAACCATAAGCTATGTAGATTGTAAAGGAACAACAAGATCCACATATTTTTTTTCATATTTAAAAAGCTTCCATATTCTACTATGATAATTCTCACTTCTATGGGAAATTTGATAATAATCTTAGAGTTAGTATCATTACAGAACTTGAAGTGGGTTGAATAAATGGGAAAAGTTTATTTATTTATTTATTTATTTTTGCCGGGGGAGAAGCAGATTGGTATCTTTTATCATTCTCTCTTCTCCTTTAAGTTGTACTTCCTTAGGTCTTCATTTTTAAAAATTGCAGCTGAATCTGTCAGAATAATGTTCTCTCAAGTCACTGGCATTTCCCAAACTTAAATCTCATGGTAGACTTCTAGGCAAATCAACATTTGATATTATTACAAGTTCTAATCAAAAGATACCATAAATCAAGTTGAGTTAAGGGTTAGTCTGAGCCTAGAGCTGTCAGCCTTATGCTTCAGCTTTGCTAATAATATGGTATGTAAACTTGAGCAACTTCTTACTTGTGATAAGAATGTCTAGATGTGGCTTCTACCTTTGATGATAGAAATTTAGAGATCTGGGGATCTTAGAGAATCAGATAGCTAACCTCAAATTTCTGAAATCTGGAGAAAGGTAGTGGTTTGTCAACAAACAGATGCACATATAATAAATCAAAGAAGCGGTATTTGAACCCAGGTCATCTAAGACCAAATACAATACATTTTTTTTCTACAATACCACCTTGATTAAAAAAAAAAAAGCTATATCAAGTGAAAAAAATAATTGTGAATGGGATATTTAGCCCAGAGAGATGATAATTCAGGACACATACTATCCTTGTCCTCAAATTTTTGAAGGATTTTCACATGGATGAAACATGATTCATTGTCTTTGGATTCAGAACTAGGAGCAATGGTAGAATTTCGATAAAACCAGACCTGAATTATAAGGAAGAGAAAATATAGCAGCAACTTCTAAATAGCCTAACAATTTGAGTTATCCCCAAATGCCCTGGGTTTCTTCAAGAAATGATGAAATCTTTTCAGTGGAAGCGAGATGTGTACTTACTGGGGATTTGAAGGTAGTATTCCTATTGTGGGAAAGCTTATACTAGATGACCTCTGAAGTTCATGTTGATTCTAAGATTTAGTAATAGTTTAACTTAACAGTATTATATTTTTCCAATTACATGTAAAGTTAGATTGAACATTCAATTTTATAAGATTTTGAATTTCATATTTTTCTCCCTCCCTTTCTTACCTCCCTCCTACTGAACATAGTCAGCAATCTGATCCAATTTATACATGTACAATTTTTTAAAACATATTTTCCTATTAATCATATTGGGAAAGAAAAATTGCAAAAAAGGGAAAAACCACAAGGAAGGGAAAAAAAAAAAAAGAATGAAAAGTATACTTTGATTTTCATTCAATCTCCATAGTTCTTTTTCTGGATGTAGATGGCATTTCCCACCCCAAGTACATTGGAATTGCCTTTTATTACCACATTGCTGAGAAGAGCTAAGTCTATTATAGTTGATCATCTCCCAGTTTTACTGTTGCTGAATACAATGTTCTCCTGGGTCTGCTCACTTCACTCAGTATCATTTTATTTAAGTCTTTCCATGCTTTTCTGAAATTAGCTTGTTCACCATTTATTATAGAACAATATTTATTACATTCATATACCATAAGTTATTCAGCCATTCCACAATTCATAGGCATCTACTCATGTTCCAATTCCTTGCTACCACAAAAAGAGTTGCTTTGAACATTTTTGCATATATGGGACCTTTCCCCTCATTTATTATCTTTTTGAGATAAAGATCCAGTAATGCACTGGAACAAAGGATATGTAGAGTTTCATATCTCTTTGAGTATAATTACAAATTCCTCTCCAGAATGGCAGTTTACAATTCTACAAACAATGCATTAGTGTCCCAGTTTTCCCACATATCCTCCAACATTTATCATTTTTTCCTGTCATCTTAGCCAATCTGAGTGCTCTGAGGTGGTAATTCAGAGCTGTTTAAATGTCTGTTTTTCTAATCAATAGTGTGTTAGAGCGTTTTTTCATCTGAAAATCATCTTTTCATATTTTTTATCATGTATTAATTGAGGATTAACTCATATTCATATCAATTTGATTTAATGTATTCATATATATATGATATATATATATATATATATTAAGCCTTTACAAAAATACTGGCTGGAAAATGTTTTCCAGTTTTTATCTTTTCTTTTTTAAGATTTTTATTTTAAAAACAGATGCATAGATAGTTTTCAACATTCACCCCTATAAAATCTTGCAATCCAAATTTTTTCTTCCTTCCTTAATGTCAACTCCTGTCCTAGATGGCATGTAATCCAATATATGTTAAGCATATATTTTCCTCTACACATATTTCCATAATTATCATGCTGCACAAGAAAAATCAGATCAAAAAGGAAAAAAATGAGAAAGAAAACAAAATATAAACAAACAACAACAAAAAAGTGAAAATACTATGATGTGATCCACACTTAGTCCCTACAGTCCTTTCTTTGGTTACTCTTGGTTTGTCACAAGACCGTTGGAATTGGCCTAAATCACCTTGCTCTTTGAAAGAGGCACATCCAATCAGAATTGACCATCGCATAATCTTGTTCTTGCTGTGTACAATGTTCTCTGGATTCTAGTCACTTCACTTAGCATCAGTTCATGTAAGTCTCTCCAGGCCTTTCTGAAATCATCATGGTGATCATTTCTTATAGAACAATACAAAAAGGGCTGCCACAAACATTTTTGTATATGTGGATCCTTTTCCCTTTTTTATGATCTCTTTGGGATCAGGCTCCAATAGAGATCCTGCTGTATCAAAGGATATGTAGTTTGATAGCCTTTTGGGCATGATTCCTTTTTACTCTCCAGAATGGTTGGATCAGTTTACCACTCCGGCAACAATTTATTAGTATCCCAGTTTTCCCACATCCTCTCCAACATTCATCATTATTTTTTCTTGTCATATTTAGCCAATCTGAAAGATATGCAGTGGTACCTCAGAGTTGTCTTAATTTACATTTCTTTGACCAATAGTGATTTAGAGTATTTTTCATATGTCTAGAAATGATTTTAATTTCTTCATCTGGAAATTGTCTATATTTTTTGTTCTAATCTTGGCTACATTGGCTTTCTTTGTGCAAAAACTTTTTTTTAATTTAATGTTATCAAATTGTTCATTTTATATTTCATAATACTCAATTTCTTTTTTCTTATCTAAAAGTCTGACAGGCAAACTATCCTTTCTCTAATTTGCTTATAGTATCACTCTTTTTGTCTAAATCATGAACCCATTTAGACCTTATCTTGGTATAGAAGGTAGGATGCCTAGTTTCTGCCATACTATTTTCCCATTTTCCCAGGAATTCTGTTAAATAAAGGGTTCTTATTCCATAAATTGAAGTCTTTGGGTTTATCAAATAGTAGATTTCTAGTCATTTAGTACTTTTCTTGGGTACCTAACCAATTATACTAATCCATCACTGTATTTCTTAGCCAGTACCAAATAGTTTGATGATTGGAAAATGATTTAATTATTATTAAAGCAGACAATGTTGAAGCACATTATACATCTATCCTTTTATTTATACACAGACATACATATTTCACATATATGTAATATCTCCATATCTAGATACTAAAAATAACTTATCTTGGAAACCTTTAAGTATATGGTCTGTAGGGTAATATTTCAGAAATTCAAAGAATTGATGTTCAGTTGGGCTCTGAAGTGAGGCTATTTTGTCCCAATTTGCTTATTTAAGCTAAGATTTGGAGATAGATATCTTTAGAACATATCTCACTTGAGTGTGGAAATCATAAGACCTTTGAAAATGAATTGAGGGGGCAGCTAGATGGCACAGTGGATAAAGCACCAGCCCTGAAGTTAGGAGGATCTGAATTCAAATGTGGCCTCAGACACTTAATACTTCCTAGTTGTGTGATCCTGGACATGTCACTTAACTTCAATTGTATCAGGAAAAAAAATGAATTGAGAAGGAAAAATGAGAAAGCATGTCTTTTGAGGGAGTAATACTCATATTTTGATATTTTAAAGAAAATGCCATCAAAGACAAATATTTGTTTCTGCCCTTCATTGGCCCTTCAGGCCTTGTTTTTCAAGTTGTACAATTTCATAAACATCAATAAACATTTTAAAGCACCTATTAGGCAATGTGCTAAATGCTGAAGATATAGAGACATAAAGGAAGTAGTTTCTAGCCTTGAGGAATTTATCAAAGCAGTACAAAATATTTTAATATAGGGTAAGCCAAATATATACAAAATAATACAAGGTAATTCTTTGATTGGGAGAAGAAGGCAGTGATAACCGGGGCGGATCTAGAAAGCTTTATGCAGAAAGTGACACTTTATCTAAGTCTTAAAGGATACCAGCAACTCTAAAAGGTAGAGAAAGGTGCAGAAAATGTTTTTCAGGTATTGGGGGCAGTGTCCAGGAACAGGAGATAGGATTATCTACATGTGAAACTTTAAAGAGTTCAGTTTGGTTGGACCATAATGGTGGTGGAAGGAAGTAAGAAAATGCACATTTATTTATTATCTACTATATTCTAGAAACCACGCTGAGCATTGTACAAATATTACATAATTTCATTCTCACAACAATCCTGGGAAGTAGATGCTATTATTATCTTCATTTTGCAACTGAGGAAACTGAGACAAACCAAGCTTGAGTCACTTGCCAAGATTTCATACAATTATTAAGTGTTTGAGGCAAAACTTTGAACTCAGGTCTTCCTGATTTTAGGCCTAGTTGTTTCTGCAATATATCAGCTAGCTATCTCTGAGTGAAATTGAGTATTTTATTATGAGTGGAAAGTTATGCTTGGGGCCAGGTTGTGGAGGGATATAAAATGGGAAGAGTTCATATTGTGGAGGTAATAGTGAGTTGTTAAGTTTAATGCAACTAGGTGGTGCAGTAGATTGTATACTAGGATTGGAGGTAGGAGGACTTATCTTTATGAGTTCAAGTCTGGCCTCAGATGATTACTACTTGTGTGACTCCATGTGAGTCTTTTGACCCTGTTTGCCTCTGTTTCCTTATCTGTAAAAAGATCTGGAGAAGATAATAGCAAACCGCTTTAGTATTTTTGCCAAGAAAACCCCAATGGGGTTATAGAAAATAGAACATAATTGAAGAAATAAAGAGTCTATTGAGTAAGACAGTAACATGGTCAGACTAATATTTTATGAAAAACACTTTGATATCTTTGTGAGTGAGAGAGACCTGTGTCAAAGAGGCTAATCAGACTGATATGTAATAGCAGCAGCAGCAGCAGCAACAACAATAAACATTAAAGAAGTTCTTAATCAAAGGACTCCTTATAGTTAGCATTATAAGTGACTGATTAATTAATATAGATTTAGCATTAATGAAAACTCAAATTAAAGAATTTTATTTTCTTCCTTTCAGCAAAACTTTCTTCAGTATATTTGATTTAATCCAATCAATATTTATTAGGCAAACTCTTATATGCACAACAGCCAAATTGAATGACTAACCATTCTCTGACTTTATATCTTTTTCTAACCCTTCCATTCCTAGAAAACATTCCTTTTTCATCTTCCCCTTTTAAAATGATCTCCCTTAAAGGCTTCAGTCAGGGATATCTTCTCTATGAAGCCTTCCTAGATCACTTCAGAAGGAAGTAATTTCTTCCTCAAATTTTCTTTTAGCATTTTGTCTTGAACTATTTTTTCAATTCAATTCAGTTCTATTTAATCCAACTAATGTATTAAATATCTACTATTTGCCAAGTACTATGCAAGGTGCCTGGAATTAAAGAACAAAAATGAAACATCATTTGCCCTCAAGTGCTTTAAATGTCAATCATGGAAGTTTTTGAGAACAATGAACACTTAGGTCTGACTTAGGTCAGATTTATACTACTGAAAGTTGTTTTTGGCAGCTGTGGAGAGAATAGTTTGGACTGCGGAGAGACTGAAAGCTTGCATGGTGATTAGGAGAATGTTATAATAGGTCAAAGGTGAAATGAAGAAGACTTAAACTTAGGTGATGGCTGTGTGAATGGAGGCCAGATATTTAAGTTTTAGTCATCAAATCATTTTAAGTAAGTACAGTAAATAGTCAAATATGACTATTAGTGAATAAGGCTGGTTGAATAGGAGAGTGTTAGTATTTTTAGGAAAAATGGGAGTTTTTACAAAAGAGGCAGGTAGGGGAAACAATTATGAGTTCTTTTGGACAAATTGAGTTTTAAGTAACTGAGAGATATCCACTTGCAAATATATAATAGGAAGCTGGTAATATTGGAAAGAGGTAATGTTTGGAATGGAGTTCAGAACTTGATACATAGGTCTGGGAGTCATACACATAGGCATGATTTTTACATTCATGGGAGTTGATAAAATTATTAAGAGGAAAAGGTATGATGAAATGAGGGTCCAAGATGGAGGCTTAAGGGAAACCTACACTTAGGGGGCAGAAGATGAATGACAGACTCACAAAGGAGACTTAAAAAAAGATGTCAGATCAGAAGCATTCACCGTGTTTTCCTACATCTTCCCTTAGTTATTACTTAACTTTGGAGTGAGCAACTTCAGTGATTGATGGTGATAAGTAATAAGGAAACAAGGGCCCCTGGTTACAATTCCAAGGTAAAGAAGAGCTCTTGTGGGGGAACAAGGAACTTCTTAGTAATGATGAGAATTCAGATGAATGGAGCAGAGATCATACCTTTCCCAGGATTACCCCACCTTGGAAGCACTAAAGACTTATAGACATGGAAAACTAGCTTTGAAGCAGCAGTACAAAAAAACATGAATCTTGGTATAGGGCCTTCCCAGCCCCAGGTAAACAGAACCAATATTGACATAAATTTCCAAGTTAGGAAGTCAGCTGGAAAAATGAGCAACCAAAAAATGACTATAAAAAGTTACTATAGTGGCAGGGAAGACTAAGACTAAATTCATAAGAGAACAATGTGAAAAGAGCAACCAAAAAAGTCTCAAAGAAAATCTCTAATTAGAAGAAAATTCAACAAGAATTCCTCCAAACTTGGTGTTAAGTGAATTGTCCAGGGTCACACAGTTAGGAGGTGTAAAGTGTCTGTGGCCATGTGTGAACTCAGGTCCTACTTACTTCAGGGCTTGTGCTCTATTCACTGTACCACCTAGCTGCCTCAGAAAAGTTTTTAAAAAGATGTGAGAGGTAAAGGAAAAAATTTGAAAAAAATGAGGGTGACATAAGAAAATTATAAAAAGAGAATTAAAAGCTTGGGAAATACCCCCAAAACTGAGTCATACAATTAGAAAATATTTTTTCACACAAATAAAATTACATCTAAATAATAGGGAAAATATCAATGTCTCATGGGTATATAGAACTAATACAATAAAAATGACAATTCTATCTAAATGAATTTACTTATTCAGTACCAAACCAATCAAATTATAAAAATATTATTTTATAAAGCTAGAAAAAATAATAAAATTCATTAGGAAGAATAAAAATACAAGAATCAATTAAAATGCATAATAGGACCTAGCCATACTAGATCTAAAACTATTTTCAAAATGGCAATCAACAAAACTAATTGTTATTAGTTTGGTATTGGTAAAGCAATAGAGTTGTGAATTAGTGAAATAGGTTAGGTATGTAAGACATAGTAGCCCATGACAATAGTAATCTATTGTTGGATAAACCCAAAGACTTCTGCATCTAGTTCAAAAACTTATTTGACAAAAACTGCTAGGAAAACTGGAAAATATTATGGCAGAAAGTAGGTATTGACTGATATCTGACATTATATAACAATAAGGTAAAAATGGGTATATGATTTAGTTATAAAAGGGTGATGCCATAAGGAATAGTTTACCTGTCAGATCTATGGAGAAGGGAAGAATTTATGACTAACTCAGAGATAGAGAACATTATGAAATACAAAATGGATCATTTTGATTGCATTAAATTAAAAAAGTTTTGCACAAAGAAATCTAATGCAACCAAGAATAGAAGAGAAGCAAAAAGCTGGGAAATAATTTTTGTAGCCAGGGTTTCTGATAAAATTCCCATTTCTAAATATATAGAGAACTGAGTCAAATTTATAAGAATATGTCATTCCCCAGTTGATATATGGTCAAAGGATATGAGCATACAATTTTCATTTGAAGAAATTAAATCTATTTATAGTCTTATAAAATACTTTAAATCACTATTGATTAGAGAAAGGCAAGACAAATTTGTTAATTTGATGAAAAAGAAAAATGACAAATTTTGGAGAGCCTGTGTGAAAATTGGAACACATACATTGTTGATGGAGGGAAGAACAGATCCAGTTATTTTAGAGAGCAATTTGGAACTATGAGCAAAGGGCTATAAAAACAGGTATATCCTTTGATCCAGCAATACTATTTCTAGATCTGCAATCGAAAGAGCTTATAAAAAGGGAAAAGGATGCACATGTACAAAAATGTTTATAACAGCTCTTTTTTGTGGTGGCAATGGATTGGAATTCAAGGGGATGGCCATTAATAAGGGAATGACTGAACAAATCATGGTATATGAATGTAATAGAATATACTATTTTTCCATAATAAATCATGAGCAGGCAGATATCAGAAAAACCTGGAAAGACTTACTTGAATTGATGCTAAGTGAAGTGAGCAGAACTAGAACATTGTACACAGTAACAGCAACATTGTATGATGATCAACTTTGGTAGATTTTGCTTTTCTCAGAATTTCAGTGATCTAAAACAATCACAGAAGACTTACAATGGAAAATGCTATCCATATTTAGAAAAAGAACTAGACAGTCTGAATGCAGATTGAAACATTATCATCTTATTTTGTTTTTTCTATCGTGTTATTTTCCCCTTTTGTTCTGATTCTTCTTTCATAATGTGACTAATGTGGAAATATGTTTATTATGATTCTATGCCAGATTGTTTGCCATCTTGGGGAAGGAACAGGAGGAGGAAGGGGAAAAAAGGGAAATCAAGATCTTATAAAGGTAAATGTTGCAAACATTTATGTGAAATAGGAAAAAAATACTGTTAAGTGGAGAAAAAAAGAATATAACACCATAAAAAACAGAAATGGCCTATTGGTAAAAGAGGCACACAAATGAATTGAAGAATAGAACTCATGAAAATATATGATTGACTAATTTAGAAAACAAAGTACAAAAGCTCACTAAAGAAAATAATTCCCTAAATATTAGAATCAGATAAATGGAAGTTAATGGTTCAATCAGATATCAAGAAATAGCAAAATAAAGTCAAAAGAATTGAAAAAAAAGCCAGAATACTACAATTTGTTGTTTATGGCAAACACATTTAAAGCAGGGTGATACATAAAGAGTAAAAGTAAAATGCTGGAGCAGAATATATTATGCTTCAGGTGAAATCAAAAAAGCATGGGTAGCTATCCTTATCTCAGATCAAGCAAAAGCAAAATTGACCTAATTAAAAGACGTAAGGAAGGGAACTATATCTTGCTAAAGGGTAGCACAGACAATGAAGTAATAATAATACTAAACATATATGCACCAAGTGGTATAGCATCTAAATTCCTAAAGGAGAAGTTGAGAGTTGCAAGAAGAAATAGCAAAACTATAATAGTGGGAAATCTCAACCTTGCACTCTCAGAATTAAATAAATCAAACCACAAAACAAATAAGAAAGAAGTTAAAGAAGTAAATAGAATACTTTAAAAGTTAGGTATGTTAGATCTTTGGAGAAAACTGAATGGAGACAGAAAGGACTACACTTTCTTCTCAACAGTTCATATAACCTATAAAAAATTGACTATATATTAGGACATTAAGACCTCAAAATTAAATGCAAAAAGGCAGAAATAGTAAATGCATGCTTTTCAGATCATGATGCAATAAAAGCTACATTCAACAAAAAGCTAGGGGTAAATAGAACAAAAAGTAATTGGAAATTAAATACTCTCATCCTAAAGAATGAATGGGTGAAACAGCAAATCATAGACAAAATTAATAATTTCACCCAAGAGAATGACCACAATGAGACTGTGATGATCGTGCTAGTACCCAGGTACCTTAGAATCAGCCAGAGTCAGGATAAGAAAAACTCCTTAGTCATTATTCTTGGTTTTTAGGGATAGACGTGAACAAGATAGAAGTAGAATCTCCACCACCTCCTTCTTCCTTGTCCACTGCAAAAGTGACCCTGGCTAGTCTTACTCCACCCCCTGGTCCCTCCTACAGTTCTCTGTATACACCAATCATTGAGCCAGCACAGGATAGTGCAAAGGGCCATTTTCCAAGCATATGCCCATAGAGTATTGTCCAATCAGTAGTTGGCCTCAGGTGCTCAGCTGTCCTGACCTCACTGCATTGACTCATGAGTTTCAGCCCTCTACATCTCCTGCTTTCTTTTGTTTTAGAAAACAGGTGGTCACGCCTTCCCTGACTTCTCAGGGAGGTGAGAGCCCCCAAAAGGCAGTGATCATGCCCTCCCTGACTTCTCAGGAAAGGAGGTGAAAACACTGAAAATGAGGTGATCACACCTCCCTTAATTTCTCAGGAAGGGAGGTGGAAAGCACCAAAGTGGGGATTGCTAGTTGGTTTCTGGGATGAAGGGTCTTATTAGAAACAGGTATGCACAAACCCATCAGCATGGAAAGTATTACATAAGCACATAGCAATAACACACAAGCTATTAGTGGTGACTCTGCCCACAAGCAGTGCACGCTCAAATGTGGTGCAACAAACATAAGTTGTACATGCAAGTAGTGATATAACAAACAATATAACATCCATTTGCCAAATTTCATTGGGTCTCAAACCACAAGGGTTCTTGCCTAAAGGCAGTGTAGGAGTGTGGAAAGGAAGGCAAGCTGTACAGGCTTTTACTATGCTCCTAGCTTCCTCTCTTGCTATTCAAAATTGTAAACATAAAGCTCAGACAGCCTGATGATATGTAAAATGAGATTCTTGGGCTTCTTGAAAGAAAGGAGCATTGACCAGCATAGTTAGAAGAAGGCTATCTGCCTTTGAATTACCATCAAAAACAGGACCTAGAAGTCCACTATGAGAGTGGACATGAAAGATATAAATCTTACCTGGATGCTTTCTCACTTGCTCTTGAAATTTCTTAAAGAGTTGATATATATTAGAGGCTACAAATTTTATTTGTACTGTGGCAATTCTTTGTACCATACCTACTGAATAGGCCGAATCAGATATTATATTTATATCGCCTGGATAATAAGTAAGAGCTAGAATGATTGCATACAATTCATTTTGCTGAGTGGACTGAAAAGGAGCTCTGACTACTCTTTTTATAGTTAAGTCATGAGAGTATACAGTGCAAATATTATGTTTGGATGCATCTGTAAAGATAGTTGGTCCTTTAAGAGGAACTTTAGAAACCTTTTCTTCAAGAATCTGTCACCAATTATGTAATAGTGTGATTATCTTTAATGGAGACCCATGTGTAAAATCTGGAGCCATGGCTAATAAAATTTGCCGCTATGGGATGGTTTCACAGCATCCATTAATTTGTGCATTAGTATAAAAGGTGTATATGTTGTCAGGTCTTATCCCAGATAATTGTATTGCTGGCTTAATGGCCTTTAATAAAATTCTAGCCACAAGCACTGGGTAAGGAGTAAGGCTTTGTTCTGGTTGTGCTGGGAGGTTCACCCACTTTATCACATTATCTCATTGATAAAGGATGCGTGGATGACTCTTATGTAGCAAAACCTGATATTTCCAAGGGTTTTTGAGTGACTCTTTCAACCACATTGGATAAAGCCAGTTCAACTTCTCTCAAAGCCTCTTGAGCTTCTTTTGTAAGCTGGCATGGTGAGTTTAAAGCACTTTCTCCCCTTAAAATGTCATATAATGGTTGTAATTGATAGGTAGTCAAGCCAAACACAGTACACATCCATTGGATATCTCCTATCAATTTCTGAAAGTCATTTAAGGTGTTTATCTTCTTTGTTCTTAAAGAAAGTTTTTGTACTGTGAGCACCTTAGGATATACTTCATATCCTAAATATTGAAAAGGAGCATGTCTTTGAATTTTTTCTGGAGCTATGTGAAATTTGTAGTACCTTAGTATTTCTATGGTCTTTTGTAGACACGCTTCTAACATTTGTTCCTCAGGTGCACATCCCAATATATCATCCATAACATAACTTTTAGAAATGCTTTTCTTATTGGAGTAAGAGCAGCAGCAACATACATTTGACATATAGTAGGGCTGTTTTTCATTCCCTGTGACAAAATTGTCCATTCATATCTTTTATAAGGCTCAGCTAAGTTAATTCTGGGCACTGAAAAGGTAAATCTTTTCGTATCCTCTTTATCCAGAGGGATAGAATAGAAATCCTTAATGTCTATAACCCAAAGAGGCCATTCTCTAGGCAATTGAGTAGGAGATAGAAATCCAGGCTGAAGAGTTCCCATAGTTTCCATATGTTCATTTACCTTTCTTAAATCAGTCAAAATCCTCCATTTTCCAGATTTCTTTCTTACAACAAATACTGGGGAATTCCAAGGACTTAGAGAAGGTTGTAAGTGTCCTTGGTCAAGTTGCACCTGTACTATATCTAATAAGGTCTGAATTTTATAGCTATGTAAGGGCCACTGTTCTATCCACACTGGTGTATTAGTTTTCCATTGGATAGGAACAGGTGAAAGTGTTGGCAGGCCTTCAACAGCAGCCCTGCCTAAAAAACCAAGGTACTCATTTTTAATCCTAATTGTTGTAAAATGTCTCTTCCCCACAGATTGATGGGGATTTTTTCAACTATAAAAGGAGTAAAAAAAAGTCCTGTTTCACCTTCAAAAGTCCATCTCAAAGGGGTAGCACTAACATCAGCTGCTATTGATCCTCCTACACCATACATGTAGGTGTCTACCTTAATCTTTGGCCAGTGACTAGGCCAGTTGGCACCTCTAATGACTGTATGATCTGCACCTGTGTCTACCAACCCTTCTAATGGTATGCCGTTTATATAGATAGTGAGCATAGGTCGGTCAGCTGTCATAGCTGCTGTCCAGTATATTCCTGGATGTTGTTGCTTAGAGTCAGAATCTGGATGACTGTCACCAGATTGCTTATTAGGAGTCTGTATTAGTAAACCTGATGCTACTACTTCTCCTGAGTGATAAGTCACACATTGTCTACCTGTATTAGTGACTGTGATATTATCTACACATTCCTCAGTTTCTCACATCAGAGTATGGATGGACACCATTTTGTAAGTGCTCTCAGGAGGTGAAATGGTCAAGCCTACTATATCTGGAGGCAATGGATCCATAAGCTGGAGAGGAACAGATTTCACCTCTCCAGGGGGTATCTCAGTTTTCCCAGCTGCATACAATTCTATTCTCCTCAATTGTAATCCTTTTCTCCCATCAGGTTGTTTCCTGGCTAGTTGATTGTGTAATCCTCTTCTCCCATCATATGGCTTCCTGGATTATTGGTCATGTCTGGGTACTGGACTTCTAAGCACTCTTTGGGTATAGCACCGGCTGCCATCATGCCCCAAATATTTTTTGTCTTGGGCCCTGGGGCTGGGTCCCTCATCCCATTTCCCTCAATCAGTCTACATTCTGAGGCCCAATGGAAGCCTCTGTTGCATTTTGGACATGGGGTTTTGCGTCTTGTTCTCCCACCTTGTTTTCTCATTCTGTCTCTATGCCAACATTGAGTTTTCAGATGCCCTACTTACCACATTGAAAGCATTGACAAGTCTCTCTGGAAGTTCCTTGCCAAAAGGGACCATGTGTTCACATATTGGGATCTTGGGAAATCTGCATCATAGCCTGCCTATAAAAGGCATTTATGCCCATTGTGGCACAGTGTCTTATGATCTCCTCTAAAAGAACATCCTTGTGTAGTCCTAGTATAATTCTTCTACAAACCTTATTAGCATTTTCTTTAGTAAGTTGTCTTATCAAAATGTCTGTTACTGCATTTTCACCATTAGTTTATATGACAGCTGTCTGCAGACGTCCCACAAAATCAGCAAAGGGTTCATTTGGCTCTTGTGTTATTTTTGTGAAGGTTTCACCATTATCGTTTTGATTGGGGAGAGAAGTCCATGCTTTGATAGCATTAGCAGCAATTTGCTCATATGCTGCTATGGAGTAATTAATCTGTACTGCAATGTCTCCATAGAAACTACACCTGTTAGTAGGTGTGACACCAGTCACAGGTGATTGGAGTATGAACTCCACTTTGACTATTTTGTTGGGCTTGTATCTTACAGAGCTCACTATATTCAGAAAGCCACAACAAGTTTTGTCCAGGTTCTAAGCATACCCTTGCTATAAATTTACAGTCATTAGGGGTTAAGATTTCAAAAGCCAAATTCTGTAATAACATCTTAACATAAGCTGATGTAGCCCCATGAAAAGTGCAAGACTTTTTTAGGTCTTTGAGGATTTCTATGTCAAAAGGAGCATATCTTCTACTTTCTTGACCTGAAGAGTTAAACTGTTGAATCACAGAATACATTTCCAGTTGCAAATCACCTAAATTCTGCCCTTCTTGGGTGGTTTTAAATGCTGCCTTTTGCAATCTAGTCATCAGAGGGGGTGATTTTTTTGGGGGGAAGCGCTGGTGGTGTCACTGCCCCTCCCACCACTCCCCCCCCCCCCATCCCCAAAGGTGAAGTTGATGGGGGCATGTCAAGAACCAGTTTCGGTTTAGGCAGGGTAGAAGCTGCTTTGTGAGAGTGAGAATCACCACGCCCTTCATCCTCACTTAACTCCTTATGCCCTCCGGTAATATCACTTTAATCCCTCCTTTGTCCTCCTATTTTCCTCACACTTCCTCATCTGGCCATTCTTAGAATTTGTCTTTTTTCTATAACTTGCAGGATTCTTTAAGGCCAATTGTATTATGTTGTATGTATAGAATGTTTCCTTGGAAATTGAATGAGGACCTTTATCATTATAGTATTTATATAATTGTTGTCCTACTAGCTTCCAATTATCTAGCCTTAATCTCCCCTTCCTTTAAGAACCAAGGGGACATGCATTCTAATGTACCCAAGAGTCTAGCGATTTGCAACCAAATTACAATTAAGTCTTGTCCCTTGATCAGCTTAAGTATGCTTTCTATAGCATCCCCTTGGGGCGTGGGTGGGTGTGGGCCTGGGGCTGGGGGAGAATCTTTTCCTAATATCTGACCCATTTCATCTAGAAAAGGTTATTAGTTTAGCCCCTAACAAAGTAAGCTCCCTGTTTGTCTATTAAAATATTTATCCTATTTCCTGGTCACTGGAGACTTCTTCAGTGAAGTTAGTGTCCTCGGGCCCCACACTTGGGTGCCAAATGTGATGACCATGCTAGCACCCAGGATACCTTAGAATCAACCAGAGTCAGGATCAGCAAAAGTCCTTAGTCTTTATTCTTGGTCTTTAGGGGTAGAAGTGAATAGGATGGAAGTAGAATCTCTATCACCTCCTTCTTCCTTGTCCACTGCAAAAGTGACCCGGGCTAGTCTTACTCCATCCCCTAATCCCTCCTACAATTCTCTGTATATACCAATCATTGAGCCAGCACAGGAAAGTAGGAAGAGCCATTTTCCAAGCATATGCCCATAGAATATTGTCCAATCAGTAGTTAGTTTCAAGTGCTCAGCTGTGCTGACCTCAGTGCATCAAGTCAAGAGTTTCAGCCCTCTACAATGAGACAATATACCAAAATTTGTGGGATGCAGCCAAAGTAGTAATAAAGGGAAATTTTATATCTCTAGAGGCATACTTGAATAAAATAAAGGAAAGATCAATGAATTGGGCTTGCAACTTAAAAAGCTAGAAAAAGAGCAAATTAAAACCCCCCAATCAAATCCTAAACTGGGAATTCTAAAATTAAAAGGAGAAATTAATAAAATTGAAAGTAAAAAAAAAACTATTGAATTAATAAATAAAACTATTAGTTGGTTTTGTGAAAAAAAATTGATAAACCTTTGGTAAATTTGATAAGAAAAAAATAAAGAGGAAAATCAAATTGTTTGTCTTAAAAATGAAAAGGGAGAACTTTCCACTAATGAAGAGGAAATTAGAGCAATAATTTTTTATATAACTTTTTTATTGACAGAACATATGCATGGGTAATTTTTTACAACATTATTCCTTGCACTCACTTCTATTCTGACTTTTCCCTTCCCTCCCTCCACCCCGTCCCCTAGATGGCAGGCAGTCTTATACATGTTAAATATGTTATAGTATATCCTAGATACAATATATGTGTCCAGAATCATACAATTCTCTTGTAGGACAAGAAGAGTTGGATTCAGAAGGTAAAAATAACCTGGGAAGAAAAACAAAAATGCAAGTAATCTACATCCATTTCCCAGTGTAAATTAGAGCAATAATTAGGAGTAACTTTGCCCAACTTTAGGCCAATAAATTTGATAACCTAAGTGAAATGGATGACTACCTTCAAAAATATAGGCTGCCCAGATCAACTTAGGAGGAAGTAAATTGCTTAAATAGCCCCATTTTGGAAAAAGAAATAGAAAACAAGCTATTAATCAATTCCCTAAGAAAAAGTCCCCAGGACCAGAAGGATTTACATGTGAATCCTACCAAACATTTAAACAATAATTAACCCCTATGTTATATAAACTATTTGAAAAAACAGATAATGAAGGATGCCTACCTAGCAAATTCCTTTTATGACACAGACATGGTACTGATACCTTAATCAGGTAGGTTGAAAACAGAGAAAGAAAATTATAGGCCAATCTCCCTAATGAATATTGATGCAAAAATCTTAAATAAAATATTAGAAAAAGATTACGGAAGATCATCCCCAGGATAATACACCACAACCAAATAGGATTTATATCAGGAATGCAGGGCTGGTTCAATATTAGGAAAACAATTAGCATAATTGACTATATCAGTAAACAAATTATCAAAAACCATATGATCATCTCAATATATGCAGAAAAAAGCATTTGATAAAATCCAACATCCATTCCTATTAAAAATAATAGAGAGTGTAGGAATAAATGGACTTTTCCTTAAAATAGTCAGTAACATTTATTTAAAACCATCAGTAAGCATCATATGTAATGGGGAAAAACTGGAACCATTCACAATACAATCAGGAGTGAAACAAGGTTGACCATTTTTACCATTGCTATTCAATGGTGTATTAGAAATGCTAGCTTTGGCAATAAGTTGAGAAAGACATTAAAGGAATTAGAGTAGGTAATGAGGAAACTAAATTATCACTCTTTGCAGATGATATGTAGATACATTTAGAGAATCCCAGAGATTCTACTAAAAAAGCTATTAGAAATAATCCACAACATTAGCAAAGTTGCAGGATACATAATAAACCCACATAAATCCTCAGCATTCTTATGTATCACTAACAAAATCCAACAGCTAGAGATGCAAAGAGAAATTCCATTTAAATTAACTGCCAATAGTATAAAATATTTGGGAATCTATGTGCCAAGGGAAAGTCAGAAACTATATGAGCAAAATTACAAAACACTTTCCATGCAAATAAAGTCATATCTAACCAATTGGAAAAAATATAAAGTGCTCTTGAATAAGTCTGAGTGAATATAATAAGGTGATGATACTATCTAAACTAATCTCTTTTTAGTGCTATATCAATCAGACCCTCGAAAACTATTTTAATGACCTACAAAAAATAACAAATAATTCATCTGGAAGAACAAAAGATCAAGACTATCAAGGGAATTAATGGGGGAAAAATCAAATGAAGGTGGCCTAGCTGTACCAGATCTAAAACTATATTATAAAGCAGCAGTCACCAAAACCATTTTGTATTGGCTAAGAAATAGACCAGAAATAGATCAGTGGAATAGGTTAGGTTTATAGGACAAAATAGTCAATCACTTTAATAATATAGTTTTTGACACCCAAAGACTCTAGATTTTGGGATAAGAATTTACTATTTGACAAAACCTGCTGGGAAAATTGGAAACTAGTATTGCAGAAACTAGGCATTGACCCACACTTAACAACATACACCAAGATAAGGTCAAAATGGGTTCATGATCTAGGCATAAAGAATGAGATTATAAATATCTGAGAAAAACATAGGGTAGTTCACCTCTCAGACCTGTGAAGAAAGAATTTGTAACCAAAGAAGAACTAGAAATCATTATTGATCACAAAATAGAAAATTTTGATTATATCAAATTGAAAAGTTTTTGTACCAGTAAAACTAATGCAGACAAGATTAGAAGGGAAACAATAAACTGGGAAAACATTTTTTTACAGTCAAAGGTTCTTATAAAGGTCTCATTTCCAAAATATATAGAGAATTGACTCTAATTTATAAGAAATCAAGCTATTCTCCAATTGATAAATAGTCAATGGATATGAGCAGACAATTTTCAGATGAAGAAATTGAAATTATTTCTAGCCATATGCAAAGATGCTCCAAGTCGTTATTAATTAGAGAAATGCAAATTAAGACAACTCTGGATACCACTACAATGAAACAAATCAGTTCCATTTGTTCAATAATGAAGAGAGCCACCAACACCTAGTGAAAGAACTCATGTAAATGAGTGTGAACCACAACATAGCATTTCTACTCCTTCTGTTTTTGTCTGCTTGCATTTTTATTTCCTTCTCAGGTTATTTTTACCTTATTTCTAAGTCCTATTTTTTCTTGTGCAGCAAACTAACTGTATGGATATGTATACATATATTAACATGTTTAACATGTACTCATTTACCTGCCATCTAGGGGAGGGGGTGGGGGGAAAGAGGGGAAGAGTTGGACCAGAAGGTTTTGCAAAGGTTTTGCAAGGGTCAGTGCTGAAAAATTACCCATGCATATATCTTGTAAATAAAAAGCTATAATAAAAATTATTGAAAAAATAGTATAATATGTCAAATATGTCATTGAAAAATAACTGGTCTGGAAAAGTGAAAAGATATATTTTAGAATATTTGGACTATCAGGAAGCCACTATCAAAGAAAGAATCTAGATATCACAGTTCAAAAATTATCAAGGCAAACTGCCCCCATATCTTAGATCCAGAGTGTAAAATAGAAATTAAAAAAAAAATTCACTGATCAGCTCCTGAAAGAGCTTGCAAAGTGAAAAAAATTTAGGAATTCCAGATTAAAGAGAAAACACCTCAAGCACTCATAGATGGAGTCTTTGTCATTCCATTTAGGTTTTTCGTGTCCATTAGCAATTTCTAATTCATTTTACAGATGAGAAAACTCAGGTAAAGGGGACTAAGTAACTTTCCTAGGATTACAGAAATAACAAGTATCTGAGGCTAGTTTTTAACTAAAGAAGATGAATCTCTATGATGCCAGGCCTGGTACTTTATCCACCATGCCACCTAACTGGCTGTGAATGAGATTAGCTCTCCCATAAAATGGAAGCAGATAGTAGAAAGGATTAGCAACTAGAATCCAACAATTTTTTTTTTAACAAGAAATATACTAGTAACAGAAGCATACAAACAGATTTAAAATAAAGGGCTGGAGACAATTCTAATATGTTTCAGCTGTATTAACAAAGGGAGGAATTTGGAGAACAATTTGAAATTATATATATAACTGATGGACTATAAATTGTGTATACCCTTTGATCAGTAATACCACCACAAATACTATAACACAAATAGATTTTTAAAAAGAGAAAATTATTTATAGAAGCTATTTTTGTGTTGTCAAAGAATTGGGAAATAGAGGGGCTGCTAGTTAATTGAGAAATGACTGAACAAGTTATAACAAGATTGTCATAAAGTACTATTCTACTGTGCTACAAGGGATGATAAGGTGGGTGGTTTCAGGAAAAAAAAAACATGGCAAGACCTATATTAAATGATGCTAAGTGAAATGAGAATAACCAGAAGATCAAAGTGCACAGAAACATCAATATTGTAATGGTGATCACTGATGAACAATTTGTTATTCTGATTAACACACGACTCCGAAAAACTCATGATTAAAAAAAATTATCTACTTCTACAGAGAGAAGTGATGAACTTTGATTGCAAATTGAAGTATAGTTTCTTCCCTTTAAAAAAATCATATGGAAATATTTTTTCACAATTTCACATACATAATTGGTATATTGTTCACCTTCTCAGTGTGTGTAGGAGGGGACTGTAGAAAGGAAGAGAATTCAGATCCCAAAACTTAAAAAGAATTTAAAAAATAAGTTACAATTAAAAACAACATTAAAACAAGGTAAGGTTTTCAGTTGGTATAAAAAGAGCCAAAGGTATTTTGAGGAAGGAAGCAAAACTTTATAAAAGTTGCTTTGGTATGAGGGTTGTTGAATCATCTACAATGAGAATTCCACTGAAATTATGTAACATATATTTGTAGTAGAATCATTCAGCATCATTTCATCATTTTGTCATGTGAGTAGAACAGAAGGCAGTGGAGAGTTGGCATAATACAAGGCTGGGGCAAAGTTGAAAAAAGGGTAAAAGAGCAAGGAACTTGAAAGAAGAAGAAAATGCAGAGTTGAAGTGATTCATTAAGGGGCCTAGAAAGAAAGAGAGGAATATGTATTCAGTGAAAAAAAATGATGGTCTAGGAAAGAACTGATGGATGGATTGAGCTATTGAAGGTCTGTGTGAGGAGAAAAAAGATTATGGGTTGCAAGATAGAGGTAGTGGTGGAATGATAGATTGTCATAATATAAAGAAATTTCAAAGTCTATGAATATTAATGTAGAAAACTTTGGGGGTGAGTTCAATATCAATGATATGATCATATAGCAAATGAGAAGTAAAGTTTAGCAGAATGACGAAGTTGAAAAGTGGTAAGTTAGCATATATGAAGGAATATGTGATTTATATTGAATTTATATTAAAGAGTTCTAATATGGTGGCAAGAGTTGAGAAAGGAAAAAGATTGAGCTAGGCACGAACCTTATTGAGGAAGTAAAAAGAGTGCTTTGGAGATCAGTAGGAAGCATATCAAGAATGCTGACTGAGGAATAAATATGATAAAAATGGATTGAATGAACTTCAAAGGAAATTTCTGATGAATGGTAGCTGTGGGAATGTCTAGAAGTAGCAATGAGGAATGAAGCTTAATCCAGCTTCCATATTAGAAATCAAGGATTTGGAAATATGATTTAAGATGCAACAAATGCTAGAAAAAAAAGCATCAAATTACACTGTCATTAGGAGGAAATCAAGTCTTAGTGTAAGAAGATAGAAACAGTGGGAGTGCAAAAGATTTAAGAAGAAATTAAGTTTGTTATCTATGTAATATTTATCTATGTGAGAACATAGCGAAAGGGGTGATTAGTTTTAGAATGGAGCATTGGAGTTTGGGTTGAAGAATAGGGGAGTTGAGTTGGGAATAAAGGAGTAGGCAATGGGAGTTAGAAAACATGGTTTGTGCAATTATAGTCATGGGTTAAGAATCGCTAAGATACAGACTATCTTTTTCACACATTACTCACAGATTGATCACCAAGTTAAGTACAACAAAAATAATGAGAGGGTAAGATAAAAAAAAAAGGAAATGATAGAAATTGGTTAGATAAGGCAGTTCAAACCTAATGTCTTAGAAGTTTTAGCATCATCAGAGATCAAGGAACACAGAGATTAAGGAAGGAATAAATATGTTTTTAATTAATAAATAAATTTATTTAATAAATACAGTCATAAAATAACATTTTACAGTAGTGATGAAGGGAAGATAATGAAAGAACAAAGCATGGTAAATATTCATAGATAAATGTGGAGAAAAATAAAACCTATAAACATAAGAAAAGAAAGGAAAGGAAGGGATTTTGAACTAATTATTTAATTCAGAGAGGACAAAAGGAAAAGAAATGGGCCAATAGACACCCAAATAAGATAAAAAATAAGAAATCAATAATTTAAGTAAAAGTACCATGGAAAAGGATTAAAAAGAATTGGGGCATCAGGGAAATAGGATAAGAAAAATTACATTCAAGTAGTTTAAGCAAATACAATTTTGTGACAAAGTGACAAAGTGTTGATTTAAATTAAAAAAACAATATGGCAGTGGAAGAGATGAGAGGCCAGGGAAGAACTTCTGAGTTCAAATTCAAGGTTTTGGAATAGTTTGGCTTGGTAGTAAGATATAAAGTACCCTCTGGGTAGCTGAAGGGAGAGAAAAGATTGAGATCATGAAAGCTAAAATTTGATGAATTGATGTACTACTGAGGGTGTTTGAGGAGACATAGACATGTAAGTTGAAGGCTACATGTATGAGAACACAGTAGAGAGAGAGTGACTATGATCTATTAGATTCCTTGAGACAAGAGAGACAGTGATCTGATAGATAGTACATTGCTATTATAAAGATTTGGATAGAATAAAACCAACATTTTGAGTGAATTTCAAAGGAAAAAAAAGATCATTGAGGAACAGCAACAGAAAGTTTTGGAAGTGTTGATGCAATATCACATGCAGGTAAACTATTCCTGTTATTGTGTTTTGGAAGACCAACAAAAAGGTCATTAATGAATATTTTGGTCTTGGAGGATCATGTTTTCACAAGTGTAAAAAATGGAAATAATATAAAGTGAAGGGATATAGGATGATGTGAATGAATTAATAATATGGAGCAGGTTCCATAAAATACAATGAAATGGGAAGATAAAGAAAATATGAGTCATAGGCAGAGACTATTGGGGAGATATAGAAGAGGAAAAAGATTGCTTTTGTCCCTTCATATTCTACCTTGCAAGATATATTTACACATATAGTGTATTTCCTCCATTGTGAGTTCCACAAAGGCAAGGACTACATTGTTTTCATTTTAAAACATGGTTTTGGGTTTAGCTATTTAATTTATTACTTGTATATTGTACAGTGACATACACATAGTAGGTACATAAAAGATTTGTTGGATTGTATATGTGTTTTTCATATATTTTATTTTTTAATTGCAGATGTTTGAATCAATTTTACTTATATTATCACAGATTCTATCAAGAAGCCCTAAGGAAAATTAACAAAGTGTCAATATGCTATGCAAGTGAAAATATCACCATAAACACTTCTTATAACAAAACAATATCATGAAAACAGATAATTAGCAGTAAGCACAATATCTGCTATTGATAAAATAAACTAATTTTGCATATACTTCCAACATTATATCAAGCACTAAAATAAAATATATTCATACTTCACTTTACTGATGCATTATTTCATTTGTTGATATAAATAAAAACATGCCAGTAAGTGACTTAGCAATGAGGAAAAATATGAATCATATCTGCTTTGGAGTGATGTTCTCTTGAGATTATATTAAAATATTTAGAGTTTTTTGAGTAGTTATTTTACTTTTTCACTTATCTATTTAAATAAGATGCTTCTTTTTAATGCTAAGCATTTTATTTTGATATGTGTATTTGGGATTTTAGGTACTACAAAATAAAGAAATTAATGATTCCTATTCTAAATTTGCAGAGTAAAAACCCAGAATTTCAAATTTAAAAAAAATAAAATTCTCCTGTTGTCTTCTGTAGAAAAGAAAAATTTTGTAGGATGTAATCATCAGCCAATACCTAATCACCAATGTGAAAAGAACAGATAGGATTTACATATAGAAATCTAGAGTAGTTGGGTGTCTCTGAAGATGAATGCTGGCTCTTTCTTTATTCTTTCATTATGGGACACACAGGCTCTTGGATAAAGAATGCTACAAAAATATCGTCTATTTGTTTCACCATTTGGTGTGCTGCCCATTGATGATTAAAGAAGGTTTATATATAGTCAAATACAGCTTTTATGATGATACAGGCAGCCTCTCATCCTTTTTTTTTTTACTCCCTTCACTTTGGATTATGTTGCTTCAGTTATACTGGAAGTCAAAATGTTAACTAAGGACATTTGGAAGATGGATCTAAGATGGCAGAATATAAAAACACTCAGCTGAACTCTCTTACCATTCTCCTTAGAATGATTTTACAATTATCATCAAATCAAAATCTGGAGTGACAGAGCCAACAAAAGGTCAAAATGAGAAAATCTTTCAGCCTAAAACAACAATAGGAGGTGGGAAATGAAGATCAGCAACATGCAGAAAGTTGGCCCCCAACCCATGTAGATGAATTGCCAATAGTGGGACTATTGCTGCAACAGCAACAGTGTCAAGAGCTTTTAAACCAGAGACAGTAAAGGAATACAGCACGTGGTCAGAAAGAGATTACAAGGTACCCCTGTGCTAGATGTGCTGGATGCAGAATCAAATGGTTTTTGTCAACTCTATTGTTTATATTCAGTTCTGCATGACAGTTCAAGGGCAGAGAGAAGTTACCGTTAACATTAAGTTAAGGGTAAATGGAATCCCTGAGTGATGGTATCCCTCTAGGCCTTAAGGGTTCAAGGAAGTATTGTTTCTATTCCCAAAGAAGAGGGGGTCTGGAGAGCTGTATCAATTGATTTCCCAGGGGCCCTTCTTGATTAGGCAGAGTGTAGGAAAAAAAAAAGAGAGACCACACCTCTATCTGGAACACAACAACTTTTAAGCACTGAAAATTAACTCTAAAGGACAACAAAATCAAAATAGTTACAAGCAAAGCATCAAAGAAAAGTTTGCATTGGACACAAACCCAACAAAGATTTTTGTAAGAGCTTAAAATATTTTTAAAAAATAAATAAACATGGTAGAGTAAAACTTAAGTAAGGGAAGAAAGCAAAGAAAAATATCATGAAAAGAAAGTCAACAACATGGTAGGAGGCACAAAAATGCTGAAGAAAATAAAACCTTAAAAAAAACAGAATTACTGGGAAAAGATGTGCAACAATTTACTGAAGAAAAGGCCTATTTAGAAAAAGCAGAATTGGCCAAATAGAAAAAAAAAAGAGGTACAAAAAGTCACTAAAGAAAGTAATTCCTTAAAAATTAGAATTTACATGTGGAAACTGATAATTCTAAGAGGCATCAAAAACTGTAACAAAGTCAAAAGAAATTTTTAAAAAGGATGAAAATGTGAAATATCTCATTGGAAAAATAATTGAGCTGGAAAATAGAATGAGGAGAGATAATTTAAGAATCATTTGGATTACCTGAAAGTCATGATCAAAGAAAAAGTCTAGACATGATAATCCAAAAATTATCAAGGAACATTGTCTGTATATTTTAGAACTAGAGGGCAAAAGTATAATCGCAAGAATTCACTGATTACCATCTGAAAGATGTACCAAGATGAAAATTACCAGGAATATTATAGCCAGATTCCAAAGCTTCCAGGCAAAAGAGAAATTCAAGCATCATGAAAGAATTCATTAAAATATTGAATTTAGCCATAGTCAGGATCACAGAATATTTAGCAATTTTCTTGATAAAGGAGCAGAGGGCTTAGAAAATTATATTCTGGAACATAAAAGAAATTGAATTAAAACCTAGAACAACTAACTCAATAAATCTGAGTATAATCCTTCAAAGGAAAAAAAAATAGATGCTTAATAAAAATGAGGCCTTTATAGAATTCCTGATGAAAAGGTCCATGCTGAACAAAAAAATTTGACTTAAAAATAAAAGCCTTAAGGCTAAATCAATATAATAAAAAAATGACAATTTTCCTTTGTTGATTTACTTATTCAATGTTTTGTAATTGTATTCATGTTGTTCATGGATTTGTCTTGGCAGGTAGACTTCCAAATATTTTATATTATCTACAGCTATTTTAAATGGGATTCCTCTTTTTTTTTTTTCCTGCTGAACTGCCTTCATATGTACATGTATGAGAGATAAGGTATATGATTTAGAGGGAAGATTCTGACTTTGTATTGTTTGAATGGACAAGGATGGCAGAGTGAACCAGGAAATGGATTTGCAATAAAATGACCTGTATTCATTCAAATCACATATCAGTTACTGCTTCTGTTAATCACTTAATCATCTGATCTTTCTGGGCCTCAGTTTCATTTTAAAAATAAGAATACTTGAGTATATATCTGTTAAGTTCCCTTTAAACTATAAAGCTATAATTATTTTGAAAAGAAGATTTTACAGCCAATAGGTTCATACAGATAATGATGATAATAATTGTAAATGCTATTTGAATGTTAGTAGTTTTATAATAACAAACTACTAACATTCATATAGCACTTACAATGTATCAGGTCCCATGATTAGTGCTTTAATATTATTATCTCATTTAAATCTCACAACAACACTGAAGTGGGTGCCACTATACACTATTTATCTATGAGATATACATCAAGCCCTCTTTAGATACTTTTAAGATTAAGTTTCTTCAAAGCATACAATGCTTGGCTAATATTGCTATATTGTTTATCTCATACTTTTTATATACTTCCTATTGAAAATGGCACTAAGGCCATTACGACATGGGCAAAATCAACAAATAGATGAAAGCTTTTTGTTTTTATCAACAATTTCCTCCTTTTTTTGTGGTGCCAAAGAACTGGACTCATCAATTGGGGAATGGATGAGCAAGTTGTGGTATGTGAAATGTAATGGAATACTATTGTGCTATAAGAAATGATGAACAGGCAGATTTCAGGGAAAAAAAAACAAAAAACATGGGAAGATTTACATGAAGTGAATATGAATGAAGTGAGCAGAAGCAGAAGAACATTGTACACAGTAATAGCAACATTGTCAAAAGTCAGTTATGATAGACTTAGTTCTTCTCAGCAATATGACGATCCAAAGCAAACCCAAAAGGCTCATGATGGAAAATGCTATCCAAATCCAGAGAGAGAATTATGGAGTCTAAAAGCATATCAAAACAATTTCTTCACTTTTCTCATGGTTTTTTTTTCTTTTGTTCTGTTTCTTATTTCACAGCATAACTAA
Organism: Sarcophilus harrisii; assembly: GCF_902635505.1. Lineage (NCBI taxonomy): Eukaryota > Metazoa > Chordata > Mammalia > Dasyuromorphia > Dasyuridae > Sarcophilus > Sarcophilus harrisii. Next base: position 239,161,974 of record NC_045427.1, on the reverse strand, counting down.
TTTTAAAATGTTAAAAATGATTGTATAACCTATTTCTTGTATATTTCATGTATAATTTATATTGGATTGCTTACTGTCTTTGGGAGGAGGAAGTGAAGGGAGTGAGGAGGAAAAAATTGGAACTCAACATCTTATTAAAAAGTGAATGTTGAAAAGTATCTTTACATGTAATTAGAACAAATATTATTTAAAAATAATTTCCTGCTTGAAATGGTCTAGATATGTCATAGGTTGCTTTAGAGATCTTTTGTTTCTGGAACCCCAATGAAAGCTTCAGATCTTGATTGGTATAGTTGGGTCTAAGTAAATCACAAATCTGACCTTTGCTAGATTTTTCCTGAGCTATTGAATATCCTTAATTTAATTTCATTTACTTTATTTGGTTTTGACACATTTTGAAAGCATGCTTCACCTTCTATGGCACCCTATATCTCTCCTCATTTCTTTTTCCCTATGTGGTTTTAGGTTCTTGGAGGACAGAAATCTTGTGTAATATCACATTCAAGGATATACTTATCTTTTTAAATGCTAATAAGTGAAAAAGATGGCAAAACAGTAATCAAAGGAATTAAGGACTTGGCTTTTAAATCACTTTAATTCAACATTTATTAAATAAACATTATATGCAGAGTATAGTGATCCATTTTGAGAGACATACAAATTTTACCAAATGTGTCTTGCCAGCTTCAAGGAGATTATAGTCCTCTTCCCCTTTCTTGGAAATGCCATCTTTTTTTTTTTTTTTTTTTTTTTTTTTTTTGCTTTAAATGTGGACTCCCCCTCCCCCCAATTCAAATACCAAAGGACAGAATTGAGTAAATAGAATTCTCATGATAAAAAATAACAACAAAAATGCTCATGGACTTTGACTCAGGTAATTCAGAAGTTTATCTGTTACTTGACAAATTTACTACTCAGGATTGAAAATGCAACTCAGAAATGGGAATACATGAATCCCTTTAGATAAAGTATTTTAAACTCTTCATTTTTGCTTCCTTCCCGTCTTCTATGGCTCTGTAGTGGTTGTGGTACTCAGTTTTTCTGTTTGCTAGACAGCTTGGTGATGTTGCTGTAGTTTTTATAAATCTTAATATGCTTTGCAGAAGTAAAGGATGGCATAATTTATCACAGTTGAAAATGCATTTTGTTCAATGACAGTATAATTAGACATTCTTTTCAGCAGACACATTAAATATATACTTATGCATTAGAGCTCCTGCACCATGGATTACTTTTGTTGATTTATTCTTTATCCTTGGATTCTTGCCTGCTGATAGCCATATAAAAACACACTTCTATATATTTTTAAAAAGCAAAGAACAACTTCCACATATATATGTAGATGTGTTTGTATAACATGCATATGTATATATATATATATATATATATATATATATATATATATATACATATGCATGTGTTGTGCATACACACACACACATATATATATGCACACATACACTTAACATTGAGAACAGGATACAGAATGGCTTCATTTTTCCTATCTCAGTAAACATTAATTATGCAGTGATCAAAATAATTTCCCATGCATAATGCTGACCTCATTCACTAGAGGGCAACAAAACCTCAGCTTAAGGAACCTCCACCTTCTGCTTTCAATGACAGGCAACATTTAATAAGCTGCTGCATGGATTTTATAATGAATACCCTATTAATTTTACATAAGTGCAAAGTTACTTCTGTAAAGCCAGTTAGGCTATTGAATATACATGATCTGAGCTTCGCAACAGGTGCCAGGGATACTTATTCTAGTCATTGCCACCACTCAGGTGGTCCTATCAGTAGGTGTGTTCATTTGCGTGTGCATTATTGTTTGAGTGATGTTTCATACTGAGTTTCATTTCACAAAGACCCCTTGGAACAGTATAGCACCTTTGTAGCTCAAAACGTATGGATTTATCTACAGATCACAAAGCTAGCACTGTTCAAAAGACTTACATTTTACAGAAAGAAAATATTCTGTTCTCTTGACTGGGATTTTTTTGATCATGTGTTTTTTAGATGCGTCTTATAGTCTTAACTTTCTTATTCCTGCCTCTAAAGCATGCAGATTTTTTAGAGAGCAGGTGTCCTCTTAGCAAGACTGTATTGGAATCTTTCTTTGGCAGTCTAGGATATTTATTGGGGGATCCAAAAATGAGTTGATCTTATCCTTGCCAAAAAATGTTTGAAGCTAATTAGTTTACTGCTAGAGCTTATATTGATTTCACTAATGGAATTTTTAAAAGTTCACTTGACATAACAAAAATATGCTACAGGATCATCTTTCTAGATTGTAAAGAAGTGGTGCTTGTTTTGGTCTGTTGAGAAGAGCTTTATAAATGCTGAAAGATTTATTTCACAGACCCAGCCAATTGAAAAATAATTATACAAAGTTTTTCTATGTTCATAGACATATCTAAAATATCAGCAAATATTTTGGAAATGAAACAAAGCTTCAGTTTTTGAATATCTTGGTACAATCCTCCCTTTTACTCACAAAGACCAATTTTAGTTTCTTATATAATAACTTTTTCAGGCTGAGATGACTAAAGAATGATTTTCCTTTTTGGCTGAAGCATGACATTCTACAAACACCTTGGCTCAGCATTTCTAGGTTAGCTTCTGTATATAGCCCAGGCCTTTTTTCTCCTCCCTTTCTTTGGGAGTACTTTCTAAGGGTTGTTTGTGTGTTGATGTGGAGAATTGTATTGTTTCACAGTAGGAAAGAATAGAGTGGGGACAATGACAAATAAATGTATTTTTCTATTATATAGTTGACAGGCCCTTGGGACATAAAGCCAAAAAAAAAAATGTACAACCTTGACATATGTGCATGGCTCCAAGGGCTATTTCCAATGTGAACTTGGTGTCCTTATGCTCAAAGTCTTTAATCATCTGTCTTTGCTGAAACTGGTGAAGTCTTTGAGATACCCATTGGTGTCTTTTCTCTTTCCCTTTTTCTTTTTTTACATTTTCCAGGAAATAACATTTGGGGCTTGGGCAGTCAGTCAGTCAACAAGCATTTATTAAGTGTTTCTATGTGCCAGATGAATGTTTTGCAAACAGTGGCAATGGCAGCAATGGGTGAGCAGGTTACTGGTACCCTCATCTCAGCCTGAATGCCTTGTTAACGTGTCTACTTCATCCCCAAACACTGCAGCAGACAGGGCCCCTGCCCACTGAAGTATTTAACAATTTCCTTTGAAATGTAACTCATTATACAAAGCAGAACTAAATAAAAAAATACTCCAGAGAGGGAACAGATTGTTAGATATAGATTAGATGTGGAGCCTAAACTTTCACAAGCATTAAATATTTAACATAATCACACCACAGGTGACAGAAAGACGTCTGCATTGTTTAATTAGACTTAATTAAACATAAGGAAAAAAATCTAATAATAATTTAGGTCAAGATTTAAAATTGATTATAAAACCTCCCCCTTTTGAAGTACCTTTGTATTACATAACTATGTGTTTTTCCTTTGTTAACTAGAGAGTCAGTGTATAAGTGTTCAAATTCTGGGTAAAAGTTGATTAGACCACTAGAGATCTCACATGCTTAAATCAGTTGGTTGAAGATCAACTGATCTGTAGTTGTAAGTATGTAGTTATAGTCAATAATAATAACAATAGATATTCAAATTGTACTCTAAGGTTTGTGAAGCATTTTATAAGTATCATATTTTGTCTTCATAATAACTGTGAGGTAAATTCTATTATGATTACCATTTTCAAATGAGGAACCTGAGACAAAGATTACACGACTTAACCAGGATCTTTTAGTGAGTGTCTTAAGAAGAAAGTAAATTCAGTTCTTCATTCCAATATTCTAACTTGCCTTTACACCATCTGCCTCTGGTCTTAGGAACAATTCTTGGACTAAATACTATATCCAAGATCAGAGGTAATTCATTAAAACTCTGTTCCTCCTAATCTGAGAAATGAGGATCAATGATACAGAAACCACTTATCTCACAGATTGGTTGAGTGAAAAGTATTTTGTGAAGACTGCTTGTCAGTTGAAGAATTGTTGCCACAAAATTAGTTAGTGTTGATATGAATGATATGGGTAAGGAAACAGATCTAGGGAAGTACAGTTAATTGGCTAAGATCACACTGCTTTTAAGTAGCAAAGTCAGTACCCAAAAACCGGTCTCCTAACTTTTAAGTGCAATGCCTATTTTTGACCATTGCAACTTAAAAACAAACAAACAAACAAACAAACAAACAACAACAAAAAAAAATCTGTTTAGGAGTAGGTACAATACCTCCAAATCTTTTGAAGTATGTAGTACAGAGGAAATATTGTTTGTTAGTAGTTAGGGAATATGATTATGATTTTAGACATTGGGAGCACCAACATTAGGGTTTGCTTATATTTCACATTCATGAATTATATTAAATGGAGAAAAAAGCAGTTACTACTGTTCAGTGATGGAAGGCTTACATAGAACATTTGAGTCATATTTTGGCTACATTGCTGAAATATCTTCCAAGATGAATTATGCCTAAAAACTCTTTTAAGTGCAGTTGAATATAAATACTATACATAAGAAAATTTTGAACTTTATTACTTAATATTATAATAATAAACTTTAATAACACTAACTGCTGGAGATAGTGAAGTTATTATTTCAATTACAAACAGTGTATCTCTCTGTAATGAAATAAGAGAGGATACAATGTTAAACCTAAGCAATCTCTCCTGCTTAGTTAGGAGAAATACCCACTCTTTAATTAATCAGGTAATTATAAACTGGCATAGATACATATAAAATATACATTTTTTTTCCATGTGAAAGTCTCTCTCTTATTGACAGGTACTTTGTCTCCAAGTAATGTTCAAAACCATAAGATTTAAGTTTATTCTCAAATGGAAGCTAAGCAATCTGTAGATTTTTTTTTTTTTTGTGACAGATGGATGAGAATTTCAAACTACCATTTTCTTGAAGACACAAGATCTGTTACCCAGAACTCAACTGAAATAAATGTTTCTACACTGTCAAAAGGAGACACATAGAGGATTGTTTATAGAAACCCCATAGGCTTTTCTGTTCTAAATATTTACAAATAAATTTCCATTTGTCAGTAGAGTCATACTTAGATTAGGTACTGCATAATAAAGGCTTGCTAGAATTGAGTCACTTTGGACTTTTTCTGTTGAATTCCTTTGCACATTTTTCTTTAGAAATCTGTTTCAGATTTTTTTTTTATTTCTCTCAATTTTGATTATCATTGATGTCCTTGCCTTGTGCTTTTATTGTTACAAAAACTTTTCAGCTGTCCTCAATTATTTTTTCATGTTCAACTTTTTCACTAATTTTTTTAAAGTACTATTTGCAACATATCATTCCCTTGTTTAACAAAGCTCTACTATTCTCCATTTCCTGAAATACATTAGAAATCATTAACCTGTTATTGACAACCTTCCAAAATCTTGACATATGCTATATATCCAAATGTATCTCTCACTACACAGCAACCTAAGATCATAACCCCCCACAAAATTTTTCTATATGAACCTGGAATATACTTTGTATAGAATTCATAGTGTTCATTCCCCAAATGAACTCTTTACTAAAACTGTTCTCTTTTATCTCAATTTATTTAAATTTTATCAATCAAATCAATAACTATTATATAATCAAAATTACCAGAAAAATAATTTATACATAAATTGAATAATTCACATTATCTTATATGCCAAGGCAAAAGAGAGCACCATTTCTTGAGGAATGTCATCTTCTTCAATTTCAATGTACATGGTATACATTTGCAAAGGGACCACCATAATGATAATCACATCTTTTACCAATATATGCTGAAGAAGATTAAAAAGTATTGGAAGACTTTATTAGATTTCAATAATATTATCAAGAAGCAATAATTCAAACTATTTGATTATTTGTTAGGGACAGCAAGGTAGTAACTCTGGATAGAATAGCCAGCCTAGAGTCAAGAAGAACTGTGTTCAAATATGGCCTGAGATACTTGCTAGCTGTGTGATCCTGATCAATTCACTTAATTTTTATTTATTTTAATGTACTTATCTGTAAAATGGGAATAACAACAGCATTTATTTGCCACAGGTGTTTGAAGACCAAATGAAGATAATAATTGTAAAGTGCCTAGTACCATGTCTGTCATAAAGTCACTGCTAGGTAAATGTTAGCTTACCTAAATTATTAGGTGTAGGGAAGCAAACTAGATTAGTGAAAGAAATTAGAGAAATATAGAACTAAAGCTGCTTAAATTATAAATTTTTCTTGGTGAGGTATTTGGGATTAAATGACTGCCCAGGGCTATAGAGCTAATAACTGTTAGATGTCAGAGATTGAATTTGTACTCAGGTCTTCCTGACTCCAGAGCTGGTCCTCTATCCACTGTACCATGTACATGCCCCAAAGCAAAGCCACTTAAAAGCAATTTAGCATTGGTAAACTCAAAGACACTAGTTAGTGAAAGAGCCCTTAAAAAAAAAAAAACTATTGGGAAAAACAAGAAAACAATTCGGTAGAAATTATATTTAGAAAATATCTTACACCATATGCTACACTGAGCTCAGAATGCACACATGAATATGAAACCTGAATATAAAGTTAACAATAAAAAATAAATGTTAGATGAGAACGTAATCAAGCACCTTTCAGAACTATATATAGGAGGATAAACTTTAACCAAAGTGAAGAAAGATGTCTTACAATAAAATAAACGATTTTGATAATGTACACAAATTAAAATGCTTTTGCATTAATAAAATTATTTATTACAGAATTAGAAAGTAAATGGTAGAGTAGGAAAAGTAGGAATGGAAGAGAAACAATTATATTTGCATCAGATACAATTAATTAAAATGAATATGTCATTGTCTCAACGTTCAAAACATAGAAATTGATCCAAATATATGCTTCAAAATCAGTTTGCATAGAGCTATCTTCATTGGTAGAGATTGCTTATTTGATAGCTTTTGTTTGTTTTAAGGGTGAAAAGCTTGGGAAAGGAATAATTTCAGCCTTCTGGATCCCAATTTCAAGAAAGAAAACACATAGTTCCAGGCTTTCTTCAGATCACTACAGGGAAAGAAAGTCTAGGAAGAAGCCAACATGTAGAAGAGGCCAAGCTCAATTGTGTCCGTACCCTTAGTTTAGTATCTTAGGGATGTCAGGGACTTCAGATATATGGGAATTATTTTTGCTTGAGCCAAGATAATTCTTCCTCCAGTGGCAGAACTCATTGTTTTCTCTTTTGGTATAAACATTCTCATTTGTATACTCTTTAATTTCTATTTGCTTTCAGCTTGGATAAATGGGGTCATCTGCTATTTGTATGTGTGCATTCATTATGGAATTGGAAAATACATGTATATGCACAATATATGCATCATATATATATATATATATATATATATACATACACTGAAAGAAAATGAGAGAGAGAGAGAGAGAGAGAGAGAGAGAGAGAATAAATAAGCCAGTTTAGGAGCAAGCCCTCCACATCAAAGGATAGGAAGCAGGTGCTGTTTGAACCTAAAAATTATTTTCTGTACTCCAACAATATTAAGGGAAATTGATAGTAATACTTCTAGACCAGTACTCCTTTTCTAAGGAGAATTGAGTGACCAGCATCTGGTCCCAACTTTCTGTTCCCCTCCTAACAGGAATCAAAGTTTTTTTGGAGAAGGATGAGTGGAGGAGATCCTAAGGATTTGTATTCATGTCTCCTTATGAGCCACATCTATACTGATCTTGGGCAATGAATAACTATTCCTTATATGTGTAATACCAGGAGCAGTTCCATAAAGGATAATGGTCAAAGGAAATGAATAGTGTTTGAATGGAGAATTGCAAAATATCAGTTCCCACAAGAAAACATGTTCCAAATCACTAGTAGTAAGATAAATACAAATTAATAGAACTCTGAATTTATCTTACTATATGAAAATTGGCAAAGATGAAAAAGATAGAAATAATCACTTTTTATAGACTGTGGAATGAAAGACATTGTTGGTAAATTGGGATAGTGAGAAAAATTGCTTTAGATTTAAGTTTGAAAGTATGCAAATAACTAAAAAGAAGTTATTTACACATATATGTGTGTGTATAGTATGTATGTATATGTATTTATTCATACTAGCACTTTTCATGGTAGTAAAGAATTAGAAACTAAATGGTGTCCTTCATTTGAATAATAGCTAAAATAACTATGGCATATGAGTGGAATGATGTGTTATAATGAAGTAAGAAATTACAAATATGAAGAATTAAAACATTTGAATAGCTAGTTCTGAACAAAGTAAGCACAAATAAAAGAATAATGTAAATGTATAGATTACTAAAAGGTTGCCATAATTTGAGTAATGGATAAACTAATAAAAATATAAGAAAATAGATAATGAAATATGCCTTTTCCCTCCTGGCAGAAAGGTTATGGTATTAATGGAAAAGGATAGAAAGGGGCCCACACGTGCAAAAATGTTCATGGAAGCCCTTTTTGTAGTGTCAAGAAATGGGAAACTGAGTGGATGCCCATCGATTGGAGAATGGTTGAATAAGTTATTGTATATGAATGCTATGGAATATTATTGTTCTATAAGCAATGATAAGCAGGATGATTTCAGAAAGGCCTGGAAAGACTTGCATGAACTGATACTAAGTGAAATGAGCAGAACCAGGAGGTCATTGGACAGAGCAACAGCAATATCATACGATAAAAAAATTCTGATGGATATGGTTCTCTTCAACAATGCAATGATTCAGAACAGCTTCAATGATCCTGTGATCAAAAGAGCCATCAAAACTCAGAGAGAGGACTGTGGGAATTGAATGTGGTTCACAACATAGCATTCTCACTCTTTTTGTTGTTTGTTTGCATTTTATTTTCTTCATCATTTTCTTCACTGATTTGATTTGATTTTTCTTGTACAGCAAGATAATTGTATAAATATATATGCATCTATTGGATTTAACATATATTTTTACCATGTTTAACATATATTGGAGGGACTTCTGGCCAAGATGGTGGTGAGGAGGCACACAGCTCTGTATGCTCCACGTTTTCTCTCAGAATCCATTTCATTACAAGCCTCTGAATTAATGCTTGACTGAAAAAAAAAAACACAAATAGTTACCAAGAGAAGACATCCTTGAGATTTGACAGGAAAGGTCTGTTTTTGCTCGAGGGTGGGGACGGTTTTAGATCGGGCACAGGCTGAGGGCAGCGGCATCGAGAGCTCGGCAAGCAGTTCACAGCCAAGCAGACCAGAGGGGTTGGGGTGTGATCTCAGCTGTCTCTGTGGGGAGAGCTTTGCTACAGGATTGGATACTTTGCCCTGGAAGCAAGTCAGTAGCCCAGCAGAGAAGCTAAAAACACCGGGGGTGAAGAATACAACCCCAAACAGCTGGAGTCTCTCAGGACCTGGCCACCCTTCCCCCACAGCGTCTCAGCACGTTCTCAGAGTCTCAGACCACAGGCACAGCACAGTCCTGCTAGGGCCTCGCTGCTGCCCCTGCAGTCTTTAGAGGAAGCTTGGTAACACCACCCAGCCCCTCCCCCAAAAAAAGCAGATTCCATTTGGGGTTCTTTTTTCTTTTTTTCTTTGCTAGTTTGTCTCTGGTTCTTTTCTGACAAAATAAGCAAAAAATCGAAAAGGACCTTAATGATTGACAGCTTTTATATGGACAGAGAGCACACTCTAAACCCTGAGGAGACTAAAACCAGACTGTCTCCAGGTGAATCCCCACAGGAGGAGATCATCTGTTCATCAGCACAGATGAATCTCATAGAAGAAATTAAAAAGGCTCTCACAAGAGAGCTAAAAGAAAGATTGGAAAAGGAGAGGGAGGCTTGGCAAGAGAGTCTGGAGAAGTCATCCCACTCACTTAAAGACAGAATGGATAAAGAAATCAAATCCTTGAAAAATAGGATTAGTGAACTAGAAACAGAAAATAGCTTTCTAAAAAATAAAATTGGTGAAATGGAAAAAAAATTCCATAGAACAAAACAACATAATTGGGCAATTAGAAAAAAGATATTAAAAAAAAGTGAGTGAAGAAAACACTTCATTGAAAATCAGAATTGAACAAATGGAATTGAATGCCTCAAGGAGACAAGAAGAATCAGTCAAGCAAAAAATCAAACAATGGAGAAAAATGTGAAATACCTTCTTGGGAAAACAACAGACCTGGAAAATAGGTCTAGGAGAGACAATCTGAGAATTATTGGGCCCCCAGAAAAATATGATGAAAAAAAGAGCCTGTACACTATTTTCCAGGAAATTACCAAAGAGAACTGCCCAGAAGTCATAGAAACAGAGGGTAAAATAGACATTGAAAGAATTCATTGATCACCTACTGAAAGGGATCCTAAAATCAAAACACCAAGAAATGTAGTGGCCAAATGCCAGAACCTTCAAACGACGGAAAAAGATACTCCAAGTGGCTAGAAAAACACCATTCAAATATAGAGGAGCCACAATAAGAATCACGCAGGATCTTTCAGCATCAACATTAAAAGATTGAAGGGCCTGGAATATGATATTCCAAAAGGTTAAGGAACTCGATATGCAACCAAAAATAACTTAGCTAGCCAGAATGAAAATCTTTTTCCAGGAAAGAAGATGGTCATTCAATGAAATAAGCAAATTACACCTATTTTTGATGAAAAAAACAGAACTTAACAAAAAGTTCGATTTACAAATATAGAATTCAAGAGAAACCTAAAAAGGTAAAAAGAAATCTTGGGAACTATATTTCTGCTGTAAAGATGTATAAAGAATACATGTATACATTGTTCTAGAAACTAGAGGTAGAAAGGAAATTGTACCAGAAAAAGGGTAAAGTGGGGGTACTGCATATCAAAGGAAACCTATTATATCTGAGAGAAAGAATGGAGGGGGATGAATATAGTGGGTATCTTACTGCCATCAGAATTGGCTTTAAGAGAAAAAATTGTAGACATATTCAATTTTTGGTGAAACTTCTTGCACCTCATTGAAAAGTGAGAAGGGAAAAGTGAAAAGGGAAGGAATAAGCTAAGCAGAAGAGAATACAGAAATTGTGAGGGAAAGGAGTAAGATAGGGGGAGGAACTCTAAGGTGGGGGGGGGAGGGATACTAAAAAGGGAAGGTTGTGAGAAGCAAGTGGCGCTCACAAGTTTAATATTGGGAAGGGGGGGAAGGGAGAAGGAAGGGAGAAAAGCATAAACAGGGGTTAACAAGATGGCAAGTAATACAGAATTGGTAATTTTAACCATAAATGTGAATGGGGTAAACTTCCCCATAAAGAGGAAGTGGTTAGCAGAAGGATTAAAAGCCAGAATCCTACAATATGTTGTTTGCAGGAAACACACCAGAAGCAGGGAGATACATGCAGAGTAAAGGTAAAAGGTTGGAGCAGAATCTACTATGCTTCAGTCATAAGTGAAGTCAAAAAAGTAGGGGTAGCCATCCTGAACTCAGATCAAGCAAAAACGAAAATTGATCTGATTAAAAGAGATAAGGAAGGGCACTATATCTTGCTAAAGAGTAGCATAGATAATGAAGCATTAGCAATATTAAACATATATGCACCAAGTGGTGCAGCCTCTAAATTCTTAAAAGAGAAATTAAGAGAGTTGCAAGAAGAAATAGACAGAAAAACTATAATAGTGGGAGATCTCAACCTTGCACTCTCAGAATTAGATAAATCAAACTACAAAATAAATAAGAAAGAAGTCAAAGAGGTAAATAGAATACTAGAAAAGTTAGATACGATAGATCTCTGGAGAAAACGAAATGGAGACAGAAAGGAGGACACTTTCTTTTCAGCAGTTCATGGAACCTATGCAAAAATAGACCATATATTAGGACATAAAAACCTCAAACTCAAATGCAGTAAGGCAGAAATAGTAAATGCATCCTTTTCAGACCACAATGCAATAAAAATTACATTCAACAAAAAGCCAGGGGAAAGTAGACCAAAAAATAATTGGAAACTAAATGATTTCATACTAAAGAATGATTGGGTGAAACAGCAAATCATAGACATAATAACTTCACCTAAGAAAACGACAATGAGACATCATACCAAAATGTGTGGGATGCAGCCAAAGTGGTAATAAGGGGAAATTTCATATCTCTAGAGGCCTACTTGCATAAAATAGAGAAAGAGAAGGTCAACAAATTGGGCTTGCAACTAAAAATGCTAGAAAAGGAATAAATTAAAAAACCCCAAGTCAAATTCTAAAAAAAGGAGAGATCAAGAAAATTGAAAGTAAAAAAAAAAAAACTATTGAATTAATTAATAAAACTAAGAGTTGGTTCTATGAAAAAACCAATAAAATAGACAAACCCTTAGTAAATCTGATTAAAAAAAGGAAAGAGGAAAATCAGATTGTTAGTCTTAAAAATGAAAAGGGAGAACTTGCCATTAACAAAGAAGAAATTAGAGCAATAATTAGGAATTACTTTGCCCAACTTTATGGCAATAAATTCAACAACTTAAATGAAATGGAAGAATACCTTCAAAAATATAGTTTGCCTAGATTAACAGAGGAAGAAGTAAATATCCTAAACAGTCCCATCTTAGAAAAAGCTAATAGAACAAGCTATTAACCAACTCCCTAAGAAAAAATCTCCAGGACCAGATAAATTTACATGTGAATTCTGCCAAACATTTAAAGAATAATTAACTCCAATGCTATATAAACTATTTGAAAAAATAGGGATTGAAGGAGTCCTACCAAACTCCTTTAAGACACAGACATGGTACTGATACCTAAACCAGGTAGGCTGAAAACAGAGAAAGAAAATTATAGACCCATCTCCCTAATGAATATTGATGCTTAAATCTTAAACAAAATATTATCAAAAAGATTACAGAAAATCATCCCCAGGATACACTATGACCAATTAGGATTTATACCAGGAATGCAGGACTGGTTCAATATTAGGAAAACTATTAGCATAATTGACTATATCAATAACCAAACTAACAAAAAACATATGATCATCTCAATAGATGCAGGAAAAGCATTTGATAAAATCCAATACCCATTCCTAATAAAAACACTTGAGAGTATAGGAATAAATGGACTTTTTCTTAAAATAGTCAGGAGCATATATTTAAAACTGTCAGTAAGCATCATATGCAATGGGGAAAAATTGGAACCTTTCCCAGTAAGATCTGGAGCGAAGCAAGGTTGCCCACTATCACCATTATTATTCAATATTGTATTAGAAACACTAGCCTTGGCAATAAGAGTCGAGAAAGAGATTAAAGGAATTAAAGTAGGCAATGAGGAAATCAAACTATCACTCTTTGCAGATGATATGATGGTATACTTAGAGAACTCCAGAGATTCTACTAAAAAGCTATTAGAAATAATTCATAACTTTAGCAATTTGCAGTGTATAAAATAAATCTCCATAAATCCTCTGCATTTTTATATATCACCAACAAAATCCAACAGCAAGAGATACAAAGAAAAATTCCATTCAAAATAACTGTTGACAGCATAAAATATTTGGGTATCTATCTACCAAAGGAAAGTCAGGAATTATATGGGCAAAATTACAAAAAATTTTCCACACAAATAAAGTCAGATTTAAATAATTGGAAAAATATTAAGTGCTCTTGGATAGCCCGAGTGAATATAATAAAGATGACAATACTCCCCAAACTAATCTATTTATTTAGTGCTATACCAATCAGACTTCCAAGAAAATATTTTAATGATCTAGAAAAAATAACAACAAAATTCATATGGAATAATAAAAGGTCGAGAATCTCAAGGGAATTAATGAAAAAAAAATCAAATGAAGGTGGCCTAGCTGTACCAGATCTAAAATTATATTATAAAGCAGCAGTCACCAAAACCATTTGGTATTGGCTAAGAAATAGAACAGGTTAGGTTCACAAGACAGAATAGTCAACTATAGCAATCTAGTGTTTGATAAACCCAAAGAGCCTAACTTTTGGGATAAGAATTCATTATTTGACAAAAACTGCTGGGATAACTGGAAACTAGTAGGCAGAAATTAGGCATGGACCCACACTTAACACCATATACCAAGATAAGATCAAAATGGGTCCATGATTTAGGCATAAAGAATGAGATTATAAATAAATTAGAGGAACATAGGATAGTTTATCTCTCAGACCTGTGGAGGAGGAAGAAATTTGTGACCAAAGATGAACTAGAGATCATTATTGATCACAAAATAGAAAATTTTGATTACATAAAATTAAAAAGCTTTTGTACAAACAAAACTAATGCAAACAAGATTAGAAGGGAAGCAACAAATTGGGAAAACATCTTCACAATTAAAGCTTTTGATAAAGGCTCATTTCCAAAATATATAGAGAATTGATTCTAATTTATAAGAAACAAGCCATTCTCCAATTGATACATGGTCAAAGGATATGAATAGACAATTTTCAGATGATGAAATTGAAATTATTACCACTCATATGAAAGAGTGTTCCGAATCACTATTAATCAGAGAAATGCAAATTAAGACAACTCTGAGATAGCACTACATACCTGTCAGATTGGCTAAGATGACAGGAAAAAATAAAGATGAATATTGGAGGGGATGCGAGAAAACTGGGACACTGATGCATTGTTGGTGGAGTTGTGAACAAATCCAACCATTCTGGAGAGCAATCTGGAATTATGCCCAAAAAGTTATCAAACTGTGCATACCCTTTGACCCAGCAGTGTTTCTACTGGGCTTATACTCCACGGAGATACTAAAGAAGGGAAAGAGACCTGTATGTGCCAAAATGTTTGTGGCAGCCCTGTTTGTAGTGGCTAGAAACTGGAAAATGAATTGATGCCCTTCAGTTGGAGAATGGTTGGGTAAATTGTGGTATATGAATGTTATGGAATATTATTGTTCTGTAAGAAATGACCAGCAGGATGAATACAGAGGGGCTTGAAGAGACTTATATGAACTATTGCTAAGTGAAATGAGCAGAACCAGGAGATCATTATACACTTCAACAACGATACTGTATGAAGATATATTCTGATGGAAGTGGATTTCTTTGACAAAGAGACCTAATTCAGGTTTAATTAATTGATCAATGATGGGCAGAAGCAGCTACACCCAAAGAAAGAACACTGGGAAATGATTGTAAACTGTTTACATTTTTGTTTTTCTTCCCAGGTTGTTTTTACCTTCTGAATCCAATTCTCCCTGTGCAACAAGAGAACTGTTTGTTTGTGCACACATATATTGTATCTAGGATGTACTGTGACATATTCAACATATATAGGACTGCTTGCCATCTAGGGGAGAGGGTGATGGAGAGAGGGGGAAAATCGGAAGAGAAGTAAGTGCAAGGGATAATGTTGTAAAACATTATCCTGGCATGAGTTCTGTCAATAAAAAGTTATTATAATAAAAAAAAAAGAAGGGAAAAGCACAAAAAAAGACATATATTGGACTACTTGACATTTAGGGGAGGGAGATGGGAAAAGGGAGGGAAACTAGAACACAATATTTTACAAAGGCTAATATTGCAGAATTATTTATGCATGTTTTGAAAAATATAAAGCTTTAGTAAAAATAGAAAAGGATATTATATACATTTGCAGATATATGTACTGTATAGATTACTTTTGCTTACGTATTGGTTTTTGTCATAAGGAATTGTGGAAATCACTGTGATTTAAAGATAAAAAATCAATAAAATATTTTTACTTTCTTTTCATAAAGAAATTCTATGAAATGTTTGATTGATCTTCCAAATTAAATCAACATAATATTTGATATCTAGAGACTTCAGTGAAAGATGGGCATAATTGAGGGCAGCAAAAACATTTGAAACATGTTTCAGATATAAAAAGTTAAAAAGTCTAAAGATCTAGTTAACTGTAGAGAATCCTCCAATCTGTATATCATTGACAGTTTCTTTAAGAAGAAAATTAGAAAGCACTATACATGGTGAGTAAAAAATATAACATTCCAAAAATTGCACCTATTTTAATAGACAGCAAATGATTAGTTACTATTGTGGGAGTCAATTCCAAATTAATTGCTTGTGTATAGTTTTACCAATTTGATATAGCAAAGATCCAAACATTACTAAACTAAATAATAATAATAATAATATAATGAGAAGAGGACATGATGTATAACTGAGGCAACTGCAATCTGACAAACATAAATAAACTGACAATGCTGAAGAATTCATATAAACAAAATATTTCCTAAAAGAATAAAATTATCTCAGTCAATTTCCATGTCAGCAATAGCATAATTTATTTCCTTGCCAAATCAATCAACAAATATGTATAAAATGTCTACTATGTGCCAGGTACTGTTCTGGATTCTGGGGAATACAAAGACAAAAATAAAAGGCTCTTCCCTCCTGGATTTTGAAGTTTAATGAAGGATGTAGCATGTATTCATTTAATTAGAAACCAGATAATTTGTTAAATATGTACTCCCCCATCTTCTAAGGTGAAGGAAATATTTATTTAGTTTTTTAAAAATAAATTTAATTTTTCCATTAACAGAATTTTATTTTTCTCTTCCCACCCTCTCTAGACCCAATAGGAAAGGGGGTAGAATTCTTGAAATATGCATACACACATTCCTTTTCTGGGCATATTAAAATAGTTATGTCACATTCTTTATCTTGGATAAATATTTTTTTCTGTAAGGAATTAATCATTAGTCCTCTAATTCTAATTAGTCCTTTAGAATTATGGCGAGTCATTATGTTTACCAAGTCTGTTAAGTCTTTTGAAATTAGTCATATTTAAATTTTTGTTTGTTGCTCTACTTGATGAGCACTTTGTTATTTTTCAATTCTTTGATGTTACAAAAAATTCCTGCTTTCTTTTTTGAGGGTATAGGCTTAGTAGTGCTATTTCTGGTCAATAGATTTGTGGTTTAATAACTTTCTGGCAAGGTTTAAACTGCTTTCCAGAATAGTGGATAAATTCACAGTGGCACCAATATTGTATTAACACATTTATTTTTTTGAAGACCCTAAAATATTTGCCATTTCTTTTTTCTATCAACTTTACCAATGTGATGGTGTCAGATGGAACCTCAGATTTGTTTTAATTTATATTTCTTTATTTATTAGTGATTTAGAGTTTTTCACATGGTTAATGACAGTTTGTATTTGTTCCTTAGAAAATTCCATTCACTCTGTACATTTTAACATTTTGTGAATGTCTCTTACTATAAATTTGGATCTATTCCACATATATCTAGGAAATGAGATCCTTATCAGAGAAACTTGCTACAGGTATTTTCTTCACAATTTTGCACTTTACCTCTAATTTTATCTGTATCCTTTGTGTTTGTTAAAAAAATATTTTATTATGTTAGTAAATTTGTTCATTTAAATTTTTTTAATTTTCTGTGTTCTTTGCTACATTGTAAACTATTTCCCTATACAAAATAAATCCACATAAATCATCAGCATTTTTGACATCACTAACAAAATCCAACAGGAAGAGATACAAAAAGAAATTCCATTTAAAATAACTGTCGAGAATATAAAATATCTGAGATCTATGTGCCAAGGGAAAGTCAGGAAATATATGAGCAAAATTACAAAAACTTTACACGCAAATAGTCAACTCTAAAAACTGGAAAAATATTAAGTTCTCTTAGATAGGTCGAGCAAATATAATAAAGATGACAATCCTACCTAAACTAATCTATTTATTTAATGCTATACCAATCAGACTCCCAAGAAATTATTTTAATGACATTTTCAAAAATGATGTTTATCAAAGATATGGGAAATATGATTTAGAATGTAAGTTAAGAGAGTTTCCTTCTAAACAATGAGGTTCTCCAAAAAATTCCTGTTTCAAAATAAATTGGTTTTGATTGCATCAAGACTGAAAGCCTTATGGAGTTTTCTAAATTTAGTTCCCAATGACAAGTCAAACAAGTGGTTAAAGAATGCCTACCATTTTGTTTGACATTTATGGTTAGGGGACAACCTAAATAAATGTTCCATTTACCAGTTCATAAATCTTTAACTTGTCACTGAGGATGGAAAATGGACTGACAATGCAAATAAGCAGGAGAAGAGTAGGCTAGATTGTCTCTGGGGAATTAGACATTAAAACCATTCAAACCTTATTATTATAATTATCATTTTACAAAAGTCCATTGTTTACTTTTGTTGTTTCTTAATATACTGTGGCAGTAGATAGAATGCCAAGTCTTGGATTCTTAGAGAATAATTCTATTTTTTTTTAAAATAACTTTTTATTGCCAGAACCCACGCCAGGGTAATTTTTTTATAATATTATCCCTTGCACTCACTTCTGTTCCAATTTTTCCCCTCCTTCCCTCCACCCCCTCCCCCAGATGGCAAGCAGTCCTATACATGTTAAAGAGGTTACAGTATATCTTACATACAATATATGTGTGCAGAACCAAACAGTTCTCTTGTTGCTCAGGGAGAATTGGATTCAGATAATTCTACTTTTTTTTTGTTGAAGAAGAAGAAAATGAAAAAGCTCCCAGGGTACAGCTGTGAATCAAATGTGAATTAGGGATGTTTATACTCATGTAGAAAGAGAAATGTTTTCACAATGTATAGCACACAGTAGGCAGTTAATGAGTGTTCATTGACTAACCAATAGAGAATTACTGAATGTTTAGACAAAAATCCACTTATAGCTACTAGTAAAATCATGTGAGAGGATAATATTCAAGTCTTTTAGGAAATTTGAAAAATGTTTTTTGATGAGTAAACATTTTATAATTTATCTTTGCTAACTATAGTCCCATAAATTAAGATTTTTGTTTTTAATTTTTTCTGTGTGTGTTGCCTCCCTCGGCAACTCTCTCTCATTCATCTAATATTTCCCTCTGCTATTGTTTTCCTAACTATTCTAGACTTTTTCAAGGTTCTTGGGAAGGAGGATGCTAGTTGCTTTTAGAAATCTAACAAGATTGTGCACCAAAGAAAATAAGATAAAAATGAGAAGTTCTCCCATCTTAGGCACAGAATAACATTGCAGTCCAAAAGTTTACATATTTTCACTAGAAGGGAAAAGGTAATAGAATAACCCCCCAAGGATTCAGGGTCCCTTCCAGGGTAAAGACCAGAGGGGAGAGAAGTAATCAGTTCCAAAAACTTCCAGTTCCACAGAATTAGCTTTGAAAATAGCAATGTTAAAAAAGCTTGAAATTTAAGGCAGAGTTTTTTCTTTTTTCTTTCCACATTGAGAATAGAATTCATCATTCCAAATAAAGAAAGAGGGTGGAAAAATGAATAAAGAACAAAACCTTGGCTATAAAAGTCTACCATGGTAGCTATGGTAGAAAGGTCAAGACATAAACTAAGAAGAAAACAATGATGTCAAAATGTACAAGTAAAGCCTCAAAGAAAATTTTGAGTTGGAAACAAATTAAATAAAAATTCCTGGCAGAGCTAAAAATGAATTTTAAAATTAAATGAGTTGTAGAGGGAAAAAAGGTAAATAAGTGAAAGCAGGAGAATAATTTTTTTATTATAGCTTTCTATTTAGAAGTTATAACATGGGTAATTTTATAGCATTGACAATTGCCAAACCTTTTGTTCCAATTTTTCCTCTCCTTCCACCCACCCCCTCCCCCAGACAGCAGGTTGACCAATACTTATTAAATATGTTAAAATATAAATTAAATACAAAATAAGTATACATTTCTAAACAGTTATTTTGCTGTACAAAAAGAATCGGACTCTGAAATAGTGTACAATTGGCCTGTGAAAGAAATCAAAAATGCAGGCAGACAAAAATAGAGGGATTGGGAATTCTATGTAATGGTTCTTAGTCATTTCCTAGAGTTCTTTTGCTGGATGTAGCTGGTTCAATTCATTCCTGCTCCATTGGAACTGATTTAATTCATCTCATTGCTGAAGATGGCCAGGTCCATCAGAATTGATCATCACATAGTATTATTGTTGAAGTATATAATGATCTCCTGATCCTGCTCATTTCACTCAGTGTTGGTCATGTAAGTCTCTCAGGCCTTTCTGAAATCATCCTGTCGGTCCTTTCTTACCAAACAATAATATTCCATAATATTTATATACCACAATTTATTCAGCGATTCTCCAATTGATGGGCATCCACTCAGTTTCCGGTTTCTGGCTACTACAAAGAGAGCTGTCACAACCATTCTTGCACATACAGGATCCTTTCCCTTCTTTAAAATCTCTTAAATATAAGCCCAGTAGTAACACTGCTGGATCAAAGGGTATGCACAGTTTGATAACTTTTTGAGCATAGTCAGGAGAATAAAATTATGAAAAGACATTTTAACAGCGTGGTGAAAGAGGCAGTGTCCTATAATCAGAAGGCAAAATAGCCATTGAAAGAATTCATCTATCATCTCCAGAAAGAAATCCCAAAGTAAAAACTCCAAGCAATATTGTGACTGAATTTCAAAACCATTGGACCAATGAAAAAAATACTGTAAGCAGCCAGGAAGAAACAATCCAAATACCAAGGAGCCACAATCAGGATTACCCAGGACCTAGCAGCTTCTACTTTAAAGGCTCAAAGGGCCTGATATTCTGATATTCTGAATCTGATATTTTGAGAGGCAGGGGAAGTTGGATTACAGACAAGAATAAACTATCCAGCTAAATTGAACATTATATTTCAGGGAAGAAGATGGATATTTAATGAAAATAACACTTTAAAGAAGGCAGAGTCAAGATGGTAAAAGCAGGGATTCACCCCAAACACTGTGAAATAACTTTAAATAATGATTACAAATAAATTTTAGAGCATAAGAACCCACAAAATAAGATATTTTTTTCTTATGTTGTCCAGAAAAACCACAGCAAACCAGGAACAGGCCTTAAGGGGACTGAATCAGTGGTAGCAATGGTGTTTTCCAGATCTCTCGCCCAAAGACACTAAATACAGCTTAGAAGATCAGCAGAAAAGTTTTGTGGCACCTGGGTGAAAGTGATACATAGTTTACTACAGGCCATATGTAGCATAGCTTGTCCCGGCAAACCAGCAACAGACCTAGGGAGTCACTAATCAGCCAAAGATGTCTTTGGAGTTCTCAGACAACAGATGATAAGGAGGTTGAACAACTGGCCAGAAGGAGATTATTGGGGTGTAGTGCTCTGTTGCTTTGCCCATACTTGGATCTAGATCACATTCTTGGTTATCAGACCCGGGTTGAAAAGGTGAACTTGCAGCCAGAACTTGCAATCACAATGAAACAGAAATCCTCTTCATAGTTACAAAGAGGAAAAGAATGAAAAAAAATAAGAGAGAGAGAAAAAAAAACCCAGGAGAGTAGCAAACATACCTCTTCTTAGATCATGCCATCTTGGAACAATTGAAAATTTACAGGTCC
This sequence comes from Sarcophilus harrisii, assembly GCF_902635505.1. NCBI lineage: Eukaryota > Metazoa > Chordata > Mammalia > Dasyuromorphia > Dasyuridae > Sarcophilus > Sarcophilus harrisii. Next base: position 239,140,638 of record NC_045427.1, on the reverse strand, counting down.
CTAAAAGTATCTCTGAAAATAGCTGCACAAATTCCCTAAAACTTGGGACAGCCCACCTTCTTTTTTGAAAGTAGAGCCCTACTTTAATAAACAGTTAAAAGTAAAGTAATAAGCTAGGGGAAAAAAGAGCAAACAATAGAAAAAAAGATTCTGACTATAGAAAATTACTATGGTGGCAAGGAGGATAACAATATACATTCAGATGATAATAAAGTCAAAGATCCTTCATCTAAAGCCTCCAAGAAATATATGAATTAATCTCAAACCACAGGAGAACTCAAAAAGGATTTTGAAAATCAAATAAGAGAGATACAGGGAAAAGTGGGGAGAGAAATGAGAGTGATGTAAGAAAATCATGAAAACCACATCAATGACTTGGTAAAGGAGATACCAACATGAAAATAAAATACCCCCAAAAAATAGATTAGGCAGGATGGGAAAGGAAGTACAAAAAACCAATGAGAAGAATGTTTTTAAAAAGCAGAACTAGCCAATTGGAAAAGAATTCACTGAAAAGGCAGCTCTTTTAAAAGTAGAAGTGGACAAATAGAAAAAGGATATCCAAATTCCCACTGAATAAAATAATTCCTTAAAAATTAGAATTGAGCAAATGGAAATTAGTGACTTAATGAGCAATCAAGAAACAATAAAACAAAACCAAAAGAATGAAAAGAATAAAACACAATGTGAAATATCTCATCAGAAAATCAAGTGACCTGGAAAATAGATACAGGGGAGACAATTTTAAAATTTTCATATTACCTAAAAGCCATGATCAAAAAAACATCTTTCAAGACCCCATATTTCAAGAAATTGTCTATGAAAACTGCTTGGAGATCATAGCTCTTATGCTAAAAGGGAAGAAGGAAAAGGAAAGGGGGAGTGAATTAATCTTCCTCTCATAAGAGTTGGCTTAAAGAGGTATAATATACACACTCAATTGGGTATACAAATCAATCATACCCAACAGGATGGTAGGAGGGAAAGGGAATAAAAGCTGGGTGATGATAGCAGGCAGGGCAGATTGGGGAAGGGAATAGTCAGAAACAAAACACTCCTGAGAAGGGACATTCTCTAAAAAGAGAAAGAGAATAGAATAAACAAGGGTAAATACAATTAACAAGAGTAATTGTGAAAAAAAAAATGAAGCAAGTTTCTCTGATAAACACTTCATTTCTCAAAAATATAGGGAATGGAGACAAATTTATAAAAAAAAAGTGATCCCCCAACACTTAAATGATTAAAAGATAAGAACAGTTTTCAGGTAAAGTAATCATAGCTATAGTCATATAAAATGTTCTAACTCATTATCAGTTGGAAAAAATGAAAAATAAAATGATTCTGAAGTGTTATTACATACCTATTAGATTGGCTAATAGGACAGAAACAAAAAAATGACAAATGTTGGAGGGAATATGGGAAAACATGAAACATTAGTGCATTATTGGTGGAGTTGTGAAGTGATTCAACCATTCTGTAGGGCAGTTTGGTACTATTTCCAAAGGGCTATAAAAGCATGCATATCATTTGACATAGCAGTATCACTACTAAGTCTGTATTCCAAAAAAGATTTTTAAAAAATGACCTATATGTACAAAAGATATTTATAGCAGCTCTTTTCTGGGGGGCACAAAATGGAAATTGAGGGGATATCCATCAACTGGGGAATAACTGAATAATTTGTGGTATGTAATTATTATAGAATATTATTGTACTATATAAGAGATGATGTATAGGATGCTCTCAGAAAAAAAAAAACACAAAAAACAAAAAGACTTTCATTAGCATCAGCTATTGCATGATAGTCATCTGTAAATGACATAACTATTCTCAATAATACAATCATCCAAGACAACACTGAAAGATTTATGATGGAAAATGCTATCCATATCCAGAGAAAGAACTCATAGTACTTGATAGAAATATACTTTTTTAAAATTTTATTTTTCTTAAGGATTTTTTGGAGTCCATGTTTTTTTTTTTTTCACAGCATGACTAAACATGAATAATCTATATTTAATTACTTGCATTATCAGTGAGAAGGGCTGGGAAAGGAAGAAAGGAAAGAATCTAAAATTCAAAGTTTAAAAAAAATGTTAAAAATTATCTTTGCACATAACAAAAAAAAGCTAAATAAAATTTTTAAAAATTCAAAACACAATAAACAAGGAAAAATAAAATATTATTTTAAAATATTAAATTGGTTAAATTTTTTAAAACATACAAAAAAGCAATAAATAAATAAATTCCTAAAATTTATAACCAGACAACTAAAAGATGGTGATTCCATCAAGAAAAAAAGCAAAAATTTAAAAAAAAGAACTGAAAAAAGGAGAAAAAATGAAATATCTCATTGGAAAAATAATCAACTTGGAAATATATCAAGGAGAGATTGTTTAATAATTATTGGTTATCTGAAAGTCATAATTATGGAAAGAGCCTAAAATATCACATTTTAAGAAATTATGCGGGAAGGGAAACTACCTCAATATCTAAGAATCATGGGGGGAGAGGTAAAGCCAAGATGTTGGAAAGGATACTCACTTCTTTCTGAGTTCTACTACTACCCTCACATTAATTACGAAATTCAGCCTCTGAAATAGTGCTAGACTGGCAGAATCCATGAAAATTGGGAGTCCAGCAAATTATCAGCAGAAGATAATTTCAAAAGTTGTCAGAAGAGGTCTGTTTTGATCAGGAATGGGAGGAGAGAAATTAAAAAACATCCATCACAAACTCAAAAGTTAAAGAGTGAGCCCCAAAGCGCCAGAGTCTTATGGGATCTAGCCACACTCACACAGCACCAGGAGTGACTCAGCACAACCCCAGTACAACCACTACCACTTCCTAGTGTCTGTAGAGGAAGCTTGGAACTTCCTGCCCTAAAAGCAAATCCCAACTTTTTTTTTCTAAAAGTGAGTAAAAAGTCAAAGTGAGGTGTAACTATAGAGAGCTTCTATGATGGAGTACTGTCTCTAGATGAAACCCCAAAGAGTGATATAACCTGGTCCCCACCACACAAGGCCCTCCTAGAAGAAATTAAAAGGGATCTTAAAAGAGAGGTAGAAGAAGGTAAAGAATTCCCAGGAAAACAGAATCTGTGAATTGGAAAAAGAAAGAAGGGAAGGGGATGAACATTGTGTCAATCTTATTCTCATCAGATTTGGCTCAAAGAGAAAATATAAGACATATTTGGGTTACAGAGAAACTTCTCTCACATCATTGAAAAGTGGGAGGGAAAAGTCAAAAAGAGAAGGGGGAAGCTGAATAGAAGGGAATACAATAGTAGGGGAAAGGTAAAAGAAAGGGGGAGGGATTCTAAAGGGGAGAGCTGCTTGAAGTAATTGCTGCCCATAAAAGTAATACTGGGGAGGGGGGTAAGGGGAAATGGAAAGAGAAAAGTATAATCTGGGGATAATAAGATGGCAGGAAATACAGAATTAGTAGTTGTAGCAATAAATGTGAATGGGGTGAACTCTCCCATAAAGGAGAGGCAGAAGACAGATTAGATTAAAAGCCAGAATCCTACAATATGTTGTTTACAGAAAACACATTTAAGTCGGAGTGATGCATATAGAGTAAAGGTAAAAGGCTGGAACAAAATCTATTATGCTTTAGGTGCAGTAAAAAAAAAAAAAAAAAAAAAAAAAAAAAAAAAAAAAGCAGGGGTAGCTATCCTGTTCTCAGATCAAGCAAAAGCAAAAATTGATCTAATTAAAAGAAATAAGGAAGGAAATTATATCTTGCTAAAGTGTACCATAGATAATGAAGCAATATCAATACTAAATATATATGCAACAAGTGGTATAGCATCTAAATTCCTAAAGGAGAAATTAAAAGAGCTGCAAGAAGAAATAACAAAACTATAATAGTGAGAGGGCTCAACCTTGCACTCTCAGAACTAGATCAATCAAGTTACAAAATAAATAAGAAAGAAGTTAAAGAGGTAAACAAAATACCAGAAAAGTTAGGTATGATAGATTTTTGGAGAAAACTGAATGGAGCCAGAAAGGAGTACACTTTCTTCTTGGCAATTCATGGAACCTATACAAAAATTGGCCATATATTAGGACATGAAGAACTCAAAATCAAATGCAGAAAGGCAGAAATAGTAAATGCATTCTTTTCAGATCATGATGCAATAAAAACTGGATTTAATAAAAAGCCAAAAAGTAATTGGAAACTAAATAATCTCATCCTCAAGAATGAGTGGGTTTAACAGCAAGTCATAGACACAATTAATAATTTCATCCAAGAGAATGACAATAATGAGACAACATACCAAAATCTGTGGGATGCAATCCAAGCAATAATAAGGGGAAATTTTATATCTCTAGAGGTTTACTTGCATAAAATAGAGAAAAAGAAGGTCAATGAATTGGGCTTGCAACTAAAAAGAACTAGAAAAAGAGCAAATTAAAAATTCCTAATCAAATACTAAACTTGAAATTCTAAAAATAAAAGGAGAGATTAATAAAATTGAAAGTAAAAAAAAAACCTATTGAATTAATAAATCCAACTAAGAGCTGGCTCTATGACAAAACCAACAAAATAGATAAACTCTTGGTAAATTTGATTAGAAAAAGGAAAGAGGAAAATCAAATTTTTAAATTTAAAAATGAAAAGAGAGAACTTTTCACTAATGAAGAGGAAATTAGAGTAATGATTAGGAGTTACTTTGACCAACTTTATGCCAATAAATTTGGTAGCTTAAGTGAAATGGATGAATACATACAAAATTATAGGTTGTCCAGATTAACAGAAGAGGAAATAAATTGCTTAAATAGTCCCATTTTAGAAAAAAAGAAAATAGAATAAGCTATTAATCAACTCCAAGAAAAAATTCCTAGGACCAAATGGATTTACATGTGAATCCTACCAAACATTTAAACAACAATTAACTCCTATACCTTATAAACTATTTGAAAAAATAGAGAATGAAAGAGTCCTATCAAATTCCTTTTATTTCATGGTACTGATACTAAACCAGGTAGAACAAAAACAGGGAAAGAAAATTAATGACCAATCTCCCTAATGGATATTGATGCAAAAATCTTAAATAAAATATTAACAAAAAGATTACAGAAAATCATCCCCTGAATAATATACCATAACTAAGTAGGATTTATACTAGGAATGCAGGGCTGGTTCAATATTAGGAAAACTATTAGCACAATTGACTATATTAATAACCAAATTAACAAAAACCATATGGTCATCTCAATAGATGCAGAAAAAGCATTTGATAAAATCCAACACTCCTTCCCATGAAAAAACACTGGAGAGTATAGGAATAAATGGACTTTCTCTTAAAATAGTCAGTAGCATCTATTTAAAATTATCAGTAAGTATCATATATAATGGAGATAAACTGGAACCATTTCCAGTAAGATCAAGAGTGAAAGAAGGTTGCCCATTATCCCCATTACTATTCAATATTAAATTATGTTTTTAGATTAAAATATTAATTTATTAATTAGAATATTAATACCAGAAATTATTAAATTATTTTTATTAAATTTTAATTTATTAAATTAGATTTGCTATTAATTTATTTTTATTATTGTTAATGTCACTTAATTAATAAATTATTGATTTTTATTAATTAGGTTATTATTTATGTATTATCAAATTTATTAATATTAATATTAAATTAGATTAAATAATATTAATATTAAATTAGAAATGCTAGATTTGGCAATAAGAGATGAAAAAGGGATTAAAGGTATTAGAGTAGGTAATGACGACGCCAAATTATCACTCTTTGCAGGTGATATGATGGTATACTTAGAGAATGACAGAGATTCTACTAAAAAGCTATTAGAAATAATCCACAACTTTAGCAAAGTTGCAGGATACAAAATAAATCCACATAAATCATCAGCATTTTTCTACATCAATAACTAAATCCAACAGCAAGCCATACAAAGAGAAATTCCACTTAAAATAACTATTGATAGCATAAAATATTTGGGAATCTATCTGCCATGGGAAAGTCAGGAACTATGTGAGCAAAACCACAAAACAGTCTCCACACAAATATAGTCAGATCTAAACAATAGAAAAATATTTAGTGCTCTTGGATAGGTCAAGCAAATATAATAAAGACGATAATACTACCTCAACTAATGCATTTATTTATTCATTCATTCATTCATCAATTCATCCAGTTATTTATTTATTTGACCATCCATTTATTTATTTATTTGTTGGTCTAGTGACTGATCAATTTATTTATTTATTAATTTACTCACCTATTTATGTATTTATCCATCATTCATTTATTTATTTGTTTGTTTGTTTATTACTATACCAATCAACCTCCCAAGAAACTATTTTACTGATCTAGAAAAAATAACAACAAAATGCGTCTGGAAGAACAAAAGTTCAAGAATTTCATGGGAACTAATGAAAAACAAATCAAATGAAGGTGGCCTGGCTATACCACATTTAAAACTGTATTATAAAGTAGCAGTCATCAAAACCATTTGGTATTGGCTAAGAAACAGACTAGTTGATCAGTGAAATAGGTTAGGTTCACAAGAAAAAAAATAGTCAGTAACTATAGCAATCTCGTGTTTGACAAACCCAAAGACCCAAAATTTTGGGATAAGAATGCACTATTTGACAAAAATCTGCTGGGAAATTTGGAAACTAGTATGGCAGAAACTAGGCATTGACCCACACTGAACACCTTGCACCAAGACAAGATCAAAATGGGATCATGATCTAGGCATAAATAATGAGATTATAAATAAATTAGAAAAAACATAGGATAGTTTACCTGTGGAGGAGGAAGGAATTTTTGACCAAAAGAAAACTAGAGATCATTATTGATCACAAAATAGAAAAATTTGATTTATCAAATTAAAAAGCTTTTGTACAAACAAAACTAATGCAGACATGATTAGAAGGGAAACAATAAACTGGGAAAACATTTTTACACTCAAAGGTTCAGATAAAGCCCTCATTTCTAAAATATATAGAGAATTGACTCAAATTTATAAGAAATCAAGCCATTCTCCAATTAATAAATAGTCAAAGGATATGAACAGATAATTTTGAGATGAAGAAATTTAAACTATTTCTAGTCATATGAAGAGGTGCTCCAAATCATTATTGATCAGAGAAATACAAGTTACCATAACTCTGAGATACCACTGCATATATGTCAGATTGGATAAAATGATAGGAAAAGATATTGATGAATGTTGGAGGGGATGTGGGAAAACTGAGGCACTGATACATTGTTGGTGGGAATGTGAATGGATCCAACCATTCTGGAGAGCAATTTGGAACTATGCTCAAAAGTTATCAAACTGTGCATACCTGTAATGGGCTGAAGCTCTAGTTGATACACTGAGGTCCCAAGCACATGAGGCTAAATAGTAATTGGACCATACTCTATTAATAAATATGCTTGGAGAAAGAATGATCCCCACCCACTCTTTGTGTAAGTCCTGATATGTTGTATAGGATATGACGATTTTTGTGAGTGGAGGCAGAGGGGCAGGAAGAGAGGCAGGGAAAGGAACAGCTGGCTGGCTTCTGGTCTTGCTGGCTTCCTGTTGCAGCTGCACACAGGATCCCCCTTTCACCTCTGATCCCCCTTCACCTCTGATCCTTCTTCACCTCTACTGAGAATAAAGATTGAAGATTTTCCCTTAACCTGAATTCCTGACTCCGGCTGATTTTAAAATACACGGTCATCACACGTACCCTTTGATCGAGCAGTGTTACTACTGGGCTTATATGCCAAAGGGATATTAAAGGAGGGAAAGGGTCTCATATGTGCAAAAATGTCTGTGACAGCCTTTTTTGTAATGACTAGAAACTGGAAATTGAATGGATGCCCATCAATTGAAGAATGAATGAATTTTATTATATGAGTGTTATGGAATATTATTGTTCTATAAGAAATGACCAGCTGGATAAATACAGAGAGGCTTGGAGAGACTTACATGAATTGATGCTAAGTGAAATGAGAAGAACCAGGAGATCCTTACACGAGCAACATGAAAATTATATGGTGATCAATTCTGATGGGTGTGGCTCTCTTCAACAATGAGATGATTCATACCAGTTCCAATTGTTCAGTGATGAAGAAAATCAGCTACACCCAGAGGGAGAACTATGGACAGTGAAGGTGAACCACAACTTAGAATTTTTACTCTTTCTGTTATTGTATGCTTGCATTTTTGTTTTCCTGCTCAGGTTTTTTTTTCCCTTTTCTTTCTAGATCCAGTTTTTCTTGGGCAGCAAGATAACTGTATAAATATGTATACATACATTGGATTTAACAATTTTTCCCCTTCTTTCCTCCACCCCTGTCCCCTAGATGTCAGATAGTCCAATATATGTCAAATACTTTTGCTTTACAAAATGACAAATAGGATGGTTTCAGAAAAAAACCTAGTAATACTTATATGAACCTATGCAAAGTGAAATAAGCAAAATGAGAAGAATGTTTTTTATAGGAAAAGCAATATTTTATGGATGATCAACTTTTAAAAACTTAGCTAATGATCCTAGATAATTGTAAGATATTAATGATGAAAAATGTCATCCACTTCTATGGAGAGAACTGATGAACTCTGAATACAAATTGAAGAATAATTATTTAATTTTATTTTTCTTATTTTTTGTGATATGGATAATATGGATATGTGTTTTGCATGATATATTGCATATATTGCTTGCCTTTTTAATGGTTGGAAGAGAGGTTGAAGGGAGACATAGACTTGGGAATTTAAAATAAAAAAGAAGAAAAAAATAAATTTAATAACAACAACACACATCTTTTTTACTCCATGATTCCTTACAAACTATTCTGAGATGATTATTTATTACAAATAATGAGATGAGAGCACAAATTCATTAAAGAGTAATTGAAACCTAATGAACAAAGTGCTCAACTTGGAGTTGTAAAGATTTGGTTTTATATTCCACCTCAGACATTTAAAAGTGTATAAATAAGAACAAGTCAATTAATATCTTTGGGCCTCAGTTTCCTCATAAGTAAAATGAAGGAAATGGATAATAAATACAAATGATTTTAAAGACTTAAAAGTTCTGTGTAAGGAAATGAACATCCATGATTTCAGAGGATTGATGAGTAAGGAGAATTTATTTGTTTTCTTGATTGAAAAGAAATTTGCTCAGGGAATAGAACATATAATTGCTGAATTTGTTTAATTCAGGTATTTTTTACTCATCTGTTTCAATAAGGAAAGTGGGAAAGACAAAAAAAATTTTTGTCAGTTGAAAATAATTATTTTTTTTCAAAATGGGTGTATCTTATAATCTATAATGTCACTTTCAGATCTAAATCTTCATATTTGACATAAAATTGAAAACACTTAGAATAGTATGACCTTTCTGGAAAGTTTAATTTGACCTCAGTTATATGGAGTAAATTAGCAATTTGTAGATGCTTCTCTTGGGAAGACTTAAGTTTTCAAGTGTTCTCCCTTACATCTTTTTCATAATTATCATATCTAATTTCCTCTCTTGTCAGAAAGTCAAAATGTTTACTTTCACTTTATAAATTCTCTCCTAGCCTCCTCCCAGTCCCCAGTCCATGCCTGCAGATTGTATTGAGAGATGCTAAGAGAGTCACAACAGAATTAACAAATCACTTGAATTCCAAGAAGTCTAGATAATATGGGTCAAAGAAAAAGCAGAAGAAGTGATAAAATCTGAAATTCAAAAAAAGAATTATTTTTTTAAATAATGAAATATTTTCATTATTTCACTATTATCCTTTTGACAGTCCTTTTTTTGTGTGTTCAGTTTGTTCCCCTTATAAATATGTGAGCAGTATGTTTAATGAGTACACTCTCTGTAAAAGGAAGTATCAGAATAAATATGCTTAGGATAGTGTGTTTCTTCAAGCATCTTGCAAGAGGTCAGTTTTCCCTCAGCCCTGTGAAGCAAAATAAGTAGGAAGTGGAATTTTGTTCTTTGGAAACATATACACATTTGCTTGCTTTGGGGAAGCTCCTGTGTTGGCAAAGATCCAGAAATTGGGAGTTCTTATGATTTTTAAAATAAGCTTTAACTAATTGCTTCTTACATTTAAAGGTAAGAACTAAAGCTTTAATGGGGACAAAGAGGCAGATGTCAAAAGGAGAATTTTTAAGAGGGTTCCTGGGTACCCTGGGCTAAGCTTCTCTTCACAGGGTCATCATTAGGAGAAATAAAATAGGTCCTTAGGACCTTTTCCTGGCCTGACCTGGTACTCTGGACTATGTGGCTAACACTCTCCAACTGTAAAGGGCAAGTCTATAATTTCACTTGAAAATTGTGAACACTAGCAGATGTGTCAGTATCTAGCTAGGACTGTTTCTTAAAGGATAACAGGGCAGTGATGCATAGGAAAAAGAAAGATTAGTAATTCTACCAGCTCTATTTTATCCTTGTAATCTACATGGAGGAGGGAAACATAAAAATGAATGGAATTCTCTGGTTGGTATTAGGGACAGAAAAAGAGCATAGATTTAGATTGGAAGAGATCTTAGAAGCCACTTAGTTTAAATGCCTCATTTTTATAGATGATGAACTAGATAAAATCTAGATAAATTAAATAACTTGACTAAATTCACATAGATGTTGAACAGCAGAACTAGAATTAGTGACCAGGTACAAATTTAACACTTCCACTATACCATGATAAGGTGAACTTTTACTGATAGAGAAAATATGGATCATTACCTTGGAGTCAGGCAGTGTAGGCAGTGGCACAGTTTATTTTGAGAAACACCTGCTTCTGTGTCTCAAAATATACTTCCATTAGAGTAAAGGCAGTACCCTCACAATCTTTTTTTTTTTTTGAACGCACGCTTGTCATTAAAAAGGACACATATATTTTATGTTTATTTATTAATAAATTATACATATTGCTTTGGTGCTAATAATTTGTAATAATTTATGTACTTAATGAAAGTACATTTTATAAAAATAAAAATATTAAAGGATAAAAATAATATTTGATTCTAGCACTAATAAGTCCACTGGAATTTACTGAATAAGAAAAAAGTGATATGTTCAAAGTGGCATTTTGGGAAAATCACTTTGGCAACTATTTTAAAGATAGATTGAAAAGAAGAAAGGCTTAAGGCAGTGAGATGTATGAGAAGGCTATTGCCTAAGTATAGGCAAAAAGTAGCTATGTAAATAAAGAGAAAGATAAAGTTGTAGGAGATGGCATGATAATAGAAACGATGATAGCAAAGGATTAAATATGTAGGGTAAATAAGTGGGAGGAGTCCAGTACTCAGGACACCAAGGTTTTGAATGTGAGTGATTGGAATGATGGTAGTTTCCTCAATAGTAACTGAAAAATACAGAAGAAGGGTTGATTTGGAAGTATAGATAATGTCATTTATTATGCAAATCAAAACCTACCCATGCCTTGTTCTCTCATGCAACTTGTTTGGCCTGCCAAAAATGGAAAAGGGATTAGAATCAGGGTTTTACTCGATTGCTACTGTCATAAAATATGGAACTAGCCATTGGGATGCCTGCTGTAAAAATCATGTAGCATTGAAGCTGTGGGTATTCTGAGGAGGGGAATATTTTTCAATAGTACCTGCTAATTTCTGGCTACCCAAGAAAGAAAGGGAGAGGTTGGAAGTTTATATAGTTGCAGGACAGAGAGGAGTGTTGGGCAATAATAAGTGATGAGAGGTATGTAGTGGCAATGATCAGATCCAAGGTTGATTACTGTATAAAAGGTAGGATAAAACCAGAGGTATATTGGTAAATATTTAACAACCAAAATCTTTCATTTAGCAGTCTTTTAAGATTAATTGGTATTATTATTAACATTTTCTCAATTACTTTCTTAAATATATAACCAACAAAACAATAAATCAATAAATCTGTTTTTCCAATAACTTTACCAGCCTCCAGGATGTAAATACTCACATGAAAATTTAATAATCAGCTCCCTAAAGCCAGAAATCCATCTGAGTTATTTCTAGCACACCCATGGATACAACCAACCTATCCTTTTACTTTCAGGTTGTTGGTCATTTATTTTCTCTTTAGGGTCATGCCCAGATCCTAGTATATGAAGGGATTCCTATTTAGACCCATTGGAATAACATGTTACAAGCCTTTAAGGAAAATAAATGTTTCCTGAGAAGTTAACTTTTGTGTTTATCAAAGATATATGAGTCCTGGAATAGCAACTAATGTCTTCAAATCGAAGTCATTCTCCTCCCTTCATTAATATTTACCACCAGTCTGCCTTTTTGTGGGCTCCTTCTCACCCAATTTAGAGAGAGGACACAACTTTCCTCAATTCTTTTCTTTTCTTCTTATTCTCCCTCTCTTTCTGTCTCTGTCACTGTCTCTGTCTCTCTGTCTCTGTCTCTGTCTTTCTCTCTCTCCTCTTTCCAGCTTTTACTACAAACTTAGAAATCATCCACAAAATATTTAAATATCCAAAGAGTTGTAAGAAGCTTATGTTTGAAACCATAAGATTCTGTACTTATTTTTGTTTTTGAAATTGGGTCTCCATATCTCACCCTGGCTGGAAGTAAAGCCGCCATTCATCAGCCAGATCCTATTCTACACACAAACTTTAACATGCTGTTTTTCTGACCTGGATTGTGTATGTATACTTGTATGTATGGGATTCAGAGATATGCCAGTCCAGCTTATATCTACCTCTAATACTTTAACTGAAGGATCTTCTAAAAGGGGACCTTATATGCTTAAGTTATTTGTCATCCCAAAGGTTGTTATCATTCAGAAAGAAATCAGTTCCAGGTTCCAAGAGCAACCAACATCTACCTCCTCCTTGTCTTAGAACATATTCTCCTACATGGCAAAACCTTGAGAACCTCTCTCTCCCTATGATCACAGAATTGGAGTTTAAAATATGGCCTCAGATAGCCTGGGGAGTCACATTCCTCTAATATGTAATTCATCTCATACAAATTAATGTTCAGTGAATTCCTCATGATTGCATGAAGCTCTTCCTCATTTTCACATAGTTGTTCAAACAAACATTTTCTGTCCTCTGCATATATCAACATCATACACTTTATACTTTGCTATATACTCCCAAGAGTCAGCTTGTTAATATGCCTACTGTACTAATTACCAGGTAAATGTCCTGATAATTTTTTATAACCAGATGGTATTCACAACAAAAGTCATCTGTTGATTTATTTTGGGGGGGAGGGGAAAGGAAGGGTATGTTTCAATATGTCTCTTCAATGTCTTCAATGTCAAATCACAACCAGGATTGAGGGTGTGGGTTTGAGAGAAGAAATATATACATATATGTATATATTTATGTATGTATGTATGTGTATGTATGTATATAGATAGATTGATAGATAGATAGATAGATAGATAATACGATAAGCGATTTTTTCCACAGTCTTACCACCAATATTAGAAGCAGAAGGTGAACTCAAATTTTTGTGATTGCAAAATTCAGTGTTTCCTATGGGTTTCTTCCTCTCACCCATTAAGACCTTATTATCTAAAAACTCTACTCAGATTAGTTAATTAGTTTGTTAGTGACCTTGGGTTTCTTGGAAAATTCCTGAAGGGATAAGAATAGGGTAACCTTAATTGCAGGAGGAGATATAGAAAAAAAAAATAAAACAACAATGAGAACAATAACTGGGCTCTTAAAAGTAAAGAGAGTTCTATATACAGGTCAGGCTAGGTCTGTACAGTAGTGATATTAATTCAATAGTAAAAAATTAGTCAGGAAGGACAGATGGGATTGCCACTGCACACCCTAAAATGTGAAAGTACTAAAGGAATTTGAAAGGACAACCTCCAAAATTGACAGATTAGGAGTTCCAAAATTCTGAGAACCACAAGCAAACTTTATTTTTCCCCCTGAGGCTATTGGAGTTAAGTGATTTGCCCTAGGTCACACAGCTAGGAAATGTTAAATGTCAAATCAAATGCCAGATTTGAACTCAGGTCCTCCTGATTTCAGGATTGGTACTCTACCACTCTACCCACCATCTAGCTTCCCCCAAATAATATTTAAAATATTTCTTAAGTGCTGCTCTGAAAGTGGGCAGAGAAGAGAAATAGGGAAGACAAAGAGGTGATATCTTGTGTTTATACACAATGCCTTTACATCCTTTTTGTCCTTAGTGCAGCACTCTGAGAGAAATACCATACTGTTCTATTTCATCCTATTTTACAACTACAGATGAGTGAAGAGTAAATCTCTAAATCTTAAAAGTAAACCTTCTCTGGTAGTTTGCCTTTCAAAATCATCACTGCATTTGTGATTAACTTATTTTATACATTTTCTGCTAACTCCTGTATTTCCAGGAAATCCAAAGCAATTTATTTGGGAGATAAATTCAAGCTCTTGAACAAACTACACAGAAAATTATGATTGAGACTGAAATTCAAGAAGAAATGTAAAGTTATAATGGAGTTCAATAAGTCTTGAGCTATTTGCTATTTTTATAAGCGAGGTGGCAGAGATCTATGCTATCTAAATGGTTACCATTGCAGCTTTCTTCACTACCACAGTCTGTTCTAAAGAGTTCAATAAGAGTTCCTTGTTATATAAGAAACAATGCAAATACTGGACTTATTTAGCACTTAATTTCTCTTTAAATATATTTAACATATTAAAAATGGCATGTTCAATATGGCACACTTAATCAAAAGGAATTTCTTCAATTCTTTTTGTTAGTGTTCCAAATCATGAAGCCTACAAAATTCTGCTCTCCTTGACAAACTTGCATTGTCTCACCGTCTATTTCCAAATAATACCACCTATTTGAAGAACACATTCCCTGTCCCAAAGGGCAGCAGTCTGATGCACTAGGAGCAGTCTTGGACTTGGAGTTGGAAGATCTGATTTTAAATCCCTCCTTACTTGAATTATTATGATAATTTATGAAATATCATTTTATATCTGTGACCTATTTTATCTTTCAGAAAGCCAGTCATGACAGATATTATGATTACTATTTTATAAATGATTTAATTGAGGCCCAAACAATTGTTACTTTTCAAAATTTACATATCAAGTTAGGTACAGAGTTAGGAATAAACACAAAATTTCTGGTTCCCAATATATATCTACTTCCTCTTTGCTTTTTTCACTTATTTTCTGAAGGGGAAAAGATTGCATTCTTTCCCTGTATAGATTCTACTTCTTACCATCTAGAATTGAAGTTGAAAAGGGGGGAAGAGTTTGAGAGGAAAAAAAAAAAGTATAAGATATTTCCTTTTTTCGTGTTGTTCAGATGTTTCTCTCTTGTCAAGTTCTGGTGACCCCATTTGGCATTTTCTTGGCAACTATAGTGGAGTAGTTTGCTGCTTCTCCAGCTCATTTTGTAGAGAGGAAACTAAGGCAAACAGGGTTAAGTGACTTTCCCAAAATCACACAGCTAATAAGTATCTAAGGCTGAGTTTGAATTCAGGAAGATGTGTCATCATGACTCCAGGCCCAGAATTGTATATACTGGGTCACTTAAGTATTTTTTGCATACTAGTTCTTGATTTTCATTAGATCAATTCTAATTCCTTTTAAGACTTAGAAATGTAAACCAATACTGGTTATTCTATAGAATTTCCTGATCTCATAGTTCACTGATTCATTCAACAAAAAGTTACTGAGCCTACAATATGGAAAACCTATGCTATGCCCTGAGAGAGACATCAAAGAAACAAAAATAAATGCTTATTGCCTTCTAACGTCTTATAGATTCATATTAGTATAGCCCTTCTAGAGTGCTATATTCCCCAGTGGAACATGCTCTATTGGTGTTCCACTTAAGAACATCAAAGTTTGAGGTGGGCCTACTTCTAGTAATGTATAATGGAGGGACTCTGCCCTATTCCACTTTAAGCACAAATAACCTCTGACTAGGCTCTGCCAGTCTTGATGACTCTAGGGGTTTCCTACTGTGTAGTGACAATGTCATTTAATTGAATTCTGAGCCATGAACACACTAAAAGACAAATTATTGCCTCTGAGGATTCTTCTTTTTTAAATTTAAATTTACTTCATTATATGTTTTCTAATTACATGTTAAATATTTAAGTGTTTTTAAAAAATGTGCTTCTCAAATTCTTTTACTCTGTACCATTATTTCCTCTTTCTTGAAAAAGCAAACAATATGATAATGATTATATATGTGCTCATACAAAACACATGTCCACATTATTCATGTTGCAAAAGAAAACACAGATTAAAAACCCAAGAAAACTAAAGAAAGTTTTTTCTTCTTCTTTTTTTTTAAATTTCCCTTTTCTCATAAACCCCAGCCTTCCTTATTATCATAGAAACTTTCTATGGTTAGGTTTTCTCCTTTGCCTACTTATTTTTTAAAATTATTGAAATAAATACAAAATAAAAAACAGAATGGAAAAAATAAAGACAGAAAAGGAAAACAAAACAAAACAACATTATGTGCTCAGCAGACTATCAGGGAGGATTCAAAATATATAACAATAAATTTCTATTTCAAAAAAGCATGTATAATAATAGAAGAAATTATATTCTTGAGTGTCTATTTTTTCTTTGCTTCCTTGTAGATTATTCTTCTGTTCTCTTCTGAGCACTTTTTATTTATTCTTTTATCCTTTGTTCCCCTAAGCAGACTACATTTAAGCATAGATATAGTTATACACACACACACACACACACACATACACACACTATCCATAAATATCCCCTCACACAAACCCACATATACTTAGATACATATATATGCATATGTATTTACCCTTATGTAAACATGCATCAAGAACAATAATAATATGCCTGACATAATGTAGATTTCTCTCTTATTTGAATCTTTAAGTTTTACTTTGTCTAAGCTCAATGATTATTAGCCCTATTTTTTTCCTGAAAATTCGATTCCTGGTCCTTGTTGTAATGTCTATATATCTCTTCTTTCTTATCCTTGATAACTCTTGCACTCTAATTCTGCTTCTTAACTTGCCTTACTATTACTTAACATCCTCCCCTCATGGATCCCTCCCTTATCTTTTCTCCCTGTCCTTTTCTTCCATATTTGTCCCATACCCATGAATCTACACACCTTATCCCACTACTATTACTCCAAACCCTTCTGTATCCCTGTATCTTATATTACCCTTTACCCTTCCTCTTTGTTCTTTTCTCATTAATCTATATATTTTCTACATATGCCTTAAATCTACAGGTCATTTATACCCACCTTATTCTATTCCCTCCCCCATTATTTATTTATAGATTTTGGAGGGTGCTATACCCTCCATGGTACATAAGTAGTGTAGCCTATTTAACCCATTCCTGATGTGACTCCTCCCCCTCTAATGCTTCTATGTTTATTCTTCCTCTGAATCTCATTTGCATAATATAATTACTATTGTTATATTTTTCAGAGATAGTTTTGCTTTTTAGAGTCAAATCATATTCAATTTTACCCCAATCTTTCTTTTGAGCACCCAATTACTGATGTCAATTTTAAACATATGGTATACATTTCCACTTATAAAATATAAAACAATTTATCCATGTTGAGTTCATTGAAACTGATCTTTGAAATTGTTTCTTATATGTTAAGTTTTCTATTAAATTCAGGTTTTTTTGGAAAAAAACTCCTGAAAATCTATAAATTTGTTGAATGTTTTTTGTTTAAACAATTCAATAATATGGATAATTTTGCTGGATATGATAATTTTGGCTGCGGGACTCGTTCATTTGATTGTCAGTATATATGATTCTGGGACTTGCAGTCTTTTATTGTGGATGCCTATAAGTTCTGTATAATTATAATTCCATCCATCCATCATATTTGAATTGTTTTTTTTCTTGTTTTTTGCAAAATTTTTATTGATTGGGGTTTTTTTGAAATTTGGCAATAATATTCTTGTGTGTTTTCCACAAAGGATGTTGTCTTTGAGGCGATGATCAGAGGATTTTTTTCCTTGATATCTACTGTTCCCTGATGTTCTGTCACATTAGGACAATTTTCTGGGATTATTTCTTGCATTATTGTGTCAAGGTTCTTTTTTTGGTCACAGTTTTCAGGCAGTCCAATCATTCTTATATTTTCTTTTCTTGGTCTATTCTCCAGATTGGTTTTTTTCCTTATGAGACTTTTCATATACTGTTCTATCTTTTCATTATTTATGTTTTGTTTTGATATTACTTGGTCTCTTATAGCTTCACTGGTTTGCCCTTGTCCAATACTAACTTTCAAAGAATGATTACCTTAAGACTCTGTATCTCCTTTTCTAGTTGGTTAACTTTTGTCATAATCTTGTTTTTCTTGGATGGTTTTCATTCTTTCATTAATTAATTAATTTTCAGTTTTCTTTTATCTCTCTCATTTGCTTTTTGATTTCTTTTTTATGTTCTTAAATTAATTCTCTCTGGACAGGATACCACATATTGTTACTTTTTGGGGTAGGAGGTTTTTTTTTTTTGTTTTGTTTTTTGTTTTCTTGTTACATCAGTGTTCTCCTTTTAGGATGAAGCCCCGTATTTCTTATTCTCATAGTAAGCTTCCATGGTTGGACTTTTTTCTTTGTTGATTCATTTTTTTGAGAAATATTAGTGTAACCTTCTCTAATAATGGGATGGGGGATGGTGCGTCTGGCTTCACTTCAGCTCTCCCTTCTTATCTGCAACCCCAAATTGAAAACTCCACCCTCCTGTAAGTGCCCAGTAGCTAGCATCATCCTTGCCCCACTGCCTCTGCACTTACTGGTATGCTGATTCCTTTTCTCCTAGGGTTGAGTCTCCACAGCACAGCTGGGTCTGATGTTTCTAATCAGCAGATTTCTTCAGTATTCCTGGACTCAGACTCCCAACTCCCCAGCTATTGAAGAGGTGAATATTTCTTTGGTTCCAGGCAAACCTAGCTAGCCCCAATGGTCGGAAGTAGCTGTTTATGTGCAGATAGCCTGGAGGTGTTTGTACTTCACATGGGTTAGTCCCTGGCCTGGAGTCTTTTTGGTCTTCTTGACAGTGTCCCAGGAAGACTCCTGTGCTGCCTCAAGTCTTGTTTGTCCCAAAGTACAAATTTGTTTTGTTTGTGGGAGATATCTGGTGCTTGAAATTTACTGACTTACTCCATCTTCCACAAAGCCTCTGCCCGCTCATTTCTTAAAAAATAAAGCTTGGAAGATGGTGCCTCTGGCCTCAGGTCCTTCAATTTTACCCTCTGGTCTAAAACCCCAAATTGAGAACTCTGTCCATCTTTAAGTGCTGACAGCCAGCAGAATCCCTGTCCCACTGCTTCTAATGTTTTATCAAAAGAGATTACTTTCATCTTTCCAGATTCAGTGATCTGATTCCCCACACCTGGAAGTTCCTGTGCTTGTAACTGAGGCTACCTCCCAACCCAGGTAACACCTGGGCTCATTGCTTCTTGTTTCAGTGGAACTTAGACTAGATGTATTTAGACTTCACAGGGGCCAAATCTTCATCCTGGTATCTTTTTTCATATCTTCTCTGATTTAGGACCACTATTCTGCCCCATCCAACTCCTATTTGTTTTTAACCTACTCTGTGTTTGCCCTGAGACACAGTTTTGTCTTGTTCTTGGGAAAAATCTGGAAAATTTGGAATTTTCTGACCTCCAGAATCCTATCCTATTGGTTTTTTTAAGAAGTTATTTTCTTCAAAATTTTTTGTATCTTTTACCAAGCTACTAATATCCTTTTCATAATTTTCTTATATTACTCTCATTTCTTTTCACAATTTTTCTTCTGCCCCTTTTATATCTTTCTTAATCTCTTATAGGAAGTTGTCAAGCTTTTCTCCAATTTGTACTTCTTTTTTGTGAGCTTTTGTTTATAATTATTTTTACATCACTATCTTCCGAGTTTGTGTCTTGATCTTTCATGTCACCATAGTAACTTTTTATGGCTAATTTTTTTTCTTGTTTGCTAGTTTTTAGCTTATTTTTTGACTTGACACTTCATAGTACATTTCTTTTCTATTCACTTATTTTAGGGAAGTACTATTCCAAGCTTCAGGATTTTTAAAATTATTGTTTTTCGGAGCTAGTTCTGGGAATCTGCAATGATTTTTATCTATCTGTCTATTTATCCATCCATCAATCCATGTATGCATCCATGTATTTCCAAGATAGTGTGATTCAGGAAGAAGTTCTTCTCTGTAAGCTAGTGTTTACCCAGGAAGTGTTCCTGTTCTCCTTTGGCTGCAAGTCCTAGCATTTTTTTTTGACCCTAGAACTCTGAGCAGGTCTCCTGCTTTACTGCAGCTGCAGGTACTAGTGTTTTTCTCTGCCATAGAATTGTCTCTTTTTTTCCTCTCCGCTCTACAATTGTAACTCAGAATTCCATATGGGCAATGAACTTGCTAACCAGTACCCAATGCTGGGTACCATATCAACAGAGGTTTTCATGTAATCTCTTTTGCTGGGACTTGACCTCCAAACGTTGACCTGCTGTTGCTGTTGTTGCTGCTGTATGTGCTCTGAGCCAGCCCCTACCCCAGTATCATAGGCTTCTCATGTTCTTAGGTCATTTTGAGCTGAAAAAGCCTCATCCCAATTTTTAATTGTTTATACTGCTCCAGAATTAAATTTGATGTATTATTTTTTACAGTTATTTGAAGGGGAATTGTTGGGAGAGTTCAACTAAACTGCTTTTACTATGTCATCTTGACTTTGATCTCTAGGAAGACCTGAGTTGAAGTCCCCTCTCTGGCACATAGTGGTTAGTTTTTATTGGGCAGCTCGCTGGACTTCTTAGTGGTCTACTCCCTATCTACCTCAGTTCTGCCCCAAACTCCACCAATTCTTTAATATGCTAAGTTGTAAAGCAAGTAGACATCTTCCTAGGTACAGTGATTTGTTTGTTTCTGACTGTAACTTCTCTATATTTATAAGATCTGAAATTACAGATACAATATAAATTTGTTCCTCAAATCATATATTTAATGTTCTGAGAGAATTTGTAATTTAAAGATGTCTACTGATGTTTCTTTAAATAAAAACCTGATATCTTTTCTTTCTTTTTATATAACTACATTCCTAAAAATCATATCTTCCCCCTTTCCCTTTCCCAAAGTCAACCTTTATAATAAAAAAAGAGAAAAACAGAAAATAATAAAGAATAACAAGCCCACAATCTTATATACAGTATTCTGTATTATCAATATTTTTTTACCCTTGCAAAAAATAATTGTTGGTTGCAAAGACTAATGTTGGATGAAGTGAGTAGAACCAAGAGAACATTATATGCAGAAACAAGATTATGTGATGATCAACTATAAAGGACTTGGCTCTTTTCAACAATGAGGTGATCAAGGCAGTTCCAATAGACCTGTTTTGGAAAGTTCTATATGTACCCAGAGAAAGAACTATGGAGACTGACTGGTGATCAAAACATAGTCTTTTCACCTTTTATTATTGTTATTGCTTTTTTTTTTGGGGGGGAGATGGTTGTTTTCCCTTTTTATCTGCTTTCTCTTGTATATCATGACAGATATGGAAATATGTTTAGAAGAATTGCATATATTTAACCTATATTAGATTCCTTGCTGTCTAAGGTCAGAGAGAAGATGAATAAAGAAAAAAATTAGAATGCAAGATTTTGTAAAAGTGAATGTTGAAACTTATTTTTATATGTATTTAGAAAAATAAAAAAGCTATTTTTGTGAAGGATGGTAAGGAGCCTTCGCATGCTCTTTCTTTGTAGTCAAGTTTAGTTAGTGGAATTTCAAATAGAATGGTTGATATGCCATATGTATATCTTTTCATTCTTCTTTTTATTTCTTATATTCATCATATTGATATTGTAAGAATAATTATCTTTATATGTCACAATTTGTTTATCCATTCTCCAAATAATAGATACCTATTTTTTCCAGCTCTTTGCTACTACAAAAAGTGTGATTATGAAAATTTGGTTAGATTTGGGGTATTCTTCTTGTCTTTGGCCTCCTTGGGAAGTAGGGAGTACAATGGATAAAATACTGGGTCAGAAAGTTCTGAATTCAATTTTGACCTCTGACACTGACTAGCTATTTGACTCTGCACAAGTCATTTCACATCTTTCTGCTAAGGATCCTAAACTATAAAATGGACATAATAGCACCAATCTCGTAGGGGTGTTGTCACTATCAAATGAGATAATATTTCTGAAGTGCTCAACAGGGTGTTTAGTACATATAAAATGCTAAATAAATGTTAGTTATTAAAAACAAGCAAATAACTTCTTTGGGTCAGCTTAATAGTTTAGTGGATTAAGCAGGAGCCTTTGAGTCAAGAATTCCTAAGTTCAGAACTAGTATTAGACACTTATTAGCTGTGTGAAATTGAGAAAGTTAATTTGTGTTTGCTTCAGTTTTCTCATCTGTGAATGGCAATGTTAGCAATAGCATCTATTGAAGCTGTTGTGAGAATCAAATGAGAAAATGAATATACAATGCTTAGCACGTGCCTGACACATAGCATGTACTATTTAAGTTTAGTGGTTATTATTATTATTTATGTAAAAGAGGAATCTATAGAATCTATGATATGAACATTAGAGTCACTTTTTAGCATAATTGCAAATTGCTTTCTAGAATGGTTGTACTAACTCACATGTGGAAATGTTTTGCAAATTAAAGATTTCTTTTTCACACATTATGTCTTCTTTCTGAAGTTAATTTTTATAATAATAACAATAGTTAACATTTATAGAGTGTTTTAAAGTTTGCAGAGCACTTCACAAGATCCTTACAATAAATCTATGAAATGGAAACTATTATTATTCTTACTTTTGCAGATGAAGAAACTGAGGCAAACAGAAATTATGTGACTTGCCCACAGTAACAGACTATTAAGTCTGAAGCTGAATTGGAACTCAAGTCTTCCTAACTCCACATCTACTACTTTTTTCACTGAACTATTTAGTTAACTGGCATTCATGGAAACATGGAAAGTACTATCTTTTTTGTTCAAGTTTTTGTCTTTTGACCCAATTCATTATATATCTCTAGCTGGAAATTTTGATATGGAATGACCACTTTAGGCATTACTTGGTCTTCCTTGAAAAATTTCTTAGGCAGCTTGATATTTGCTGCCAGAGTTGAGAAGGAAGCTTTCAATCTGCTTGACTACCATGATGTCAGCCTATTAACTTCAATCCTCAGTGAATAAGATCAAGAAATCCTCCATGCCATTGAGACTTCTAACACCATAGAATCATATCTCAGAAAATTGACAAGAAAGGAAGGCAATGACAACCAAATCTAGTTACAGCCACTTGTATGTCTCACCAGTTTTCCCTCCAGCAATACTGATTTGTACTCATTCTAGAATAACCTGTTGTAATAATCCTGGATGGCAAAAAAGGCTATGGCAGAGAACTTAATCCCACTGAAGATCAATTTAACTCATTATTGACAAGTATGTTTTTAATTCTTTAGCACAGGCTTATGATTTTATTTACATGAGAAACGTCTTTCCTGGAAAATTCCAGATTGGTAACTACTCTATAATTTTTCATAGAGAGTTTTAAGGTGGCTCTGAAAAGTTAATTGAATTTTCCATGATTACATAGTTCATATGTGTTAGAAACAGTAGAAATGGGAAATCTTGCAGAGCCATCAAAGAGATTTGGTATTTATTGATTGTATACTCAAGATAAGCCAGAATGAAGATTCAAATGGGACAGTGAAATTGCAAATCTGGCTGACTACAAGGATTGTTGATGTCTTCAACATTAATGAGGAGTTTGGGAGAATGTGGGATTGGGCAAAAAAACAATAAGTACTCTTATATGGACCCTGAGATATCTATAAGACATCTAGTTTGAAAAGTCTAATACAGAATTTGTTACTGGAGCTCAGGAGAGAGATACTTGGATGCATGGACATGGAAATCATTTGCATAGGGATAATTATATCCATAAGAACTGATGAAATCACCAACTGAGAAAGTATAGATACAAAAGGAAAGTTGTTCCTAGATAGAACTTTGATGATAAGCTCTGTTAAGTGTTTAGAAGACAATAAGAGAAAAAGGAAGTTGAGGTATGGTATGCAGAAGGTGTTTTCAAGTTTAATTGCAGAGACGGATGATAAACGACAATAGTTCATAAGAATGAAAGAATTAAGTGAGGATTTTTTTAAAGGATGAGGTGGAGTGACAAAAGGGCAAATTTTCAGATAGCAGGGAATGAAAGAGTAGATATGGAGAATTTAGAAAGGCAGAGAGGATGGTGCTCCATGCAATCTATTAGAGAAGACTGGAAGAGATGGATGAGATCATCCATTAAAGGAAAGATGCTCTTCTTTCGGCAAAAAGGAAAATTTTGAATTGTTGCTGACCTTTCAGAAAAGACTCTCACAAGCAAGGAAAGCTAGAAATATTACAGGCTAATGACAACAAGGAAGCATGACATATTCTCTTTTCCTGGGAAGAAAGAGCAGAAGCGCTGAACAATGGAAAAATTATAATCTCTTTTCTTCAATTTATTTGTGTTATCATATATGAAATATTATATTATGGCATAATTTATTAAGTGAATATAAATATGTTGGGGACTTGAGATTTGATTTTGATTTCATTACTATAGACTCTCTCTTTCTCTGTTTCTATCTGTCTGTCTCTATGTGTCTATCTTGCCCTATGTCTCTCTTTCTGTCTCTGTCTCTGTCCTTCCCCCATCTCATTTTGTCTCTCTCTATTTCTTTTCTCTCCCTTTCTCTCCAGACATATATAGATCAGTAACTTTTTAGAAATAGAACGTCACAAGAGATAGCTGGGCTTGGCTTTGAGTCAAGAAATTTTAAGTTCAAATTTTGAATGTGCTACATTCTCTTAGGGTATCCATGAACAAATAACAACTCCTTTATTTTCTTATTCCACTTTCTAATCCACTTCATTGGATGATTGTTTTTGATTTACAGGAAAATATGTCAAGACCTTAATATTGTAGAGAAAACGAGTACTATGTATTCAGAGAGACTTGTTGAGAGTTATCTTAGATAAATAAAAATCCATCTTACTTAATAATCTTTGCCTCTCTTCTTCCCCTTAGGACTAAACTATCTTAGGAAAAACTATTTTTTATTTGGAAGATTTGAAAAGGGCTATTTGATTAGTCAGAAAGAACACAGAGCTTAGATTCAGGAAAGGCTTTGTATTGCCTCCTTAAAGGAACACAGGATTTCTAGCCAGAGGACTGGGATTCAATCGTACTTCTATCATTTTAATGTGTGTGATACTGGGGCATTCAGATATTCAGAGAAAACTAGTACCCCTGCTGTGAAGGCTGCTGAACCCTTTTCAGGGCTGCTTTTCACCACTGACACCAAGAAACTGTAGCATACACAGTATCCACATCCTGGTAAATTGTTTTGGCAGTTAGAAGTCAGATTGAGAGTAATAGGAGGTTTCAAATCTATAGGTAAGTTGGGGGGGTATTTACCTCAAGCATGTAAACAATTTCCTTGAAATGAAAAGATGAAAATAATTTGTTCCAATAGCTACAGGGATAATTAAAGCAAGTGCTGTGGAGATCTTAAATCCTGGTTAGACATTGGATGTTCCAAGATCATGTACCACATCCTGAGTCATTACCAGTCATCTTGACTTTTGTTTTGCCACTGTACTTTTATGACTCTGGAAAAGAAAGTGGAGGGGAGGCTTTGTGCAATTCTGCCTCACTTAAATACAATTTATGCATAAGTCAAAAATATCACCTATACCATTTTACCATTTTACCTACTTTGAAGTTCTATGGCAACAGGTAAGTGATAAAACAGCAGGTGCAGATGCACTGGGATTTGTAATCATAACCCTGAACACAGGTGGCCCAGGGCATAGTCTTCTCACTGTTTTTTATCAGCAGTGAGATTTGGCAACCTCCCGAGTGTCTAAGAAGTTGCTTAGGTCATGCTGATCACCTCCAGGAATGAGGAAGGGACTAAAAAAAAAGGCATCCTAAAATTGTCTGCTTCATTTCACCTAACCTGGACCTGCTTACCACAGCAAGTAGAAAGCATATCCTGTGGTCAAAGCACTCAAAAATGTGCAAAAACTTTTGCAAAAGTTGACTCCACTCACAATTGGTAGGTATTCATGCTTATGCATAATAAGAAATCCTGTAGACCTAAAAGACAAACAATTCTTGTGAAAGAACTCAGCAGATATAGCATCTGGACAGCAGCCCTGAGTGAAACAGGTTTGGTAAATGAAGGCCAGCTTTCCCAAATTAGAACTTGATATTCACCTTTATGCAGTGGCTGCAAGGAAAGGGGAATATTGTGAAGCTAGCATAGGTTTTGCAGTGAAATTTGACTTACTCCAGTCAAAAAGCTTGTATGCCTCCCAAAAAGAGTGAAAGACAGGCTTATGACAATTCAATTTGCATTTGCAGGAAAGTCCCATGTTACTATCATCGGTGCATATGTTGTCACCATGGCAAATCCTGATGAAATCAAAGAAAATATTTTACGAAAATTTGGTGACCATGGCATTTGAGTAGGCACGGACTGTCAGTTATGGCAGAGAGTGTTTTGAAAGAATAAAGTTGGAAGCAGTACCAGCAAAGGTCACTTCTCTATTGAAGATTTTTATGTCTCATGACATTTTTTAACATCAATGCTGTTCTTTGTTTATGCAAAGCATAGCAAAAAAAAATACCATTGTAAAGAGAAGAGACAAATAGCATGTGTGATGAAGGTGTGATACAGAATACAGGGCCAGTCAGATAATTTCTCCAGCTAAACAGCCAGATTAACAAAAGTGTCAGCCCCATCTCAAAGCATGAAGTTTAATTGGTGGGAAAGCTGAGCCAACACATAGTTGGCAACTGTTCAGCAGAAAAGCAATGGGGAGCCTTCAGAAATTGGTCCTCAGCCCTCATCAACCCAAGAGTCAGTATGGTGTCACAAAAGACTGAGGAATGTAAATCAATATAGTGTTTGCTGCCTGACAATTGCAGGAGAAATTTCCAAAAGAGAACAGAATATTGAACAGAACAGAATATTCAAAAACAGAATATTATTATTTGTATACAATGTTAGGTGATCCGACCAAGGACTGTGATCTTGTCAGTTGTGAGATCTTGTTGAAGATGATAGCAAAAAATGATTGGTCACCCAGAGAAGTCATCAGTGTTGTATTCTACTTCCTTGACAACACACTAGTACAGATCCTGGGTAATTGATGATACTCTCGTATCAGTCACTATTGGAGTGAAGCAGGAATGTTTGCTTACTGTCATGCTTTTAGCATGATGTTTTCAGCAATGTTGTGAACCTTTTTTCATGAGGTTCAAAATAGCATCAATTTCACCTATTGCACTCAGTAAATTATTTAACTTGAAAAGGCTACAAGCCAAGATTAAAGTCAAGAAAGAGTTGGTGTGTGACTTTTTATTCACATATGATTGTACAATCAATGCAGCCTTTGAGGCTGATGTGCAACAGAGCATATACTGATTCTCTGTACCTTGTGCTTATTTTGCACTGATTATTAACACTAAAAAACCTCTGTTGGTCTATTCAGCACTGTGTCATCCATATATGGAAAGAGTGATTCCAGCAAAAATAGAGATTTGAATGCTGTGGATAAGTTTACTTAATTTGGCAGTATATTTTTCATGTATATACACATAGATGATGTAGTTGATGGACACATTGCCAGCGTCAGGTTACTATTTGGGAAATGCCTAAGGAAAGTCTGGGAGAGAATAGGTATTAGACTGCCTACCAAACTGAAGGTGTACAGAGCTGTTATGCTCATCTCATCATTGTAGGCCTGTGAAACTTGGACAGCATACCAGCACAATACTGGGAAACTGAATTCTGTTTGAATTATCTTAGAAAGATTTTGAAAATCAGCTGGAAAGAAAGTTCCTTTCTTTAACTGAACTGTCAAGCTTTCAATTTTTACTGCAGAGAGCACAACTCAAATGGGTGTCCATGTTCAAATCTCAAATGTGCATTTGCCTAAAAAACTATTTAACAAAGAATTCCCATGTGATAAGCACTCAGATAGAGGTCAGATGATGTGATGCAAGGACATTATAAAGAACTTTGAAATCAATTATGAGAT
The DNA here is from genome assembly GCF_902635505.1 of Sarcophilus harrisii. Classification (NCBI taxonomy): domain Eukaryota; kingdom Metazoa; phylum Chordata; class Mammalia; order Dasyuromorphia; family Dasyuridae; genus Sarcophilus; species Sarcophilus harrisii. The sequence goes on along the minus strand of NC_045427.1, from coordinate 239,112,610 downwards.
ATGGAAGACATTAACTACCCATCATGGTGAGCCTGCATCAAAGAAGAAACTGTGTTCTATGAACAAAGTAAAATTGTAGTAGCTGAAAAGAAACAAGATGCACAAATTTAGAGGCCCCTCCTCTCCAAATGTTCATATGGACTATTTGTGTCTGATGTGGTGGAGCCTTCCAAGCTCTTATTGATCTCATCAACCACAGCTGGATATACTGGACTTTGACACAGACATAGTGATGTCATTCTGGTCCTCCCTGAGCATGATGAACAATAATCAACTAATATAGGACAAATTGCCTTGCTGCTCTGGGTCTCAGCTTCTTCATCTGTAGCTTGTGAAGACTGAATTAGATAACTTCTTAGGCAGCATAAAATGTGTGTGTGTGTGTGTGTGTGTGTGTGTGTGTGTGTGTGTGTGTAGGTGAAAGCATATATAAACTTTCTTTGGATAAACACTTTTTTTTAAAGATGAATACTTCCTGGTTATTATTATTAGCATCAATTCTCACAGTTATTCAAGTGTACAGAATTGCAAGTTAATAGAGATTTCTGGTCAGTGGCATTCTTAAGAAATCAGTTTTTCCTGTGTGGGAGAATACTTGGCTCAACTTTTTTTCTTAGTTATTAATAAGTTACCTGGGAAGGAAAACAGAATGAAGACTGTAATTAGTAGCATTCTAAGACTTTACTACCCACTGTTTGGTTCTACTTACAAGTAACATATCTAATTAAAATCCTTCAGAATGCAAAAGCAACTTGTAGTTCATTTCATATTTTAAAAAAGAGAGTTTATTATTTTTGAGACTATGTGGAATCTTTATTAAGATAGGAATAACAGGAGCTAGTAGCAATTAAATCTACCATACAAGGTGTGAGGAAACATTTTGAAATGAAAGAATTATGAGTTGGTGACATTCTGTTACACATCTCAATAAATTTGGGCTAATTTAATTGTTTGACTATTCAGGGTATTCATAGAATGAACATAGATTTGAGTGTATTTGGAGTGAGACAGGTAGAGTAAAATCACATAGATCCAGATTCTCTCAGCACTTAAACTAATCCCTTGGTGGGAGTTAGGCATTTTTGGAGATATATAAAATTCTTTCAACACTGTGGTACCATTTAGTTAATGGTTGCCTCACTGCAGGAAATACTTCCCTACTGTCCATAAAAATGGCTAGAGAAATTGAAGGAATTCATTCTTCCTTTGATTTTAAGCTCTGCCCTCCAGAAAGTTCAGGTATTTATACTGATCACCAGGTGTGTCATTTCTATTGATGAACTATGGATCAACTAATTAAGAGAGCAACAACAATTCAATCTAATTCAACAGAAACTTATTTAACACCTATTTAGAACATTGTGTTAAGGCTAAAGCACATATGTACTTAGAACTGAAAAAGATATTAAAAGCCTTGTAATCTAATTCCTTCATTTTATAGATAATGAAAGTAACTCTCAGTAAGGTTAAATGACTTGTCCAAAGTCATAGAGTCTGAAAGAAGTTCTAGAACTAGGATTTTCATGCCAATCTTCTGACTCTAAATTCAGCATTTTCAAAATTACACCTTACTTGATAGGGCTTGCAGTTGAGTAGGAAGGTTAAAAAAACCCCAACAATATACAAAAAATATGTTATAAAACTAATTCATGAGGGTCATAGAAAAATAATAAAAATCATGTTTTGCTTGCTTGTATTTGTATTCTAAGAAGTTAGACCAGTACCTGGCTCATAGTAGTTGCTTAACAAATACTTTATATATCTCCCAACCTACATATCTGTCTGTCTATCTCTGTCTCTCTGTCTTTGGGTTTCTATGTCTTTCTGTATGTCTGAATCTCTCTTCCATGCATTTTTAGAATGGGAAATGAAGTTACTGAGTTGAGGAGAAGAGGGAAAGCCTCTTGTGAAAGATAGTATTTGTTTTGGTCTTAAAGGTTAAAACATATCAAAAAATTTAAAGAGATTAAAAAACTCTATATAGATCATTGCTATACTTATGTATAGCCTACATATATGTACATATCAACATACATATATATAAACATGCTAATATTTAGCTTTGTTTCTGTCTCTCTCTCTCTTCCCTTCCCTCTCTCTTTCTCTCTTTCTGTCTGTCTCTGTCTCTCTCACATACAAACATACTCCACATACACTCCCTTTGTCATTCAGTCCATCTTTCTTGTCTCTAACCCTAATTTCTTTTTTGAACTCTGGTGTAACATCACCAACAAACTTTTGGACATCTTCAAATTTTTATGTATCATAGGCATCTCAAAGAGAACATATCCAGTTTGAACTTTATTTCCCTCAATAAACCTCCTCTTTTTAACTCCCCATCTTCTTCTCTTCACCTAAGCTTACAGCCGGAGTGTGTCATCTTTGAATCCTTACTCGTATGCACTCCAAATATACAGTGTTGCCTTGAAGTTTCTATCTCCTAACTTCTTCCTTTTAGTTCCCCAGTTTCTATCAACATTAAACCCAACTGCCACCTCCTCTAGGAAGCCTTTCCTCAGCCCTGAAGGTTGATGTCTTCTCATTTTTAATTTCTTTCCTCCTGTTCACCTACTCTTTATTTTATATTGATGTAGTCTTTGCTATGTTTCTGTCCCATTAGATTGTGAGTTTCTTAAGAGCAGAAGTAAAATTTTTGCCCTTTTTTATCCCCAGTATTTGGCATAGTGCTTGGCCCATAGAGTTTAAAAAAATATTTGTTGTTGGATTGATTAAGTCACAAGAATGAGAACCAGTTTCATAATATGTACAGTTTCATGGAAGCATAATTTCAGTTTTCAAGGAAATATCATTTCTGTTTTCATGGAAACCTCCTTCATAACAATTGTCTGAGTTATTTGGTAATAAAGATTTTCTGACTTCTAAACTGAGTTTCAATAGCTTCTTGAATCAGGAGATATATTTAGAAAAAATGATTACTACTTTCACTTAGAGTCAGTTGAATTTGGACTTTAAAGGGCCACAAATGTTCTATAGGTCAGGTTCCTAATTAGATAGATGGGAAAACTAAAATCCAAAGAAGAAAGGACACTTTTTTCAAAGTCACGCAGTGAATCAGTTAATAGCAGAACTGGGACCACAGAAACCAGATTTCCTGATAGGTTCAATGGTCTTTCTTTTTTGTTCTTTAGAAATATATATTTTTATAAATCACTATGCTATTATTCCTTTAAGGTTATTTTTTCTGAAACTGTTTTCCCAAAAAAAAAAAAAAACCTGCTTTGAAAATTAATAACAGAAACAAATTGTAGGTAAATTGTACAGCTCTCTATGGAGACTATTCTTCTCAGGTCAATTTGTCATTTATTTTATTGGAAATGTACCTTTTGCAATAACACTTATTTATCCATGCTATTAGATAGTAATTCCTTGGGCAGCAGGATTAAAGTAAAAACTCCATGCCTAACTTCTACTCTATTTTGTTGCCTTGAGCCACCCAGAATGTTGTCTAAGGGAATTGTAAATTAGACAGGAATCCATCACATTTGGTATTTTAATCATTATATTTAATCTCATTAAAATAATACCTGTTGAAAGCAGCTAACTACCAAACTAATTTTCTCATTTGTACACATTTAATTTAATTCAACAATCTTTTATTAAATGCCTACCATCTGCAAGGCATTGTACTAGGAAGTATGAAATAAGGCCAAAGGAAGGTAGTAGAGAACTTTCAGTGTCACATCCTTTGAAATATGGGAGAAACTTAACAATACTGAAATATCCAAGTAGGGAGAGAAAGTTAACTGATAGAGAATAAGAGGAAAAACATGTGAACAATTTGGGGAATCTAAATGAATTCAAATTAGAAGGAGAAGCCAGGTTTGAAGACTATTGCAATTGGCATAGAATACTCATACATTAAAGAAAGCACATATTGCAGAAACATACAGAAAAGTATAAGTTATGCATTGTTGAATATACAATACCCAAACACTTGTTTTTTCTGCATTAAATATGTAATTTTCTAGAGTAAAAATAGTTTTCAATCCCTTCTATTCATTTATACAAATATGAATGTAGAGATTTGGATTTAATTAGGGAAATTTAGAATAAGAGTTAATGAAGTCTTCATGCCTTTGCCCTTGGATGCTGTTGCATATGCTATGGGGATCTGTGTCTTTAAGAGGCTCCTTAGAGGAATCATTTGTACTTAGCATAAGATATGCCATTCTGGCTGACAGCTCTGTTCTTCAGTGAATCAGAAGTGGTATTTATGAACTGCGAGTCTGTCATTTCTTTTTTTTTTAATTTTAAAAAATTCCTTAATACTTCCAAATATTTTCTTACTTAGAGAACTTGCATTAAAATCCTTAGTCCCTTTAGACTAGGAAAAACAGAAAAAAAGTTCCTCCAAGGGAGAAAAAAATAGGTCAAATATTTGGGAAAACAATTTCACTTTGGACCAAAAATCTCCAGGCTTAGATACCCACAGGAAAAAAAAAAGAATAGAAGGGAAAGGAAAGTAGAATATTCTCTGGTTTCAAGGATATTGACTTTAATTCTGGTTGTTTTATTTGACTCAATCTACTCCTCCTTGATGCCAACTCATGCTGAGCTTTTTCTTCTCTACTGCCTCAAGATCCATCTAATGTTAAGCTTGAGCTCTTCTTCTGTTCAAGTTGCTATAGTTTCCTGAGTCATCGCCAAACCACCACTATCTCACTTACAAAGTACAAGCACTTTATACTTTCTAAGTGCATCACTGTTAGGATTCTTTGAGTATGAAAGGTGTCACATAAAGCCAAATTGCCTTCTTCCGCTACATAAAAAGTCCTATGATTCCTCATCACTCTACTTTGAAAGGAGCACAATGAGCACATTCAAGCACACTCCATGTGGACTCTCGTGCAAATATATTGTAAATTTCATGCTTTGTTCAAATGAGTTGACAGCTATCTTATGGTGAAAATACCTTGGAGATAATCATGCTGATTGAATATCCCTAAAGTCAAATTTTAAGGAACAGATTCTTTCAAGAGAAAGATGAGCATCCAAAGCCTTTGTGAATAGTTCCAGCTTAATCGCTGTTCTGGTTATTATGGAGATTTAGCGATTCATTTGAGAATTATATGATGCTTAGTTTTCATTTGAATCCTGCTTTCCTGATTCCTTTTGACTGGGAAAAAAATGGAAGGGAGAGAAATGAGAGGCTTAATCTATAATTCTACTTTGGCTCACCATAGAAAACATTTATCAGCCATATATAACACTCGCCAATGGAACAATCCAAGAATTAAATGCCAAAGAATCCAAACTATGACAGCTACTTAAAAAAAAATGACTGGTAGCCTGATATTGGAATTGGGGCTTTAATGATGTAAGGACAATTTATTAATTTGTTCTCCCTTAGAACAAGCATGAAATCAAGTTGTGATTTTTTTTATACACATATTCAAAGAAGTCAGCAAGGGAAAATTTCCTTTGAAATTCTTTTTTTTATGTGAGGCAGCTCCGAATTATGCTTTTCATGACACTACACAGCTGCATTAATAACAGAATTCAATGAGTACTCCCTATGCTGTTCATTTCATAGAGGGCTTCTTTCTTTGGTGTGAATGTCCAACTAGAAACAGAAAAAACCCTTGGATTCTATTGTATAGTGGCTAATGAAACTTCAAAAATAATCACAAGAGTTTCAAAGGTGTGTGGTAAAGTTCTCAGAGAGAAAAGAAACAGACCATTCAACAACTGTATCAACAGACCTCCCTATTGGCAAGAATAGAATATATCTGCACTTATGGCTAGTTGAATATTTCTGAAAAGAAACAAAAAGAGATTTGCTTAATTTTTAATTTTCTCTTTTGGACAGTGTGGGAGAGAAATAGCAGTTTAAACATATAACTATGAACCACTCTAAGTGTGAATGCCTCATTACAGATCATATACTTAACAAGCAGCCTTCAGATTTACACATGTGCAACCAATTTAGTCAGCAATTACTTAGTTGATGACAATTAGTTGGTTGACTAACCCCTCAATTAGTGCATGCAATTGCTTAAAGTTATAGAGTTGAGTCATTTTAAGCTTCCTTGACTAAGCATGGACAGGAGTATCATGCATGACTTCTGTTTGGTAATACAGAAGTCCAGTTTTGTATCAAATAGAGAAAATAGAATATATATGGAGTGAAGTGTTAATACTGGGTTTATATCCCAAAGAGATCTTAAAGGAGAGAAAAGGACCCACATATGCAAAAATGTTTGTGGCAGCCCTTTTTGTAGTGGCAAGAAGCTGGAAACTGAGTGGATGCCCATCAGTTGGAGAATCGTGAATAAATTAAGGTATATGAATGTTATGAAATATTATTGTTCTGTAAGAAATGACCAGCAGGATGAATACAGAGAGGCCTGGAGAGGCCTACATGAACTGATGCTAAGTGAAATGAACAGAACCAGATCATTATAGATGGCAGCAAAACTATATGACAATCAGTTCTGATGGATGTGACTCTCTTCAACAATGAAATGATTCAAACCATTTCCAGTTGTTCAGTAATGAAGAGAGCCATCTATACCCAGAGAGAGGACTGTAGGAATTGAGTGTGGACCACAATATAGCATTTTAACTCTTTTTGTTATTGTTTGCTTGCAATTTTGTTTTCCTTCTCAGGTTTTGTTTTCTTTTTAGATCAAATTTTTCTTGTGCAGCAAAATAACTGTGTGTGTATATATATATATATATATATATATATATATATATATATATGATTTAACATATTTAATATGTATTGGACTACTTTCCATGTAGGGGAGAGGGTGGGGGTAAGGAGGGGGAAATTTGGAACAGAAGGTTTTGCAAGGATCAATGTTGAAAAAAATTACAAATTTTGTAAATAAAAAGATATAATAATAAACGAATTTCAAATATATATATTATATATATATATATATATATATATATGTACATATACACATTTATGGAGTGAAAGAAAGAAATATAGATGCCTTTAATTTTTACCATCACAATACCTCTTCTGCCAGGAATGATATATCCTCATCCATAAATGTGTCTAGAATTAGAAATATCTAAGAATTAGAATTGCCCCCAAAGTGGAATGAAAATCATTACTTAGAGACTGGATAATGATTTTGGAACTATGCTATAGAAGTAATTCACACACACATACACACACACACACACACGTGTGTGTGTGTGTGTGTGTGTGTGTGTTGTAGATTAGATAACATTTGAGATTCTTTCCAACTTTGAGGTTGTAAATCTTTGAGAACTTTGGATGATATAGTCAGGGTATATACTAAATATTGTATAGCTCCAGGCAGCCTAGGAAGACCACCACGATCTTACTCTTCTTTGTATGTCTTCTCTTCACTCCCACAAAAGAAATACATCTCAGGACCTTTGGTGACTTTTCCTCAGGGGTGGACTAGAATTGGTAGGAACCTTGAACTGAATGTTACATTTCCAGGATCAGCATTTACACCTCAAAAATCACCAAATGCTCTAAATCAATCTTGATTTATTGTTTTGTTGACTGTCTGGATTTAAAATGATGGATAAAGTGTTAATTATGCAGATTAAGCTCAACCATGCATACCCCATGTCTACCCCAGCAGATCCAATTGTTAAACATTTACCAGCATTGCTTAGGCCCCATCAGAAGGCAGTCAAACCAAGTCTTACCAGAAAGACTGTTACACCATACTTAGATGTACCAGTGTGATTTTTGGAATGCACATGTACTCTACTTTTTTACATGTACTTATTCTTTTTTATCCCATGCTACTATTATTTATGTCTTTCTATCCCTCTTCTATAGACAACATACCTATAATTTTTCTCTAGTTCTTTAAATATTTTGTGAATTTTAGATTAAAATTTGGGTCTATTCTTTACTGATGCTATGTGACCAGCCCACCTCTTTCAGACATATAAATCTTAAATGGCATCTTTATAATTACTATTCATGCACAGGTCCTTAGTTATAATATTCTATGCTCAACTGACTTAGTTCTATCTTGTATCTAACAATTGGCTATCAGAAATTTTCATTCTAGTGACAACAGATAGAAAATGGATATTAAAAAGGTGATCTTTTGAAGCAATAAATTACTTGGAATCATTAAAGGTAATGACTGTTCCAGATCTTAGTTGTGTTCTAGTGCCACAATCCTTTTCCTATTGAATTCTAGTCTCAGCATCTCTAATATCCAAGTTATAGATAGAATAGGATAGATAGAATAGGAACTGGGTCTGTGGGTCTATTCACCAATATATATCAAAACTACCTCTTCGTTTTTATTATTAAAAGATTGCCTGGAGGACTTTGAAATTAAATCATTTGCCCAGGCTCACACAGTCAATATACTTCAGACTCGGTACATGAACTCAGATCTTTGTGATTATGAAGTTGGCTATCCTCTATGTCTCACTGAGAAACCAATTTAATGTACTGTTTATATAATTATACATGCCCTCTGAATGTATATGTGTATATATATATATATACATATACATATATATATATATATATAAATATTATATATTATCATATATAAAACACATGCAAACCGATGTAATGTATATATGTAGGTGTATAATCTTTGAATTCATGTTCTAATTTGAAGCTGAACTCATTTGAATGACCAAATATTTCATCAAGGTCCTACAATGTTGCACTAAATGTGATCATTAAGATGTTATCTGGGTAAATGTTACAATGGAAGTACCTTTAGAGGTTATCCTATAAAACCATTTCATTTTGAAGATGTGGAAATAGGGGCCCATGGGTATTAGGTAATATTCCCACAATCATATGTGTAGTAAAATGAAAAGTCTTATCATTTTGGGCCTAACTCTAAATCAAGCACTCTTTTCATTGTGTCCTGTTGCAGAACTTTTATCTTTCTTTTTTTTTATTTTTTTATTTAATAGCCTTTTATTTACAGGTTGTATATATGGGTAACTTTACAGCATTAACAATTGCCAAACCTCTTGTTCCAATTTTTCATCTCTTACCCCAGGTGGCAGGATGACCAGTAGATGTTAAATATATTAAAATATAAATTAGATATACAATAAGTATACATGACCAAACCGTTATTTTGCTGTACAAAAAGAATCAGACTCTGAAATATTGTACAATTAGCTTGTGAAGGAAATCAAAAATGCAGGTGGGCATAAATATAGGGATTGGGAATTCAATGTAATGGTTTTTAGTCATCTCCCAGAGTTCTTTCTCTGGGCATAGCTGGTTCAAGAACTTTTATCTTTCAAAGGAAAACCTTCTTCTGTTTGTACTTTTCAGAGGATATCCTACATAAAACTTGAAAACACCTTCAATGAACATATGTTTTCTTCTTATACTATGTTCAATATTGATACTCAACAGATTGTTGAATAAAGTTTTCTCTGTGATTGCATCTGCCACAGCATCTTTTTTGACTTTATTCTTTTTATTTTCAATAGTATTTTACTTTCTTCCTCAGTTACATGTCAAGAAATTTTTTAAGCATTCATTTTTACAAGATTATGAGTTCCAAATTTCCCTTCCTCCCTCTCTTGCCTCCCTGCTTCTAAAAATGTTAAGCAGCTTGATTTAGTTTATATATGTTTTATCATGTAAAACATTTCCATATCGGTCTCAGTCATGAAACTTTTTCAAAGGAAAAAAAAATGAGAAACAATAAAGTAAGTAAAAAATGCTTCAATTTACATTAAAAGTCCATCAGTTCCTTAATTAGATATAGGTAACATTTTTCTTCATGAGTCCTTTGTACTTGTCTTGAATCAATGTATTGCTGAGAAAATCAAGTCATTTATAGATGATTATCACAGAATGTTGCAGATATTGTGTAAAATTTTCTCCTGGTTCTCCTCATTTCGTTTGCATCAATTCATATGAGTTCAGGTTTTTCTGAAATATTCCTGCTCGTTATTTCCTATTGCACAATAATATTCCATTACTTTCGTGTACTATACATTCCCCAATTGATGGGTATTGCTCTAGTTTCTAATATTTTACCACCATGAAAAGGACTGTTATAAACATTTTTGCACATGTAAATCCTTTCACCCATTTTATTATCTTTTTGGAATACAATTCTAGCATTGCTATTGATAGATTAAAGGTTATGTACAGTTTGTTTGCACTTTGGGCATAGTTCCAAATTGCTCTCCAAAATGGTTGGATATTTTCATAACACCACCCACAGTACATTATCGTTCCAATTTCCTACATCTTCTCCCACATTTATCACTTTGATTTTTTGTCATATTTGCCAATCTACCAGATAGAAGATAAAACATGTAGTAGTCTGGCCAATGGAAGATGCCTATTTCCCGGAAACTACAGGTGGTGTTTCTAGGAGCTGGAGTATGTTGGCACCTCTGGCTATGTTCTATTGATTTTGTTTGTGCAAAAACTTTTTAGTTTAATGCAATCAAAGTTGTCTATTTTATCTTTCAAAATGTGCTCTCCTTCTTTTTTGGTCATAAATTCCTCTTTTCTCCAAAGATCTGATAGGTAAATTATCCATTGTTCTTCTAATTTGTTTATGGTATCATCCTTTATGCCCAAATCATGTATCCATTTTGACCTTATTTTGGTATGGTATGCTGAGTTTCTGACATATTTTTTTTTCCAATTTTCCCAGCAATTTTTGTCAAATATTGAATTCTTATTCTAGAAGCTGGATTTTTGGGGGGTTATTAAGTACTACATTGCTACAGGTCTTGATTATTGTGTCATGTGTATCTAATATATTCCACTGATTCACCACTCTATTTCTTAGCCAGTACCAAATGGTTTTGATGACTGCTGTTTTATAGTAGGGCTTTAGTTTGGTACTGCTAAGTCACTATCCTTTGTATTTTTTCCCATTAATTTCCTTGATATTCTTGACCTTTTGTTCTTCTAGAGGAATTTTGTTACGATTTTTCTAGTTCTATAAAACATTATTAGTTTAATAATGTTTTGGCAATTTGGTTGGTATGGCACTGAACCAGTAGATCAATTTAGGCAGAATTGTCATTTTTATTATATTATCTTGGCCTTGCCATGAACAATTGACATTTTCCAGTTGTTTAGATCTGATTTTATTGTGTGAAAAGTGGCTTGTAATTGTGTTCATGTAGTTCTTGAATTTGTCTTGACAGGTAAGCCCTGGAGTATTTTATTTTGTCTACAGTAATTCTAAATGGAATTTTACTTTCTATCTCTTGCTGATGGACTTTGTCAGTAATATAAAGACATGGTGATGATTTGTGTGGATTTATTTTATATCCTGCAACTTTGCTAAAGATATGAATTGTTTCCAGTGGGTTTTTTGATGATGTTCTAGGATTCTCTAAGTATATCATCATATCATTTACAAAGAGTGATAGTTTTATTTGCTCATAATGTATTATAATTCCTTTAATTTCTTTTTCTTTTCTTATTGTTAAAGCCAGTATTTCTAGTACAATGTTGAATAATAATGATGATAAGGGCATTCTTGTTTCACCCCTGATCTTGTTGATAATGTATCCAAATTCTCACCATTAAAAATAATACTTGCTGTAGGTTTTCCTCTGGATATGTTAAGGCAGGTAGGAGGTCCTGGCACTGTCATTTGTTTTCTCTACCACACTGAGGATCAGGATTGTTTTCTGGTTTGCTAATGTTGGACTTGCTGCCAACACTCTAGGAAGCTTCCTGTTTTGTTGCATTCTCCTTTATTAGAGTAAGATGGACCATTCCTGCCAATCTTCCAAGTTTTCTGGGTCAAAGAATTGTTTCACTCCGTCTGCCTGCTGGTTCTGCTGCTCTATGACTTGTCTTGGGTTGCTATTTTATGGTCACTTGGAGATGAATATGGGAAAGTTACAGAGATTTTCTCCTTACTCTACCTTCTTGGTTCTCAGAAATATTCTACAGAATCTTAATAGATAGATGGTATAATGGCTTAATATATACAAGGTAGACTTCTTGTTTGAGAAGAACTTTTATGCTGAAGATTATTCTAGTGAAGCAATTAAAAACATTTAACAAACAATAAACACAGTGAAATATATTATGTTTTATACCTTGTACAATTATGAAATATAGTTTTCTATTTAATTCACACACACATACTTATGAAGTTTTTTTTTTAAATCGATCCATCTTTCTCTATTAACAATTTCATCAAGAAAACCTCTGGTGTCTATCTAGATAGACCATTTTCATAAAGATACTTTAGAAATGAGAAAGTATATACATGGGTCAGTTTTTGATGATATCTTAGTCACTGTTTTTAGTATTACTTACATATATGGTTCCCCCCCTCCTTTAAGGACCATGTTTTTAAGACATCTTAAATATTATTCTTGAATTCACTTCAAGTTGTATTATTCCCCCAAATAAATATGCATTTGTTTGGTCAAGTATAGATATGTGGTCAAGTATAGATAGATATAGATATGGTTTTCTTCTTTTCATTTACTATCTCATTTCCTTCTAGATTCACTATAGGTATCTCTTTCTGCATAAAGCATTTTCTGGTTTGCTCAGATGACAGAACCTTACCTTCCATTGTAATTTCACATCTCTTTTACATGTGTTTACTATGTATATGCAAATGTAAAATTGGAATGTAGCTCCTTCAGAAAAAAGGCCTAGTTTACCTCTTTCTTCATATATCTAATATTTATTACATAACAAATATTTAGCTGTCTTGATTTAAATTGGTAAGTATCATTATTATGCAAAAACTCAAAAACTGAAGTATTAATAATCCAAAGAGTGACTATTGTTTATAAATATGCTCCATTTTGTGACCATTTATTGTTCTTCCATTTTGATCAATAATGTTCTCAAATTACTTTGGTTAATAATCTCACCAAATTTTTTTCAATTTTTTTTTATCACAACTATTATTGATTCTTTTGTATAGTAAAAATGCAATCTTATTCTTTCTCTCTTTCTCTTTCTTTCTCTCTATTTTTCTTTCTCCACCACATTCATACACATACACATATTAAATTAGTAACATAAAATATAAATATAACATAATACTTGGGGTAAATATGACAATTCTACTTATTAATATATTAAACGGTTCAAAATCTAATTCTATAGAAACCTTATATTTTTGTTGAATATTAATATAGTTATCACTAAAATACCAAAAGGAAATATGGAAGCCAGCAAAAAGGCAAAACATTGGAAAATGTAGTATTCTTTTCAAAGAACGACAGGAAGGCCAGTGGATTTTAGCACATGTAGATGGATTAAGCTATAAGAAGACTGAGATTGGAAGGAGCCAGGCTATGAATGGATTTAAAAATTAAATACAGGATTTTGTATTTGATACTTTAGATAATAGGAAGTCACAATGTATATTGAAGAGTGATGTGATAAATTCAGACTTAAATTTTAAGAAGATCACTATAAATGATGAGTGAAGGATGGATTGGAGTAGAGACTTGAGACAATGAGACAAAGTAACAGATTATTGCAATAGTCCAAGAATAAAGTGATGAGGACTAGCAGAATCAGAGGAGAGAAGGGATTGTTTATGATACACCAGTTATGGAGGTAGAATCAAGATTGTATGTGTTTTTTGGGAAAGGGTGAGGACAATTGTGAGGACAATACCTACATTGAGTGTGAATTGGGTGACTAGGAGTAGGGAAATACTTTCATTTATAGTGTCATAGCTTTATGTGTTGTTTTGCAGTTGTTTAACAACAAACAAACAAAAAACCTTCACATTGTAAATGATTTCTGGTTTGTCTTAGTATTATAGAGATGCTGGTGGATAGAATTCTGATCCTTGAGCCAGGAAGACTCATTATCCTGAGTTCAAATCTGGCCTCAGATACTTACTAGCAGTGTGACTCTGGGCAAGTCACTTAAGCCTGTTTGCCTCAGTTTCCTTATCTATAAAAAAAAGGAAATGGCAAACTAATCTAGTATCTTTGCTAAGAAAATGCCAAATAGGGTTACAAAGAGTCACACATAACTGAAAATAATTGAAAACAACTATTTTGTAACCTGCAATTTTGGTGTGCTCCTTATGTTTTCCTTTGTCTGATGACTGAGGTTTTCAAATTAAGCCATGCTGTTATATGCAAACAAAAGTTTTATCTTCCCTGCCAATCTTTATTAATTTCATTTTATTCTCTTTTGTTAAGGTCATTCATTTAATCATGCTATAGAGACGCAGTATCTTGTAGCATAGTAGATACAATGGTAGTCTAGGAGTCAGGAAGAAGTGAATTCAAATCTTACCTCAGATAATAACTAGTTGTTATCTAAGCAACTCACAACCTTGTTGAGCCTCAGCTGTCTCATCTATAAATTGAGGGGGTTGGAATTGCTAACTGCTAGCTAATATCCCTTTTAGATTTAATTCCTTTCTCCTTTGTCAAATAATAGTGAGGAAGGAGGATGTTGTTTCTTTGTTCTTGTTTGTAGTGAGTCAGATTCTAGTTATTCTCATAAACTATTCTAGCTCTTTGCTTTAAATATATGCTTTTAATCACATAAAAAAGGCCCTTCCATGATTATGCTTTCAAGGTTTTTAACATAAATTAATACTTTTTCTGAATCTATCAAAATAGTGATTTAGCTATTTATATGATTAATTATGCTAATTGTTTTTCTACAGTTGAACTATCGTTGCCTATCCTGTATGAATTGAACATAGTTTAATAAATTATTATGGAGTGTATTATTGTGGTCTTATTAGGATAATTTTATTTAAAATATCTGTGTATATTACATAACATGAGCCCTTCCTAATTGTAATTTGAGTGGGAGTGGCTACCAGGACCAAAGAGTAGGTGAGGATTGAGTCAGTTCTTAAATGGATCCAGAACATAGGTTAGACTGTGTGGGATGGTAAATGGCATAGACTGGACTGGGGTGCTCAGAGATAGACTTAAGTCTGGGACAAAGCTGGTCTGCTTCAGTCCACTGCCTCTTCCTCTTCTTAGTCTTCTTTTTCCTCTTCTTCTTCATTTCCCCCTCCTCTTCTTTTTTTCTTCTTCTTCCCTTTTTTTCTTCCTTCTTTTGTTCCTCCCTTTCCCCCTCTCCCTCTTAGTATGCAACTACTATCAGAATTGATGCAATTGTTGAAGTTCTATCTTATCCAGAACCTAGTTAAGAATCAGGACAGCAGGACAGGTGACACCAAATTTGTCCACATTGAGAAGATACGAGAACAATTTTTGAGATTGTTGTTACACTGTGATCCAAAATGTGATCAGAAAAATCTGTGCCTACTCTTCCTAGAACATTGTGTTTCTGTACTACGAGAGCTCTGACAAGGAGAAAGACATATCCAAAAGAACTACGATAATAAGGAAACTGAAAGATCTTAATTGAAGCAAGAGGGACAGGTTTGGAGGGTACTTCACCTGTTTGGTCACTCTTGATGATGCCCAGAATGTTTGCAGATCAGCAACTGTGACTGGATCAAGGGAGTTGTACTGATAAATGACTACAATTATATTTTTTTCAAGGAGGTTTAGATGAGGTTTGGGCAGATGGAAAGGACATTACAGAGGGAGGACTACACTTTGAAATAATAGCACTCAACTTTTAAAAAAAATAAGTCTTAATTTCTTTTTTTTTTACATCATCATAATACCCCATGTATTCCTGAAGACATTCTTCTCCTATCCCATCTCAGATTAATATCATATGACAAATATTATTTTTTGAGAGGAAAAAGAAGAAAAAAAGTATCAGCAAGGAAAATTGATCAATATATTGATGTCTGAAAATGTATACAATATGTACTAAAACCTGTGGCCCTCCTATCTCCCCCAAGCAAGTAGGGTATCTTTTCATATTTCTTCATGAGTCCAACTTGATCTTTATACTTTTTGTTTTGTTTTGCTTTTGAACTCTGGGAATTTTTCTTATTTAAATTGTTTTAGTTATTGTGTATATTTTTTGGCTTTGCTTACTTCAGTATTAATTCATGTAGATCTTTCTATGTTTCTATACAGTTACACATCTTTTCTTATAAGACAATAATATTTGATTTCGTTCATGTACCACAATTTATTTAGCCACAGTTATGCAACTGCTTGTCGCCAAATTTTGTTTATCTCAAAAGTCTGCTATAAGTTTTATTATTATTTTTTAATTCAATTGGTTCCTTGGGGCATAAGCTTAGTAAATGAGAGTCTTGTTCAAAGGGAATGGACATTTTAGACACTTTTTTATACAATTCCAAATTGCTTTTTAAAATAGTTGTACCATTTCATAGCTTCATCAACAATATGTTAGCATATATATATTTTCACAACTCCAGAAGTTAATTTCCCAATTTTTTTTTGTGATTTGCCAATATAAAAAGTAAGAGGTAAGCCCTCTTGTGTACTTTGATGTACATTTCTATTAATAGTAGTAACTTGAAACAATTTTCAAATGTTTATGAATACTTGGCAGTTCCTTTGAGACTCTTTGTTCATATCTTTGACCATTTACTGGGAAATAGATATTAGTATATGTGATCATGTATGTGTGTGTGCTTCTGTATATATAGAAAGCTATATCTTGATATAACTCTCTTATCATTTATCTATCCAATCTAGCTACCTATTTATCATCTAGTATCTGTGTTCCCACTGATTTACTTTCCTTTATCCTTTATTGCCTCTTCTCATTTGATGCTCCCCCTTTCTGTTCTCCCCTTTAATCTCTTTTTAAAAAGAATTTCTTTCTTTTCATTCTCCATCTCACTTTTCTGTTTACTCTAGACTTTTATTCTCTGCTTCATAACTCCTATTATTTGGTCTTTCTCTTTTCTCTACATTCTTCATGCTATCAAGGGTTCCAAAATATTCATTTAGAATCTCTCCTCTAGATGTGTTCTGCCACTCTATGGATTTCTTTTTTTTTCTATTCTGCCTCATTTCTAAACAATGCCAATTAATAGCGATAATATGAATATTAATAATAATAGCAGCAAACATTTATATAGCATTATGGAGTAATATATACTTACTATGTCAAGTGTTTTATAATTATCATTTCATTTGATCCTTACAGAAAGCCTGGGATATAGGCAATATCATTAACACACCAGTTTAGAACTGGGAAAACTGAAGCAAATAGCAGTTAAGTGACTTGTGCACGATCATACAGCTAGTGAGTGCCAGAGTTTAGTTTTGAATTCCACTCTTTATGATTCATAGTCCAAGCAAAATATTAAACTCCTTTTATATCATAATGAAACAAAATTGGGATCTTCCAATAAGTCTTTCGATCCTAGATTAAAATTTATTGGAAAGAGGAGCATTCTGGGAAGATAGAATAATAGGTCAGAAAATTCCAAGCTCTCCAGATTTCCCCCTGCAAACAAAACAAAATTGCACCTCAGGGAGAACACAGCCTTGTGAAAAACAACAGAAACCCTGCCGGGAAAATCTGAGAAGACCCAAGAAAGACACTAGGTCTAAATTTAATCTGTGTGAAGTATAAGCAGTTTCAAGCTAGCTCCAAAGAAAGAGCAAGTGGGCCCTGGGATTAAGCTGGATTAAAGGTAGTCTCAGCCTTTAATCTCAGGAACTTTATTCTACTTGACAGCCCAGGGAGTTGGAGACCTGAATCCAAGAAAATTGAGGAAACCTTTCCTAATAAACCGGCCCAGTTGTGGTGCAGAGATGAGGCCCTGGGTGAGAAGCACACCTGGTGAGTGCAGAAGCAGTGAGGTGGGAACATTGCTGGCTGTGGGCATTTGCAGGAGTGTGGAGTTTTTGGATTAGGTTTCAGCGAGGAGAGAGCTGAAATGAAACAGAGGTACACTCTCCCGTGATTAGAGGCACTTACACTAGTAGTTTTCTTTCTTTCTTTTTTTTTTTTTAAATGAGCAGGCAAAGAAAAAAGAACATAATCATATAAATGTTCTATGGGAATAAGGAAACCTCGAGTTCATCTTCAGAAGAGGACATTAAAGTAAAAAGAAGCCTCTCACACCCCAAAGAGTAACATTAAATGGCTACCTTCTCAGAAAGAATTTATAGAGGGATTTATAAAAAAAACTTTAAAAATCAAATGGGAGAGATTGAGGAAAAACTGGGGAGAAAAAAAACCATCTGAGAAAAACAAGATTATGAAAAAAGTTAACCAACTAGGAAAGGAGATAGAGTCTTAAGAAGAAAATAATTCTTTCAAATTAGAATTGTGTAAGGAGAAGCAGTGATGTATGAGACCAAGAAATAACAAAACAAAATATTAAAAAGTGAAAAATAAGAGAATATGAAATATCTTATTAGAAAAACAACAGATCTAGAGAACAGATCAAGAAAGAAAACATAAGAATAATTTGACTAGCTGAAAGCTGTGACCAAAAAAAAAAAAAAAAGAACCTTGACACAATACTCCAAGAAATAATGCAAGACAAAATGTTCTGGAGTGATAGGACAAGAGGAAAAAGTAGAAATAGAAAAAAAAAATCACTGATCACCACCTCAAAGAGATTCTACAAGGAAAACACATCCGAATATTACTGTTAAATTTTGAAACTCCTAGACCAAAAAGAAAAAAAAAATTACAAGAAGCAAGCAAACAAACAAAAAATAATTAAAACATTTTGGAGCAACAATTAAAATTGCACAGGATTTATGAGCAGTTATGATAAAAGACTGCAGGTTATGAAATAATGTATATTGATAATTTAAAGAACTAGACCTGTATCCCAAAATGTTATATACAGCAAAACTAACTGTGATATTGAATGAATTCACAGATTTTCAGGACTTTATCTCAACCAAACCTGAACTGAATAGAAAATTTAACATATAAGAGCCAACATCAAAGATTAATTTCAAGGGATTCAACAAGGACATGTTTATATTTTCTACATGGAAATGTAAACCATATGTTTAAGATTGATAATTGGATAGTTCAAAAGGAAGATCAAGGCAGAGCTGAGTATGATCTGATATGAAGAAGCTAGGAAAAGGCAAAAATAGGAAATATGCTATACAAATTAGGTGCAGAAGAAGAACTGACACGAATTAGAGGGGGGGAGGAGGGGTGGTAGTTTTGAAAACTTACTCAATTTGGAATGAGTTAAATATACATATATTACACACACACACACACACACACACACACACACCATTAAGAATATAGCATCAGAATTTTTAAAGAAATGAAAAGATAGGAAATAGGTTAAGGTTAGGTATAGAAGGCTTTGTAGATTTATGGCAATAGAACAAGGTGTGTAGATTAATGGGAAAGGGAGGGGGGAAAGGACTGCATAAAATAAGATAGGGTACAGAAGAGAATTTAGAGTAAGGGGAGTGGAATAAGGTGTGTAAAGTAATAGGAAAGGGTTAAAGAGAGAAGGAAAGAGTGGAGGGAGCAGATAAGGTAGGGTTCACAAGTGGGGGGAAAATAAATAATAGCAAGGAAAGTTAAGGAGTAGAATTAAAGTAGAAGAGTTATTAGAGATAGAAAATAAGAGATATACACAAACACTATAACAAGAATCAGGAATAGAATTTATTAGGAAAAAAGTAAGCCTAATAATAATTGACCTTGGCCAAAGTCAAACTTAAAGATTCAATCTAGAGAAATTTGTATTATATATCGGCCAGATTAGTATTGTTTTAGATCCATCTCTATGTGTGTATAAATGGGTATATATGCAGGTATGTATGAATGTATGTATATATGCATATATGTGTGTGAATATATGTATAAGTATATATAAATGTATCCATACTTAGCTAAAGCTTGCTTGGGAGAATTGGGAATAGTGAAAGTGGAGAAGGAAGCATTAAATAAAAAGTGCAAAGCAGAGGACAAAAGAATAACCTACAAGAAAAGATGGATAGTCATGAGCATAATATTTTCTATATTATATATACTTTCTTGAAATAGGGATTTGTTTTTTGTTTTTTTCTTTTTTGAATACTTACTGATGTCTGCTAAGCACATGATAATTCTTTTTTCTTCTTTTCTTTTTAAATTATTTTTTTAATTTTATTTTTAATTTTGGAGTAATAAATATTTAAAAATTAATTGGAAGCTAGGCAATTGAGTGCTAAAGAATGAGTGGGTGAAAAAACAAAGAATAAAAATAAAATCCTAAAAGATAACAGAAAAATAAGTAAACATAGCACAATTTTTCAGCCAAAATAATGCTTAGGGGAAATATTATAACTTTAAACATTTACATCAATAAAAACAGAAAAAGCAAATCAATTCATAGAAATTGAACAAATTAAAAATTCTTAATTAAACATCAAAATAAAACTTGAAAATCAGAGGTAATAAAGTTCAAAACAAAAACATTTAATTAACAAATGAGATGAGCTTGTTTTATTAAAACTATTTAATTTAATTTAAAAAGAAAGGAGAAACACAAAATACAAGTATCAAAAAGAAAAAGAGTGAACACAGCACTAATACAGATGAAATCAATACATTAGGATTTATTTTTCCCAACCACATGCCAATAAAACTGACAATTTTTGGGAAATGGATGAAAAAAAAATGATTTGTCCAGATTAATAGGAGAGGATATAATCCTTTTTTATTTTTTTCTTTCTTTTTTAAAAATTTATTTATTTTTTTAAAATAATTTTTATTGACAGAACCAATGCCAGGGTAATTTTTTACAACATTATCCCTTGCACTCACTTCTGTTCCGATTTTTCCCCTCCTTTCCTCCACCCCCTACCCCAGATGGCAAGCAGTCTTATACATGTTAAATAGGTTACAATAGATCTTGGATACAATATATGTGTGCAGAACCGAAGAGTTCTCTTATTGCTCAAGGAGAATTGGATTTAGAAGGTATAAATAACCTGGGAAGAAGAACAAAGATGCATACAGTTTACATTCATTTCCTAGTGTTCTTTCTTTGGGTGTAGCTGCTTCTGTCCATCCTTGATCAATTGAAACTAAGTTAGATCTTCTCTTTGTCAAAGAAATCCACGTCCATCAGAATACATCCTCATACAGTATCATTGTTGAGGTATATAATGATCTCCTGGTTCTGCTCATTTCACTCAGCATCAGTTCATGTAAGTCTTGCCAATCCTCTCTGTATATAATCCTTTTTTAGAAAAAGAAATTGAATGAGCCACAAATGAGTTCCTTAAGAAAATAATCCTTAGGGCCAGATAGATTTACAAGTGAATTCTACCAAACATTTGAGGAAAAAATAATTACAGTGCTATATAAATTATTTGAAAAAATAAATAAAGGAGTTCTACCAAAATCGTTTTATGACATAATTTGATTTTAATATTTAAGGCAGGAAGAACAAAAATGGGGAAAGAAGATGATAAACTAATTTTCTGAGTAAATATTAATGAAAATATTTTAAATAAAATGTTAAAAAAAGAGATCATAGCAGTACATCACAAAAGTTGCATAATATAACCAGGTAGAATTTATATTAGAAATGCAACTTTTGTTCAATATTTGGAAAACTATATGTATAATTTATCATCTATAACAAAAATATGCTTTAAAAGGTTATGGGTCTATCATTAGTTTTAGGGGGGCACAAGCTTCTGACAAAACCTCTCAATCCTAGTAATAAAAGAAAACCCAATAGAAAAAGTGGAGGCTTACTTAAAATGATGAGAAATATCTATTTAAAATCAAAAGCAGCCATTATCTGTAATGTGGTTAAATTAGAAGTCTCAGTAAGACCCAGGATGAGTCATGGATGTCATTACTATAGTGCAGTACTGTAACTAAAAATGTGAACTATAAAAATAAGAAGCAAAAGAAATTGAAGAAATAAGATTAGACGATGAAGAAATAAAATTTATACTTTGAAGACAAAATAATAGAATCTTTAGTAAATTCAAGAGAATTGACTAAAAAAACTTGTGGAATGACAGCAACTTTACTAATCTTGAAAGATATAAAATAAATTAATGTAAGTCATCAGCATTTCCATATAATACAATATAACCTAGTAGGAAGAGATAGAAAAAAATTAAAATAATTGGGAATTTACCTATGAAGATAAACCTAGAAACTATATAAATATGATTTTAAAACACATCACAATTAAAGATATATCTTAACAATTGGATAAACACTAGTTCAATAAATCAGGAAGTGTGTGTGTGTGTGTGTGTGTGTGTGTGTGTAGTGTGTGTGTGTGTGTGTGTGTGTGTATGTGTGAGTGTATATGTGTGTGTTCCAATAAATCTAATGATCAATAAGTAGCAAACTGGCAGCTTGAACAAAGCATCATGTACCTCCTTAGCTCCTTCCTTCCTCAATTTTGCATGCTTCAAAGGTCCTTGGCAATCAGAAAACAGAAACCTTCCTATTAATGCATTGTGAAAACCAAGTTTTCCAGATTTTTATCCTCTACTCATTTTGACAATATTTTCTAAACCTGAAGCAGTCCTCCAATCCAGATAAAAAGAACATTATTTGCTAGGTTCATCCATTTCTACTATCTATACCAACTGCAAGATGGTCTGGAATGATAATTACTGAACATAAAGTTTCCCCTCACTTAGAAATTCCTGGATGATCACTATAATTCGTGAAATTGATCTTTAATTGTTTTTGTAATGGGCCGGAACTCTGTACTTGAAACAAGGAGTCTTACAAGGTGCTAACTCAGTGGAATTGATAAGACAATGATTATCTAGTTTAGAGTGGTGATAGTTCTCTAGTTCAGTATGATTGAATTAACCTTACAACACAAATAATGGTTCCCTAGTTATATAATTATTGGCTTATACTCAGTATGATGAATGGATTTAATTGTAATAGAGTATTTAAGAGGGCAGAGTCAGACCTAGAGAGGGCTCAGAGACAGCTCAAAGAAGACAGAAGACTGAAGGCTTGAACACAAGCTCTTGAACTGAGACAGACTTCAAGGCAAAGACAGACTTCAAGACAGAGACCATTGTGGTGTCCTCCTACTTCCTCCACAAAATCCAAGACGCATTTTGGAGGACCTCCAGAAAGCTAGCCTGGGCCCCAGGCAAGGAGACAAGACTGTGAAGGAGACAATAAAGATTTTTGGACTTAAAGCACCTGGCTATTCTCATGGTGATTTTTCAGCTGAAACAAAGGCTGGTCCAAAGACCTCCAGAAAACTAAGTAGAACACTATAATTTTACTTTTTCCCTCTCCCTCTTATTTGGAAGCTAGGTCTATATTTTTGTAATATATGCTATATTTCTGTCATAATGTAAAATCCATCTGCCTGATCAATTGTATTATGCCACTGTTTTTTCAGAATAATTTGGTAACATTCTTATTAATTTCTAAGTAATTGATTAAATTAATTTGTAATTCTGTCTTGTCTGATTTTTCCCACTTTTGCAAATTTATTTATAGATTGCTAAATTTCTTGATCTGAGATTTCCCCATTGTTTGATATTCAATATTCAACTTTGTTTAAATAGGTTATACAGTAATTTTTCATAATTGTTTTTATGTTTGTGTCCTGATTTTATCGTGTTAATTTCTTTTGTTTTAGTAATTTGATCTTAATTACTAGATTTTTTTTATCATGATTAATCATTTTTTATCATTCTAAAAGAAAAGCCAATTTGTTAGTTGGTCCAACCATTCTGCAAAACAATTAATAATTATGTATATATTTTAAAATGACAAAAATATCTTGATTTAGAGATCTCATTTATAGACATGCCCTCCAAAAGAGGTTAAAGATAGAAAGACATATCCATGTGTATTAAAATATTAGTAGCAATATATATATATTATATATATATATGTTGGTTTTTGTTTTTTGTTTTTTTTTTTTTCAGGAGCAATCAACTAAAAGGAAAATAGAAGTCCATTAATTCGTTACTGGGTACACAAATTTTGGCAGATGAATTTTGGAATATTGTTATAATATGGGATATGATGAATATGAAAAATTCAGAGAAACATGAAGAATATCAATTGATGCAAAGTGAAGTGAGCAAATCCAGAAAAACAATAAAGAACAAAAGAAAAATTAAAATGAATTCAACCTAATTATAATGAGTATTTTTTCAAATGAAGGGATGAAATCTTATTTGAAAAGGTGGAGACTATAAATATGTAATATTGTACACAATGTAACATTTGTGATGAATTGTTAATTTTTATATGATATAGTTGATGTTTTGGGGGGTAGTTTTTCTTTCTTTTTAAATTCTCTGTTACAGAGCACAGCTCACTAGATAATAGAGGAGAATTGGATATTTTCAGAAAAAGATGATGAAAAAACAAATTAAATATAAGAAAAATCTTATTTTATGACTTCATAATTTTTGTTTGGGAATTTCTCTATTTTTTTCCTAGAATTTTCTAGACTTAGCTATTTATTTTTTGTTGTATAATTGCTAATGTTCTTATATTCTAATTTTTTAAATTATATTCTCAGTTAATTACTCCTTTTGGTTTTTTTGTTACCAATTGTTCAGATATCTTATTTTTCCTCTGAAAAATGCTTTGACTGTATCCTTACAGTTTGGGAATTTTGTTTCATATTGTTATTTAATTTTAACAATTTTAATTTTTATTTATTAAATTTATTTAAATAAGTTAACATAATTATCTTATTGTTTCTGTACATTGTTTTTTTCTTCTTTTTGTTATTGCTTATTCACTTGTGTCTGACTATGTTATCATATAAACTTTTGTCGTTGGTGTTTAATTGTCAAAATTTCTGGAGTGGTGTGCCATTTTCTTTCCCAGTGTCCCCCCATTTTGAAAATAAGGAGCTGAGACAAATAGGGATAAGGTGAATTGCCCAAGGTTACACAGTAAGTATCTGAGGCAGAATTTGAATCCAGATCTTTCTGACTGCAAGGTGATATTCTATCCACTGTATCACTTAGCTACCTTTAATTGTTCTTCAATCATTATTCAGGATATCAGTACTTATTTAGGTCTTTCTTTAATTCTTAAGTTCTTTATTTAGGTCAATATAATTTGTTAATATTTCTCTTATTCATTATAAACTTTATTTTTTATGATTTGCAAATAATTTGTTTTTGTATTTGCTTTTTATAATTGTAATTCTATTAGGCCTCATGACAATATTAAATTTTATAAACATACTGAGGGATATTTATTCAGAAGTCAAAATGTAAGTGACATCTAGTGTATATAACAATTTTTGCATCTCTATCTTTTCCTTTTTTTAATCTTTCATTTGCATTTATCCAGTTCCAAAATAGAAGAATTAGCATATCCTATTATTGTAAATGAATGAAATAAAAAAAGAATTTATTTATTATCTACTAAACATTAATCTAATAAGATGGGCTGTTACAAAAATTTTTGCAATGTAGTTCCTTTCCCTTCTTTTATGATCTCTTTGGGATATAGACCCACCAGTGTACTGCTGGATTAAAGCATATGCACAATTTCATAACCCTTTCAGCATAATTCCAAATTGTTCTAGTGAATGGTTGGATCATTTAACCAATTCATCAACAATGTATTAGTGGTCCAGTTTTCCTGTATACTTTATAATTTTATTATTATTTTTTCCTGTCATCTTAGCCAATCTGAAATGTAAAATGGTACCTCAGAGTTTTTAAATGTACATTTCTCAATCAGTAGTGATTTACAACATTTTTTTTTCCATGTGACTAGCAATGAGCCCAGTGATTTTCTAAGACTAAATGTTGAATAGAAGGCAATAATATGATTTGACAAAGGTATTTCTTCATTGGAATTTCCCTCTACTGATGAATTATAACTACAGAAAACAAACACAAAAATAGTCAAATTAGAAATGTACATTTTGGTCTTCTCCCTTTTCTACTTTCTTGTTCTCCAGACTCTTCGGTCACTCAATAAAAAAGAAAAAAATGTTATTAAAAACTACTATGTGACATTCTTGGTACTAGGTCCTAAATAGAAAAAAAAAATAAAACTAAAACATTTTCTGCCATTAAGGTGCTTAAATTTTGCCTGAAGGAAATACCATCTATCTATCCATTGATCTCTCTCTCTCTCTCTCTCTCTCTCTCTCTCTCTAACTATAGTCAATCTATATCTATTATCTCTATCATTCTATGTCTGTCTGTCTCCATCTCTGTATCTGCATGCATGTGATGTGTATATGTGTATATAAAAATAGATAAAAACATACAAGATAATTTGGAGAATAATTTACTCAATATTGGGGGGAAGAGGAATAGGAGTGGTATTTGGGCTGAGTCTTTAGAGAAATGAAGGATTTGAAGACATAGAGGTGAGGAGGGAACATCTTCCAGGTATAGGAAAGAGTGCAAAGATCTAGAGAAGAGAGAGAGAGAGAGAGAGAGAGAGAGAGAGAGAGAGAGAGAGAGAGAGAGAGAGAGAGAGAGAGAGAGAGAGAGAGAGAGAGAGAGAGAGAGAGAGAGAGAAAGAGAGGGGGAGAGGCAGACAGACAAAAGGTCAGTTTGGTTGGAGCATAGTGTACATAAAAGGAAATAATATGAGACTTCATGATGTTCTGATACATGAACTCCAACTTCATGTTAGTGTCCTTCTCCAGGAGAATATTGTGTGTCTAACTTCAAAAGTTTGATTGTCCAAGTTGAATTAACTGATAAGGTTCTAAATCTGCCCTGGGCCAATGAGTAGCTGTAGAGACAAGGGAGAGACATCAGATGCAGCAGAAACCTAGAGTGATAAGAGAATCTTTCTCCTCTGGAAGCTAGATCTTCCATTCTTGGAAACTACAAAGTATTTTAACTTCAAAAACTTGGATCTTCCAAAATAAAACAAGCACAGGATCTAAGGTAACTGCAAGCCTGAAGCATATACTGAACAGACTAAAAGCAATGGAAAAACCAGGAATAACTACTTGATGACTTTATCTTTAGCACTTTTTCCCCCAAGAATTATCTAGCAGAGTTTTCCTTGACTTGCTATATCCTTTTGGGCTTTAAGAATTATTTTTGCATGTATTGAATTTTTTTTAAATGAATTTACATATTTGTATTGTGATGAAAATTTTTCAGAGTATATTGCATTTCTGGCTTCAGTTGTGATGGGGTCTAATAACATTTGTAAGTTGTTCTTGCATATAGTTGGCATCTGAAATAATATGAATAATTAAATATATCTAACTTCGCAAGCAAAAAATCAAAGCAAAATCAAGGTTTACAAGTACTTTTCCCCCTTTCTTTATTAACTACAGTTGCATAATTATCTTTTTTTAAAATAGCTTTTTATTTACAAGTTATATGCATGGGTAATTTTACAGCATTGACAATTGCCAAACCTTTTGTTCCAATTTTTCCCCTCCTTCCCCCCATCCTCCCCTCCCATGGCAGGTTCACCAATACATGTTAAGTATGTTAAAGTATAAATGAAACACAATATAAGCATATATGTGCTAACAGTTATTTTGCTGTACAAAAAGAAACGGAGTTTGAAATAGTGTACTATTAGCCTGTGAAGGAAATCAAAAATGCAGGCGGACAAAAAGAGAGGGATTGGGAATTCTATGTAATGGTTCATAGTCATCTCCCAGAGTTCTTTCACTGGGTGTAGCTGGTTCAATTCATTACTGTTCTATTGGAACTGATTTGGTTCATCTCATTGTTGAAGAGGGCCACGTCTATCAGAATTGATCATCATATAGTATTGTTGTTGAAGTATACAATGATCTCCTGGTCCTGCTCATTTCATTAAGCATCAGTTCATGTAAGTCTCTCCAGGCCTTTCTGAAATCCTCCTCCTGGTCATTTCTTACCAAACAATCATATTCCATAATATTCATATACCACAATTTATTCAGCCATTCTCCAATTGATGGGCATCCACTCAGTTTTCAGTTTCTGGCCACTACAAAGAGACATGCCACAGACATTTTTCAGTTGTATAATTATCAAATAGACTTCACTGAGAGAAATATCTTGTTCACTGCAGTTCCTTGTATGGAAAACTTCTTCATCCTAATTTCTTTCCGAGGCAGAGGAATTAACAAATCTAATATGGGTTTTAAAAATTCAAAATTGATACAGGTGTCTCTTTCTGTAGATAATATACTCAGTGTTTTAACACTTGACAAGGCTAGCAGCATCTCATTTTTTCAGCAACTTGCTACTCCAAGGTTAGTTAATCAAAGGCAGCAATACCAAAGCCAAACAGCTTTGATACCTGCTTGCTAAAGTAGTAATTGTACCAACTGTGGTTCCAGTCTCTCTTTCCTTATGTCACATGGACTCTCTTTTAACTTGTTTTTCCTTATAAGTTTCTTTTTTATGTCTAGGAGTATTAGTAATTCATAAAGGTTCTGACTTGTTCTCTTTTGTTAACCCAAGTCCTAAAGCTCAACTTATGCTGATGGAAAAAGATGTGACCTCTAATACATTGTTGATGGAGTTGTGAACTGATCCAACCATTCTAGAGAGCAATTTGGAATTATGTGCAAAGGATTATCACACTGTGCAGTGTCTCTACTGGGCCTATATCCCAAAGAGATCATAAAAATGGGGAAAGCACCCACTTGTGAAAAAATATTTGTATCAACCCTTTTTGTAGTGGCTAGGAACTAAAAACTGAGTGGCTGCCCATCAGTTGGAAAATGACTGAATAAGCTATACTATATGAATATTGTGGAATATTATTGTTCCATAATAAATGGTTAGTAGGATGATTTTAGAGAGACCTGGAGAGACTTACATGATCTGATATTAAGTGAAGTGAGTAGACCTAAGAGAATATTGTACATAGCAACAAGAAGATTACAAGATGATCAATTCTGATGGACTTGGCTCTTTATAATAACGAGGTGATTTAGGCCAGTTCTAATGGACTTGTGTTGGAGAAAGACAGCTACACCCAGAGAGAGGAGTGTGGGGACTGAATGCAGATAATAGCATAGTATTTTCATCTTTTTTGTTGTTTGTTTGATTTTCATTTTCTTTCCATTTTTTTTTCTTTTTTGATCTGATTTTTCTTGTGCGACATAATAATTGTGGAAATACGTATAGAAGAATTGTACATGTTCAACTTATATTGGATTATTTGCTATCCATTTGCTAGAGGGAGGAATTGGAGAGAAAGGAGGGAGAACAAAATTTGCTACACAAGGTTTTGTAAGGATGAATGTTGAAAATTATATATGGTTGTAATTTGAAAATAAAAAGCCAAAAAAAGGAAAAATGTATACTTTTGTTTTAAAGATAACTCCCAAAACACATACAAATGCAAGTTTAGATTCATGGTCATTATGGTAATAACTTACCATAAGGAAAAACAAATGAACAGTCTGGAACTAACTTATTTAAAAGCCTTCCATTATAGCTGGTAAGGAAGAAAGTATTTTTCCATTTCTTTCTTCTTATACTCTTTCCTACATTAAGATAGGATGGGAAGTCAAGGCTTAGTTTAAACATAAATGAAGAATGACTTCCTTAGGGTTAACCAGATATCTGTCTATTTATTGGCACTACTCACATCCACTATCATTTGGTGTACCATTCTTTTCTTGTTAATACCTCACACTCTACACACTCTACCCAGATATATATCTTGGATGACAACCAATATTCATCAGCTACTTATGGAAATATTTTGTGATGTAGTGAGTCAGAAGCCTCAATTTCTCCAGTCATATTTTCCCCATTCTAAGAAACACATTCAATTAAAATACATTTGAGAGTAAATATGTCTGACTGCCCTTGGGTAGTGTCTTCCAGTGTCTCATTTCTTTTTTTCTTTATTTTTTTTATTAAAGCTTTTTAATTTATAGAACATATGCATGGGTAATTTTTCAACATTGACCTTTGCAAAATCTTCTGTTTCAAAACTTTCCCTCCTTTTCTCTACCCCCATCCCTAGATGGCAGGTAGTCTAATACATTAAATATGTTAATATATATGTTAAATCCAATATATGTATACATATTAATACAGTTATCTTTCTACACAAGAAAAATTAGACCAAGAAGGAAAAGGAAAAAAAAACTGAGAAAGAAAATTAAATAAAAGCAAACAACAACAGAGAGAGTGGGAATGCTATGTTGTGGTCCACATTCAGTTCCCTCGGTCCTCTCTTTGGGTGTAGATGACTCTCTTCATCACTGAACAAGTAGAACTGCTTTGAATCATCTCATTTTTAAAGAGAGCCACATCCATCAGAATTGATCATTGTATCGTCTTGTTGTTGCCATGTATAATGCCATGTATAATGTATAATGTAATATGTATAATGATATCTTGTTTCTACTCATTTCATTTAGCATCAGCATAAGTCTCTCCAGGCCTCTCTGAAATCATCCTGTTGATTAGTTTTTCAGAACAATAATATTCCATAATATTCATATATCATAATTTATTGAGCCATTCTTCAATTTATCCACTCCATTTCCAGTTTCTTGCCACTACAAAAAGGGCTGCCACAAACATTTTTGTGCATCTGTGTCTCTTTCCCTCCTTTAAGATCTCTTTGGGATATAAGCCCAGTAGAAACATTGCTGGATGAAATGGTATACACAGTTTGATAACTTTTTGAGCATAGTTCCAAATTGCTCTCCAGAATGGTTGGATCCATTCACAGTTCCACCAACAATGAATCAGAATCAGTTTTTCCCACATCCCCTCCAACATTCATCAGTATCTTTTCCTGTCATCTTACCCAATCTGATAGGTGTTTTAACTTGCATTTCCTTGATCAATAGTGATTTGGAGCACCTATTCATGTAACTAGAAATAGTTTCAATTTCTTTATCTAGAAAGTTTTCTGTTCATATCCTTTGATCGTTTATCAATTGGATAATGGCTTGAATGATTATAAATTTTTTGTCAATTCTCTATATATTTTAGAAATGAGGCCTTTAGCAGAACCTTTAAATGTAAAAATGTTTTCTCATTTTATTGTTTCCCTTCTAATTTTGTCTGCATTAGTTTTGTTTGTACAAAAATTTTTTAACTTAATATAATCGAAATTATTTATTTTGTGATCAGTTATGATCTCTAGTTCTTCTTTAGTCACAAATTCCTTCCTTCTCCAGAAATCTGAGAGATAAACTATCCTATGTTCTTCTAATTTATTTATAAATATCATTCTTTATGTCTAGATCATGAACCCATTTAGACCTTATCTTGGTATGTAGTTTTAGGTGTGGGTCAATGCTCAGTTTCTGCCATACTAGTTTCCAAATCTCTCAATAGTTTTTGTCAAATAGTGAATTCTTATCCCCAAATCTGGGGTCTTTGAGTTTGTCAAACACGAGATTGCTATTGTCGTTGCTGTGTCTCAAGTTTCATTGGAAATAACTTTGGAAAAAGGAGAATCTAAGGTTACATTTCTATCCATTATTTCTCTATCACCTTCATTTGCCAATATATATCCCTCCAAAGATGAATTGATAATGATTTATAAATTTATAAAGAGAACCCTAGAGATCTGTTATTGGTACTCTATTCAATTCAATTACATTAAATTCAATAGACATTTTAAGGGTGCTTACTTACTATGTTCAATGAGCTGGGGAGGCAAGGACAAAAATTGAAAGTCTCTATTCTGGGGGAGGTAAGGTGAAAGAAGATATATAAAGGTAATTACTTATACAATATATACAAGAAAAATATCATCAAGGTAGAATGTCATCAAGAGGAAGGATTAAGAAATAATACATTTAGGGGATAGCATATCAACTTATTCTAAGTGATTTTAAGAGGCAGAGGTAGAGTGAATTCTAGATTTGGGACAGCGTGATCAAAGACATGCCCATAGGAGATGGGATGCTATGAATAGAAAGATAGTCTAAGGTCAGAGCATGAAGGCATTTAAATACTAGAAGAGTTTATCTATTATCCTGAGGAAATAAGAAGCTACTTAGACTTCTTGAGTAGGGTAGGTGCATGGTCAAACCTGTGCTTTAAGAACATCACTTTATTATCTATGTGGAAAATTTAGAGAGGAAAGATTTAAATCAGAAAACAAATTACAAAACTACTCAAATAGTCTAGGTCGGAGGTTCTAGGTTCTAGGTTTAGCTTGTTAGTTATCTGGGTAGAAAAAAGATGATATGGGGATATATTTGATAAGATTTGGCAATTGATTGAGCATGGAGAACAAGGGACAGTGAACATGTATAGATGATTGAGATTGAGAGGCTGGACGATGATGTCCTTGAAAAAAAGAGCAAAGTTCAAAAGAAAGATATGTTTGAAAGGGAAAGATAATGACTTCAATTTTGGATATATTAAATTTGAATCATTTATAGTTTGTCCATTTCAATATAATAAAATGTCTTATTTGGAAATGGTGCTAAAGAGAAAGACCAGAGTTGGATATAAAGGTTTAGAGGCTATCTCTTTACACAGGAGATTAGATACCTAAAAGAAAGTACATTGAAAATGAAAAGATGAGAACTTTGTGGGAAACTCATGACTCTATGTTAGACTTGGATAATGAACCAGCAAAAGGTACTGAGGAGTTGGTAGAAGGTAAAAGTAGAAGAAGACATAAAACAATGTCACAAAAATCCAGTGATGAGAGATCATCCATGAGGAGGGATTCTGCAGTCAAATGATCCAAAAGATTAAGAAGGATGAGGGTAAGTCATTTAGCAATGAAGAGATATTTTTAACTTTAGAAAAAGGAGTTTTAATTAAATGAAGGAACCAGCAGATATATTGTAAGGGATTAAGAAGAATGTGAGAAGAAAATAACATTTTTTCAAAAGATATAAGTTGAGTAACAAGTAAATAAGATTGAATGGGTTTTTAAGATTGAGGGCCACATG
This sequence comes from Sarcophilus harrisii, assembly GCF_902635505.1. Classification (NCBI taxonomy): domain Eukaryota; kingdom Metazoa; phylum Chordata; class Mammalia; order Dasyuromorphia; family Dasyuridae; genus Sarcophilus; species Sarcophilus harrisii. Next base: position 239,079,956 of record NC_045427.1, on the reverse strand, counting down.
TGTTTTGAACCAGAAGCACAGAAGCTAGCATTTTTTCTTCAACAACTTGGATAAAGTTATGCTTGGTATGTTATTGCATTTATAAATGATGCAAATCTGGCACAGATATAAAAAATATTTTGAGAAGACAATGGGTCCAAATGGTAGAATTCTGAAGATCAAAAGGTTACGTCCTCCAAGCCATTATGTCTGGTCCAGTCAAAAAGTCAACTCATGAGGAGATAGCTAGAAAATAAAGGGAAACATGTCTAGAATACAAAAGATCACACGAGGCACTCTTCAATTAAACCAACAAGACTGTGTTAAGTTATATTTGCCAGGAATTGCACTAAGTACTGAGAATATAATATTTCTAGAAAAATAGAAAATATTTCCTCAAAGAGTTCATTCTTAAGGAGTAGGACAACACATGAAAGAAAACTGAAAAGTTAGATGCTTATTCTTCTTTTGCATTACAAATCTGTATCCACATATCTGAAGAGAGCTGTCATGTCAATGTAAGTCATTTCTTTCCTAATTTCAATTGGAATTTCTGACCAAAGTAGTCTATAGGAGAACTGTTATTTCTCTAGAATAGGACAGAAAGATTAAGTAATCTTAAGTGACACAAAATGTTCAGAACATGAAATGTATTTAGAACACATACAGTGGTACAATGCCTGGCTTGGAGTCATGAGGACCCAAGTTCAAATCCGACTTCAGATACTTATTAGCTGTGTGATCCTGGGCAAGTCACTCAATTCTGTCTGCCTCAGTTCTTCAACTGTAAAATGAATTGGGGAAGGAAATGGAAAATTACTTTAGTGTCTGCCAAGAAAACCTGAAAAGGAATCACAAAGAGTCAGACATGAATGAAAAAAATAAACAACAACAATGAATGGATTGCAATGCTCCTACCGAATCATACTTTTAGTAGATAAATTCTATCACATTATATTAAATTTAGGATATTACATTTTCAGAACTTTATTAAGATAGATTGTCCATGGAAGTTAACCAGTTTGACAAGAGACTATGCCATGCCATATATAAGACTTGTCAAAAATACTAAAAATATTTAAAATAGTATTATATTGTTTGGTTTCCCTACTAAAAATCCATGGAGTCTGCTCCATAGTCCATCCTCCATTCAGTTTCCAGAGTGGTTTTACTAAAGCAGAGGACTAACCATGTCATTGCATTCCCCTGCCCCATCAATAAAATTGAATGGCTCTATAGCATCTCCATTATAAAACATAAAACCCTATTTGTCATTCAAAGCACTTCATACATAACCTTATTATACACCCCACTTTTCCAGTCTTCTTATATCTTACACCTTTTTGGTTCCTATGTACTTGGTGATCCACTGATATTGCCCTTCTTGCTATTCACTACATAATACTCTCCATCTCTTGTCTCTCTGGGTATTTTCATTAGCTATATCTGTTTCTTTTAATACTCTTCTCACTTTCTCTTTGCTGCCTCCTGGCTATCCTGGCTTCCTTTAAGCCATAATAGCTAAAACAAAATCTCACCTTCTACAGGAATATTTTCCCTATCCCTCTTAAATCTAGTGCCTTAGCTATATTGAATATTTACATTTTGTTCTTTGTTCTTTAAGAGGACTTTGACATCACAGAGATGATGCTTTAAACCAAAACCAATCTGATTCTCATTGATTGGCCACCAATAGGTCCCAGGTTAAGTCCTTGTTTGATCATTGTTTGGGTCCTGATTAATTCAGATTGAATGTAAATTGCAATCATTTCTGCTTTGATGAAAAATCCTGAGAGTCTTCCCCTCCCAAGATTCATTTATTTAGATTTTTTTTTTTTACTAAGTGAAAGAAGAGACTCTTTGCCTCAATTGCTACCTAATCTTAATCACTGAATAAGTGCTGCCTCAATCAAACTGAGACCTGTTGAATACCTTAGTTTAACAAGGCCCAGGTCTTCCATTTCATTCAGGATCATCTCCAGTTATCTTGATCTATCTGTGACCACTGGACCCAGATGGCTCTGGAGGAAAATTGAGTCAGGTGACCTTGGACAGTCCTCCCTCACTTAAATCCAATTCACTTGCATGTCATGGCATCACTTCCCCCATGTGATGGTCTTCTTAGAGAATGAAGGACAAACAACAAAAATTTCTAATTTATACTATATATAACTTATTTGTATAATTGTTTGCTTCTTGTCTCCCCCATACAGCAGAGAACTCAAAAACAGGAATTATATTTTACTTAGCAGTTGGGGCTGAGAATCTTCTGCTAGGGAAAGGAAAACCCTCAATAGTCAAAACTCTAAGAAATCATGAGAGGAGAACCTGAGGGAATGGTTTTTATTGATGCTCAGGCAAGTTTCCCTGCTTTTTCCAAAAGACCCTTGAAAAATCTATGTTCCCTAGATTAAAAAAACACATATACTCTCTCCTGTGGGAGAGAAAGTTGAAGATTTCAGATGAGTCAGAACCTAGAAGTGTTGAAGAATTCTGCCACAAAAATGTCTGCCAGGATATAGTGGAAGAGTATCCATGAGAACATGATCTTATGAAGACTGTACCGGAGCAGCAAATGGAAGAGACAGCAGTTCCTGCTAGGCAGTGGCCAGAAGAAACTATGAATTCATCAGGAGGCAGGTTTGGCAGGAACAAAGCCATTATGTTACTTGAAGAAATCAGCTATTCTGCAGGATGAGAGAAGAAAGTAATCCCTCCTCATGTGATTTGGTCAAAAGTGTCTTTTATGTGTCCTGACATACAGGTACTCTGGTCATAATGTTCTTATGCATGAGCCCTGACTGCATATGTTTCCTATGTGTTCCATTCTTCCCAAGGATGTGATTATTATGAGAAAGTATACCTTGAGTTTGTGGAGGAAATGTTTTGTTGCTACTTTTCTCACAGTAGCATTTGCTTTGTTTTGAACTATTTAAGTATTCTGATTGATTGTTAAAGATACACACATTAGATGGGGTTTATGATTTATGATTTCTAGGGGATTAGGTCCATGAGTACTTTGGACCTCTAGTATTTTTTTCTAGGGACCCTGAGCTTTGATGTATATAAAATAATGATAATGACAGTCTTATCTCCCAAGGATGTAGTATGGATTAAGCAAGAATAAAATACACACAATTTTTACAAAAATCAAAGCACCATAAACTTTAACCATTCTTATTATTTTAGACACATATAAGTGAAAATGACCTGATAATTAATCACTGAAATGTGCAATGGCCTATCTCAATAAATAATTCTTTCTTTCTTTGACATCAAAGTAGATACTTGTTTATATACAATAAAGGAAATTCTTAATTTTTATAGCTCCAAAAAGAAAACTCTGAGTTCCCTGAGTTCTGTAACAAGATTCTATTATTTTATGATAACCATTCTTTTATAACATGTTAATTGGAATAATCAGTAGCATTGAGTAGATATTTTTAAAGGTTTGGAAGACGTGTATTTATATGTTTGCACACAGAACAAAACTGTTGGAGAAGTTTAGAATGCTCTTCCAATTCTCTTACTGACTGCTAAATATAAGAGAAAAGGAAATAAGATATTAAGCATTTATTATATGCCAGGTACTGTGGTAAGGACTAAAAAAAATATTTTCTCATTTAATCTTCACAATTATGCTGTTGTGATTCCCATTTTATACCTGAGGTAGTTAAAGCAAAAAGAGGTTAAGTGATGTGCAATTCATATAGCTAGTAAATGTGAGACTGGATTCAAACTCAGGTCTTGCTGATTTTTCCACCTATTTAAATGCTAACATATAATAGTATATATCCATACATATAATGTAGGTGATATATAGCATTATATTAATATATATATGGTTTAATAGATCTCATAAATTTTTAGAGTACCTATTCTATATGCTTTAAGACTTTAAAAATATTTCACAAGCATTTGTTAATTTCTCCTGTCCATTATGGCATGTCCTTCTCCATTGAACAAGTAAAGAAAAGGAAAAACACTCATGACAAATATGTATAATCTATTAAGACAAATTCTTACATTAGTCATGTCCATAAAGTATTATTCATGTATGTCCATCACCTCTCTGTAGGAAATAGATTTAGGCACTTCATCTTTGGTCCTCTGGAATTGTGGATTATCATTGTATTGATCAAAAATCTAAAGATATTCAAAGTGACTTTTCTTTATTGTGTTTAATGGCATAAATTATTTTTCTAGTTCTTCTGTATATTTAACTCTGCATCAGTTCACTGAGTTTTCCCCACTCTCCTCTGTGCTCCTGTGTCATTTCTCATGATCCAGTAATCTGACATTATATTAATTTACTATAGTTTGTTTAACCATTTCACAGTAGTCATTTTCCTACAAACAAATTTGCTATAAATATTTTTTACATAGGAATACTTTTCCTATTTCTCTGATCTCTTTTTTCTCCTGTGGCCATGCTATCATTTTTTTTTAATTTGGTTGTCTTTACTATTTAATGTATGTGAAATATAACTTTGGGGTTGCTTTAATTTAAATTTCTCTAATTTTTAGGGATTTGGTACATTTTCCCATGTAGTTATTGATAGATTTCTTCTTTTGAAAACTGCTCGTTTATATCCTTTTGTCACTTAATGATTGGGGAATGGCTTTTTATCTAAAACATTTAAATCAGTTCTTTATTTATCTTCAATGTAAGACCTTTGTTACAGTAACTTGCTACAAAGATTTTCCGAGTTTATCTCTCTTCCAATTTTCATTATATTTTTAAAAAAGAAAAAAACTTTAAAAATATATTATAAAAATTGTTAATTTCATCTTATATGACCCTTTTTATCCCTTGTTTGATCATGAACTCTTTCATTCTCCACAGATCTGACACGTAATTTCTTCTTTCCTTCTTTAATTTGTTTATAATATCAGATATTGTGCCTATCTCACATATCCATTTGAAGCTTATCTTGGTATAAGATGTAAAATTCTTGTTTATATCTGATTTCTGCTATATAATTATCCAGTTTCCTAGAAGATTTAAAAAAAAATTCAAATATTGAATTATTCCACTAATTGGAGTCTTTTCAAATACTATGTGTTGTGCTCATTTTCTCCTCTCATAATCAACAATATGTTGTATAAATAATGTGTCCCCCTGATTAGCTCTGCCCTTCCCCCCTTCCCAGTATCATATCCTTATGCTGATTATTACTTGGTATATAGTTACAGACTTAGTATTTCTAGAGCCCCCTTCTTTTTTACTTTTTTCATTACTTCCCTTTAAATTCTTTACTGTTCCTTCACCTGAATTTTGTAATTTTTTTGTAACTCTTTAAAATGATTCTTTGATAATTTGATTGGTACAGCACTAAACAAATAGAGCAATTCAGGTAGTATTGTTATCTTATATCAGTTTGGCCTATCCATGAGCAATACATATTTCTCCAAACATGTGTGTCTTTACTTCTGTGTAACTTAAAAAAAAACCCAACCAACCAACCAAACAAAAACCAGTCTGCATACAACTCTCATCACTGATAGAGAATGATTAATTTATGTTCTGTGCCTCCATAAGGAGTGGAATTATTTAGAACATGGGAGAAGATAGGTCCTTGTTTTTTAGCTTCTAGCTTTGAGAGTATGTGTGATTCTATGCTCTCTTCTTTCACAGAGGGGGAAATTCTGGGAAGAAGTCAAGATGTAAAGGAACTACCTCCTAAAGCTTGTTCCTCTTTTCAGTTTACTATACTAGAGACTTTGGGGAATTTTCTCCTAGGTGAGATCAGAGTCTCTTTCTTGGATCTAAATGGGAGTGCTCCTTCATTATGTGAATATTTTAATCTGTTAAATTTGATTTCTGTTTGCTTTAATACATGTTTTTACTTGCTGTTCACTATATGTGATGATCTTTGCATAACTGGCATTTAGTGGAAGGGGAATTAACCATTCAGGAATACTTTGGGGCATCCTTTGGAATGTGACTTGCACCTGTTGGAAAGTTTTTTTTTCCTGTGAAGCCTTTATCTTTCTTTTTGCAACCTGCAACAATTTCTACTTGTTTTTTCCCTCTTGGGCCAAGCAGAACAAGATGAATCTCCCCTCCAGCTCCTTTTAGGTAATGTATTTTTTTCATGATAACTTGAATTCCACTTCCTGCACAGAAATCATCATGAGCTACCTGTGACCCAGGTAACAAAGCAAAGAATATAAGAAACTAATGGAATGACATTAAAATGATATTTGTTTTCTGAACTTTACAAATGGAAATATTTTTATCCAGAAGGGAAAAAGTGAAATGTTTTCTTCCCTTGGGGCATCTTCAAATTTAAACTTCAAATTTAATCTTACACATTAAAGCTTATCAAGAGAGCATGTATTCATTTATTCTTTGGCCAATATCCCTCTCATTTGTTGTTAGATACATGAGGTAAAATTTTGAGAATTGACATTGTCTAAATATTATTACTATAGATCAACACAGAATGAGTGCACTTGGAATGATTCAACGGCTCCAGTTGAGTCTGTCCCCCTCTTTCATAATTTTTAAGTCTTTCTGACATTGTCTGTTAGTAGATGCTTCAAATAGTTAATTTTTTCAGATTTCCTGTCATGGTTATTTTGACTTGCATTCTTCTATATGGAATCCAGCTTATCAGGGCATGCTGACCCTGGAAAGAACACCAAATAAGACATTAAGATGTTTGTGGCTGCTCGGGTTTCTGATTTGCCTGTCCCAAGTCCAGGACAGCAACCTTGAATGCATTGGTGTCATAGACCAAAGCAGCCACCTAAGCCTAGGAAAGCTTCCAGGCTGTATTTCAGTCATGAAAGGGAATGTGGGCAGAGCAGCTGCATCAGGAAAAAGGAGGCATACTGCTTTTGCATGAGCAGACTAAGGTGCCAAAGCCAGAATGTGCAGATTATCAACAACAGCAGGCTCTTTGTAACATTTCTTTTTTGTCACTAAGCCATATGAAGTATTTGCTTCAGAATTATTTCCACATCTACTCACACTAAGCTACTTAGCAACATAGAGTGGAAGCTAATCTCACTGCTTTTCCAGAGCAAAGATAGACAATTCTTTGGTGCCATCATTTGAAGTCTACCTGTGACTATCAGCTTTTCCTAAGTCTTCTCTGAGAAGCACCACTTAATATTCTTTTTTATGGCTCTTCTAGCTTGGACTTGGAAGGTGGGGTGGGCAAGCATTTGATGACTGTTTCAAGGATGGGTGAAGTTATTTCTCTTTACTTGTTATTTGCTGGGAACTTTGGAAAGCAGAATAATATTCAAAATATGTTATTGAAGAAAATTTGAATGAGAGATATAACATTTGAAGACAGGTTCTTATTATATTAGGATGGGCATGGATTATATAGGTTCTGGATTATTCACACTCATTTTTTAACACAGAAGAAATATATGCATGATAAAGTGTTTGAATTTTTGTTGCTAAAATCCTTTACTGGCAAAAAAGGTGGACAGGATTCAATACAATAAAAAAAATACCATAGCTAAATCCTAGTTAATTTCGAAGTTTTATCATGTTGGCTTTTACAGAAAATTTGGTAGTTCTGTTATTCCTTAGTGACAATAAGTTTGAGAAAATGCTAACAGAAGCCCAACCATAAATACTTAATTGATTGAATGTTGTATTCTCTCCTTTTAAAAATTATTTTTATTAAGATTAATCGGTACACCAAAAATTATGATATACAAAGAACAATAAAGATGTGAAAGTGAAAGCTTCTGTTAAAATTATACCTGATAATGTAGTAATGAAATTATATTATTTATTTTATCTCTTGAATTTTTCTGAAAATCATCTCCTATTTTTTCTTTTTTTGTATATTTTTTCACATTTTGAGCCTTTTTAATTTCTTTTCTTTTCAAAGCACTTTTTCATTCATAGTTTGAAATGTCATTTCCTAGAAATCCTATATAGTTGACAGTTTATATTTTTTTTATTCCTAGTTTAAAGTGAAATGACTTTCTAAGATCACTAAGCAACTTAGCATAAGAGCTTGAATCAGATCCTAGGTTTACTTTTTGCTCCCACTCACTATTGCTATTCTCTGAAAACATTTTACCTGGCCCAACATCATTTCAGAACATTTGACTGAATTTAGTATAAATCAGATGTTGAGAGACTTTGAGTTACACTTTCAAGTTTGTTCCTCTCCCCTTTAATAGTCAGTTTTATAACCCACTGATCTTCTTTCAGAAAATGTTGGCAATGATCAGTGTTCATTCCAAAACATTTAAGAAAGCAGCTGTTTATTAAAGTGCCAACAGCAATGATTAATTTCTGAAGTTCTGCAGTGCAGCTGTTTGCTATATAATGATATCATTGAAAGCAAGCAGATACCCCAAACTGAGCTGGACAACCTAACACCCATGTTTGTACTCAAAAATGCACTTATTTCATTCTTGAAATATCTGTCCATAAGTCAACTGTTCAAATAATATCCATGCCAATTGGCATCTTCATAAACAACAGACACTTCTTCAGAAAGAATTAGTGGGTTAACAGTGTTTATATAAGAATCTCTAAAGAGGACAGATGTTAGCTGAATTTCCAAAAGTGGTGATTGATTTATGATGTTGTAAATCACATCTGTATGGGGTGGAGGAAGATTTGCTGTGAACTATGGTGGAAATAACATCTGTCACCAACCAAATATATGATACAGGTTTACATAGCAGTGTATGCAAAATAGAAACAGATCAGTGAATCTCATTGTGACATGAGGAAGGGAAAGAGAAGTGGAAAACTCTGATGATTAACATCTTATTCTCCAACACATGGAAAAGTTTGATTTGTAAGGGTATTTGAACTATAACTTCCTCAAACCCTTTATAGCACCTGCACATGCTGGTTGTCGAAATTCATCCATCACAGGCCAGTCTGTGGGTTGCTTTAGTTCATATAAATGAATGAAGACTAAACCAAAAAGAAGAAAACCCTTCTGCTTTGAGATTGTCAGAAACTCAACACAGAGTGTATATTTAATATATACAGAAGAGTCAAAATAAGAATGGTAGTCTTGACTATTCATTTCTAAGCAATTCAATTCAATTCAAGAATTAATATTAAGCCTCTACTATATGCTAATCACTGTGCTTCAAAACCAGGAATACAAAGAGTAAAACAAAACAACCATTGCTCTTAAGGAGAGCACATTCCACTAGTGAAATAATAGTAATCATTATAGTAATAAATTCTATCCATACAACATTTTGGAACCATTTTCTATACTTATTTCATTTTAATCTCAAAGCAACCATATGAATTAAGCAGGACTAATATATTATACCTATTATGCAGTGGAGGAAACTGAGACTCTGAGGCATGATGTGATTTATCAGCATGGTATAGTTAGCTAATCAAAGATCCAGAAGTTTCAACCAGGTCTCCTAACCCCCAGTTCAATGTGCATCAAGGCACTATATACCATGGTGTGATTTAAGGGGAACTACTAGAAACATACCTTGGCACAGTACATGAATTTCTTGCCATTCAAAGATGAATTCCTTTGTGTGATCTTTATAATCACATGTCCTTTGCTAAAAGCAAAAAAAGAACTTCCAAGTATGGCATAGTACAAAGAAACAGGAGCTTCAGTCAAATTTGATGCTAAAATTATTGTCTTCTGATCTTGGTTAAGTTATTTGAGCTTGTACAGATTCAACTTCTGCTTCTATAAAAATAAATGTGTAGACTACATGATTGCTATAGTGCATTTGAGCTCTAAATCCTATGATTTATGCCTGATTTATCAGAGATTACCTAGCTTTGAAGGAAAGAGGATACAAGATAGGGAAATTCTGATGGGTAGGAAATATGTGGAAAGGAATCAGAGACTTTCCAGCTGGTTTATACACCAGAAGGGGACATTATAGGTTGACAGAAGAATACATGAAATTTTTAATTTTAGTTGCCAAGATTGGAAGTAAGGGAGGGCACTGACAAGGAAATTGGGATTGGCAAAGATACTCAGTTTTGTTGAAGGCAGTTTCTGGTTCCTGGTGTTTTGGTTTGGAAAAGATTGTATCCTTTTTGAGGTTCCACTTTGCTGGTCTTCTACAGGGAGCAGTATTCTTTTTGATTATGAATTTATTTGTCATATAATTCCACGTAGCTTAATTATCCCCAACCCATAATAATAAATAACAAAACATTTAACGCAAAAACTTCTATAAGAGGCATCTTTATTTAAATGGAAGTCTTCCCCATAGTACTTGGCATCCTTCACAGGCACATGTGTATTTAATTAAACATTCTTTTAGATGCAAAGAACGTAGAAGCCAGACTTCATATTACTGGCTTACATTTTTGTTCACAAAACTAGAATAAATAGGAGCTGACAGAGTAATGAGAGGTAGTTAATGTGTGCAGCTTTTTTATTAATTGTATAATTTCATACCTTGAAAGCACTGACTGAGTGATATATGATGTAACATCTATATGAATATTTATATTATGGATCCTAACTGTGTAGGTGAGTCCACAGGGAAAGATTCGTGGCATATAACAAACAAGCAATTCCTTTAATATCATTTTAGGAAAGGCTGATCATGTCATTTAAAGATGTCCTTTGGTAGCTTTAAATATCACACTGTTTTTATTACTTCATTAGAAAAGTGTCTTATGCTGTCTTTAGACAACACTGGCACAGTTGAGAAATGCCAACACCCTTCCCTTCCTTTCCTACCATATTTCCAATATGCAAATTAGTCTCAAACATGTGCATCTAATATAATTAGATTGAATGGGTATGAGATCTGCATGTACCTTCCCATATAAAAATATTTCTCTTAGTAGAGTTGAGAAGGCAGTGAGTAGGAAGGACAGGTACAGTTTCACAAAAGGCTCCCTATTTATCATTCACTAGTTTCCATTTGAAGATTGTTGGAGTACTCTGGCAGTGTTCATTTCTACCTCAAAATGGAATACAGAAAACGAAATGAGATTATTCCTGTTGTTTTTGTCAGATGTCTTCAGCTTGATCTGGGTTTTTGTTGTAACTGAAACAGCTTGATTTTCACTTATCATAATAAATGTATGGCTCCCTCCTGACAGCCAAATTTTAATTTGCCAGCTCATATGGCATTATCAGTGATTTGAGAAACTATACAATGAAATGCTGATTTGTTCCCTGTGACATAATCTATTCAAAAGCCAGGTATCAGTTATTTGAGTGGGATGAGTAATGTAAGAGACCAATGGTCTATGGGCTTTGATAGAAGAACATGTTGATATACCTGGTAAGCTTAATTCTTTTAAAGTGCTTCTCTTCATACTCCACAAATCCAACCTCCATTCATCCTTGAGGTTTCAGGTGTTTGCTTCCCTTATTTCTACCATATGAGCTCAGTGACCTTCAGGAATGGTGAGTTGGTGATGAAGTTGAAATCTACATGCCTCAAAAGTACTATTATTGAAAGAATTCTCATGTGCAAGAGCTCTCTGAAGTTTATCGTATCAAACCAAAAAATACAAACCCCTTTTCATTTATTTCTTAATTGTGTCACAATTCTTTGGCCATCAGCCTTCATGATTTAGGAATGGTAGTTCTGGTTAATTATCTATGAATGAATGGAAAAACATACATTAATGGTTTACTATATGTCTTGCACCATTCTGAGTGATGGGGATACAAATAGAAAGTCAAGAAAACACCTTTTTTTCCAAGAAGTTCACATTCCATTATAAGATGGCAACATATAGGATATAATATATAATATAATAAATAACATATAGGTGATGGTCCAGAGGGCAGAGTAACAACAAAGACTTCTTGAAGAGGAAGGCAAGATGTTCCTTTACTGTGGGCTTTGTTGTTGGTTAATTGTAGATATTCTTGTTATAAAAACAGCTTGTTTAATAGTGAGATATCAAATATAATAAAAATGGATGATCAATTTTTAAATAATTTAAATAAAATGCAATAGTAAACACAACAGTAATTAAACACAATTTAATCTTTCTCCACTAGATTTTCTGAAGATATTTAATAATTTTGAAGTTAATAACATCCATTTGCATCTTCTTTGGGCAAGTGTTAAAAGAAATTTCTGTTTGGTAGAATGGCAGATTAGTTCATTTGGTTCATATTATTTAGCAATATTATATTTTTTTACCAGAGAATCACAAAGTCACAAAATTATAGTATTTGTAACTGGGAGGCACCTCAGATATTGACCCAAGAGAAGTTTTATGTCAGATTATTCAGAGTTTGAGGATTTGGTCAAATAATTCCTTTTCTATTAACATGCTTGGGGACCCCTAGGTAAAATTATCCTGAAAGAAGGTCCATGGGAGATTATAGAAATTTCCTACTTAACACATAGAGTAATGCCTACAAACTCCTTGCTCAAAAGACTCACAGCTAGGTTTCAGGTCAATACAATTGGGACCATTGCTAAGTCAAATTGCTTCTAGCATATATTACAGCATCCTGGCTTAGTACTTCGGATTTGGAGAAGTGATACATTTAACACAACTGTTCCAAGATCTATATAATAGAAACCTGGCCCACAACAGAGGTCATTTCATCTATTATGTAAATAACTAATTAATCCACAAAACTTATGACATTTCGTCTAACCCCAGGGTGAAAATCCTATTACCTTCTAGGGCCTTGGTATCAAACCGAACTAGAAAAGGGGTTCAATAATCCTTACATAAAGATCCCTTTAAGCTTTATATTGACCATTTTAAAATGTAGCATTATCTGTGTTTTATTGTATTTATTTTTAAACATTTCTTTATTTTTAATACACACTGCTTTATGAATCATGTCGGGAGAGGAAAATCAGAACCAAAGAGAAAAAATCATGGGGGTCAGAAAAACAAAAAACAAAACAAAACAAAAAGCCTAGAAAAATGAAGTGAATATAGCATGTGTTGAATAATATTCAATTTTATTGTATTTTTATTTATTTTGTTAGTTATTTCCCAATTACATTTTAATATAGTTGGGACCTCCTCAGGAGTGTTGCTGTCTGCATGTTGCCTAGGGCACATCTTTGTCATCTCAGTAAAAAACATAGGGCAGACTATTTGACTTTGGAAACTAATTCTTAGGCAGTTTCTTTTCTTGCATTGAATTGAAATTCATCTTTCTTCAACTTTTGCCAGTTGTTCCATATCTATTCTTTGAGATTATCAGAATAAATTCAATCTGTTTTTACATTTATTATAGATATTCAAATACTTGAAAATCACTGTAATCAATCCCTCTATATCTTAAGGTTTCCCTTCTTCAGTTTAAACATTTGTAGGGTTTTAGGGCTTTTTAATAGACATAGTTTTCAGTACCTAATCAATCCAACTTATTCACTGGATGCTCTCTGGTTTGTCAAAGTCCTATCTAATTGTTACACCAAAGACCAAAGAAATTCCAGATGTTGTCTGAGTCAGGCAGGACTATTTCCTTCTTTGTTCTGAACATTTTGCACCATTTAGTATATTATAAAAAAGTTTTAACATGCCATATTATTGATTCACTTTAAGCTTAATAAAACCCTCAAAACTTATTTTCATACGAATTGTTATATAACCATATCTCCCTGATTCTGTGCTTGTGAAGGGGATTATTTGAAAAAAAAGTATAGAACTTTATATTTATTTCTATTAAATGTAAGCTTATTATATTTGACACATTATTTTAGTTTTTCAATGAATTTTTGGTTCTTGACTTTATCATCTAACATATTAGCCCTCCCAATTCCATGACAAAGAATCTGACAAATATGCCATATATGCTTTCATCTAAGTCATTAAAAGTACTTTGAATGGCAGAAGGCCATGGGAAGCTTCTAGGACAACCCATTGGAGACCTCCTTTTAAGTGGTCATTGAGACATCAATGTCTACTCAGAAACCTGTCTTTCAACAAACTCCCAACCCACCTAACTTTACTCTTAAACAGTTCACATCTTTTCATCTTTGAATATGTAAGGCATGAGAAACTTAATCAAAAAAATTGCTGACATTTTAGTTATTCATATCTATAAAATTTGCCTGATCTGTAAGCCTAATGATAGTCAAAAGAAAATTGTATTATTATTATATGGCTTTCCATCCTTACACAATCCTCTAACACCTAAATATGAAAAACATCTTCTAAACACTTATACAAATCTAATCTCTCTCCCATGCATTTAAATGCATAAATTTAGAGCTGGAGAGAATCTTAGAGATTATTGAATCCTATACCCCTATTCTACATATGATAAAATTGAAGCATAGTAAATTTGAGGAATTTTTTCAACATCATCAATGTATTTAATGGCAATGTCATGACTCGAACCCAAATTTAGGCTTCTTTCCATTACATCACTTTACTGCTTTATTTTCAATGAATTTACCATACCAGCTGCTAATTATTTATTATTAGCAGTAGGAAGTAGTAGGAAAGTAGGAAAATATTACAATATTTTCTTCAGTAAGATATTCTGGTATAGTATTTTCCTACCTCTGCAAATGTGAGGATTTTGTTTTCAGGTCAAAATATTTTACTTTCTCTCAAATGATGATACTTAATAATATTTGTATCAGCAAAAAATATGTATCAATAAAACCTTAAAATGAATTTAATAACTTTTAAAATTATTTTATAATTTACTAATACTGATTTGATAATTACTAATTACATTTATATGAAAAATAGCACTACATTTAAGAAAGGTAGTTTTTTTTTTTTTTTTTTTTTTTTTTTGGTTCAACAAGAACATTTGCTTAATTGTCACCCTGGTTCATTCAATATGATAACTGGTACCATTTTGTAGGTTTTGGAGATTGGAGATATAGTATTTTGTATATTTTTATAAAATTTTCAATTGCTCAGCGAGTTTATTTTTTTTATTTTTTATTTTTTTCCATTTTTGGAACAAATAGGAAATAATAGATAATTTTTAAAAAAATAATTCTTTTTTTAATTATTTAATAGCCTTTTATTTACAGGATATATACATGGGTAACTTTACAGCATTAACAATTGCCAAACCTCTTGTTCCAATTTTTCACCTCTTACCCCCCCACCCCCTCCCCTAGATGGCAGGATGACCAGTAGATTTTAAATATATTAAAATATAACTTAGATACACAATAAGTATACATGACCAAAACATTATTTTGCTGTACAAAAAGAATCAGACTCTGAAATATTGTACAATTAGCTTGTGAAGGAAATCAAAAATGCAGGTGTGCATAAATATAGGGATTGGAAATTTAATGTAATGGTTTTTAGTCATCTCCCAGAGTTATTTTCCTGGGCATAGCTAGTTCAGTTCATTACTGCCCCTAGAAATGATTTGGTTGATCTCGTTGCTGAGGATGGCCTGATCCATCAGAACTGGTCATCATCTAGTATTGTTGTTGAAGTATATAATGATCTCCTGGTCCTGCTCATTTCACTCAGCATCAGTTCGTGTAAGTCTCTCCAGGCCTTTCTGAAATCATCCTGTTGGTCATTTCTTACAGAACAGTAATATTCCATAA
This sequence comes from Sarcophilus harrisii, assembly GCF_902635505.1. Lineage (NCBI taxonomy): Eukaryota > Metazoa > Chordata > Mammalia > Dasyuromorphia > Dasyuridae > Sarcophilus > Sarcophilus harrisii. The sequence goes on along the minus strand of NC_045427.1, from coordinate 239,064,503 downwards.
TTTTCATATACCACAATTTATTCAGCCATTCTCCAACTGATGGACATCCATTCAGTTTCCAGTTTCTAGCCACTACAAAAAGGGCTGCCACAAACATTCGTGCACATACAGGTCCCTTTCCCTTCTTTATAATCTCTTTGGGATATAATCCCAGTAGTAACACTGCTGGATCAAAGGGTATGCACAGTTTGATAACTTTTTGAGCATAGTTCCAAACTACTCTCCAAAATGGTTGGATTCGTTCACAACTCCACCAACAATGCATCAATGTCCCAGTTTTCCCGCATCCCCTCCAACAATCATCATTATTTTTTCCTGTCATCTTAGCCAATCTGACAGGTGTGTAGTGGTATCTTAGAGTTGTCTTAATTTGCATTTCTCTGATTAATAATGACTTGGAGCATCTTTTCATATGACTAGAAATAGTTTCAATTTCTTCATCTGAGAATTGTCTGTTCATATCCTTTGACCATTTTTCAATTGGAGAATGGCTTGATTTTTTATAAATTAGAGTTAATTCTCTATATATTTTGGAAATGAGGCCTTTATCAGAACCTTTGACTGTAAAAATATTTTCCCAGTTTATTGCTTCCCTTCTAATCTTGTCTGCATTAGTTTTGTTTGTACAAAAACTTTTCAGTTTGGTATAATCGAAATTTTCTATTTTGTGATCAGTAATGATCTCTAGTTCTGCTTTGGTCATAAAGACCTTCCCCTTCCACAGGTCTGAGAGGTAAACTATCCTATGTTCCTCTAATTTATTAATAATTTCATTCTTTATGCCTAGGTCATGAACCCATTTTGACCTTATCTTGGTGTACGGCGTTAAGTATGGATCAATGCCTAGTTTCTGCCATATTAGTTTCCAATTTTCCCAGCAATTTTTATCAAACAGTAAGTTCTTATCCCAAAAGCTGGGATCTTTGGGTTTGTCAAAGACTAGGTTGCTATATTTGTTGACTGTTTTATCCCTTGAACCTAATCTATTCCACTGATCAACTAATCTATTCCTTAGCCAATACCAAATAGTTTTGGTAACTGCTGCTCTATAATATAATTTTAGATCTGGTACAGCTAAGCCACCTTCATTTGATTTTTTTTTCATTAATTCCCTTGAAATTCTTGACCTTTTGTTTTTCCATATGAACTTTGTTGTTATTTTTTCTAGGTCATTAAAATAGTTTTTTGGGAGTCTGATTGGTATAGCGCTAAATAAATAGATTAGTTTAGGTAATATTGTCATCTTTATTATATTTGCTCGCCCTATCCAAGAGCATTTAATATTTTTCCAATTGGTTAGATCAGACTTAATTTGTGTGAAAAGTGGTCTGTAATTTTGCTCATAAAGTTTCTGATTTTCCCTTGGCAGATAGATTCCTAAATATTTTATATTATCAGTAGTTACTTTAAATGGAATTTCTCTTTTAACTCTGACTGTTGGATTTTTAGTGATATATAAGAATGTGATGACTTATGTGGGATTTTATAACCACAACTTTGCTAAGTTGTGGATTATTTCTAATAACTTTTAGCGAATCTCGGGTTCTCAATATACCATCATGTCATCGGCAAAATATAATTTGGCTTCCTCATTGCCCTTATTCCTTTAATCTCTTTCCAGCTCTTATTGCTTAGCTAGTTTTCTAATACAATATTAAATAGTAACGGTATTAAATGGGAACCTTGTTTCCTCCAGATCTTATTGGAATGGTTGCAGTTTGTCTCCCATTACATATCATGTTACTGATGCTTTTAAATAAATGCTGTATTATTTTTAAGGAAAAGTCCATTTTTCCTATACTCTAAGTGTTTTTAATAGGAATGGATGTTGGATTTTGTCAAATGCTTTTCTGCATCTATTGAAGATGATCATATGGTTTTTTTAATTTGGTTATTAAATGGCCAATTATATTGATATTTTCCTAATTTAACCAGCCCTGCATTCCTGGTATAAATCCTACTTGATCATAGTGTATTATCTTGGGGAGATGATTTTCTGTGTCTTTTGCTAATATCTTATTTAAGATTTTGATCAATATTCATAGGGAATTGGTCTATAATTTTCTTTCTTTTTCAGCCACCTGGTTTTTAGGTATCAATTACCATGTCTTGTCATAGAAGGTTTAGTAGGTCCTTCATTCCCTATTTTATCAAAAAATTTTATATACATTAGGAATTGTTCTTTAAATGTTTGATAAAATTCCATATAAATCCCATCTGGTCTGGGGATTTTTCTTGGGAGGTTTAATTGCCTGTTCTATTTCTTTTTCTGAAATGGGACTATTAAACAATTTACTTCTTCCTCTGTTAGTCTGGAAGTCTATATTTTTTGGGTAGTTCCATTTCCTTAGGTTATCAAATTTTTGGCATAAAGTTGAGCAAAATAACTCCTTATTATTTCTCTAATTTCCTCTTCCTTGGTGGAAGTTCTCCCTTTTTCATTTAAATCTAATTTCATTTCCTCCCTCCTTTTTCTAATCAGATTTACTAAAGGCTTTCTATTTTTGGCCATAGAACCAACTTTTAGTTTTTATTAATTGTTCAATAGTTTTTTTTCTTTCAATATTTTTTAATTTCTCCTTTTAATTTTAAATTTCAGTTTAGTATTTGATTAGTTTTTTAATTTGGTCTTTTTTTGTTTTTTTTTGTTAACCCAATTATTAATCTTTTCTTTCTCTTTTTATTCAAAATAAACCTCTAAGGATAAAAATTCCCTCTTATTCTGCTTTGGGCATCCCCAAAATTTTGGTATGATGTTCATCATTGTCATTATCTTGGTAAATTTTAATTGTATCTATAATTTTGCTTCCAATCATTCTTTAAGATGGTTGTTTTAGTTTCCAATTACTTTTGGTCTATTTCCCCTAATTTTTTGTTGAATGTGATTGCATCATGATCTGAAAAGAAAGCATTTCTTTTCTGCTTTCTTGCATTTAATTTAAGTCTTTATGTCCAATATATGGTCAATTTTTGAATAGGTTCCATGAACCCTGAGAAAAATATATTCCTTCTATCTCCATTCAATTTTCTCCAAGTCAACTACCTAATTTTTCAATATTCTATTTACTTCTTAATTTCTTTCTTTTTGTTTTGTGGTTTGTTTGTCTAATTCTGAGGGATCAAGGTTGAGGATCTCCTACTATTACACTTTTGTTTTTTTCTTCACCTCTTAACTTCTCCTTTAGGAAGTATTTCCACTTGGTGCATATTTTTAATATTGATATTGCTTCGTTGTTTTTGCCCCAGCAGGATGAGTTCCTTCCTTATCTCTTTTTTAGATCAATTTTTACTTTTGCTTGATCGAGATAAGGATGGCTACCCTCTTTTGCTCCCTGGTTATTTTCCAGCCACCCTCTTATATCCCCCTTTAAATGTGTTTCTTGTAAAAATTGAGGGTTCTGACTTTGATCCAGTCTGCTATCCCTCCTCTTTATGGGGGTTTCCCATTACATTTACGTTAAATTCTAAATCTGTTTTCCCCATCCCAAAACAGTTGGCTTCTTTTCTTGCCTCCCCAACCCTCTTTCCCCCCTTTTAAACTTATGCCCCTCTTGTATCATGATACTTATCCTCTTTATAATCCCCCTCCCCTTTGGTCTTTCCCCTTCCTTCACTTATTCTCTTTTTCTTTGCCCTTTTCCTCTCCCCTTTTAAGGGGGGAGGGTTTCTCTAAAACAAATGTCAATTTTTTTTCTTTGAGCCAACTCTGATGGGAGTAAGATTCACACAATGTTCCTCCCCTCTAAATTCCCTCAGATATGGTAAGTTTCCTTAGCCTCTTTGGGGATGTGGTTTCCCTCTTTTTTATCCCTCCTTCCCACCTTATTCTGTATCCCCTTTTCCATATCTACTTCCCTTTTTTTTATATCAATTTAAATCAAATTTTATGTATTCTTTTGTATATCCACAACAGAAATACAATTCTCAAGATTATTTTTTCCCTCTGCATCTCTTGAGTTCTATTCTTGGAATCAAATTTTTGTTTAATTCCTTTTTCTTCAGAAACAAATGGAATTCATTTGTTTCATTAAGGTCCATCTTCTTCCCTGGAAAAAATGCTCACAACGGGTAGTTTATTCTTGGCTGCATCCCAAGTTCTTGTCTTTTGGATATCATATTCAGGCCCTTCTTTCCTTTAATGTAAGGCAGCCAGATCTTGGGTGATCCTTGTCCCTCGTTTTTGGTTTTTTGGCTGCTTGTAAAATTTTTTCCTTAATCTGATAGTTCTGAAATTTGCCACAATATTCCTTGGGGTTTTTATTTTAGGGTTTTTTTCAGAAGGTGTTCGATGTTCTTTCAATCCTATTTTCCTTCTATTCTAACATCTGGGCAGTTCTCTTTGATGATTTCTTGTAAAAATAGTATCAGGCTCTTTTTTTCATCATAGTTTTTCGGAAGATCCAAAATCCTCAGATTATCTCTCTAGATCTATTTTCCAAGTCTTCGTTTTTGCAAGTAGATAATTTGGTTTTTTCAGTTTGTCATTTTTTGTTTTGCTTGCTGATTCTTGCTGTCTCAATGGATCATTAGTTTCAATTTGTTCAGTTCTAATTTTTAAAATTATTTTTTCATTAGCTTTTTACTTCTTTTTTATGTCAATGGGTTTTGAATGTATTGTTTGGTCTGTGATTTTTTTTCCATTTCACTAATTTTTTTTTTAATTTTTTCTTTTCAATTCCCAATCCTCTTTCTTGCGTGTTCTTTGTCTTTTCCAATTCCAAATCCTACTTTCTAGTAATTCTTTATTTTTTCAATTTATTTCAGGAGTTGTTGCTCCTTGAACCTCTTTCCTTTCCCCATTTATCTTCTAACTCTCTTTTGAGACTTTTAATGGTCTCTTCTATGAGAGCATCATGTAAAGGAGGACAGTCTGATGCATTTTTGCTGTTTGAGGTCTCTTCAGGTTTGCTGACCTGCTCTTTTTCTGCATAGAAGCTGTCGATCGTTCTTTTCATCTTTTTATTCATGTTTTAAAGCCTTTAGGGTAGGTCTCCTAGGCAAGGGGGTTACCAGCTTCCTCTGCAGAGCAGGGAAAGATGTAAACCGATTTCCGGCTCCGAGGTATGGGAGTGCACTGAGTGAGAGTTTTCCCTTCCCCCAACAGGAAGTGGATTCAGCACTGGCCGAGCTATCAAACTGCTTAGTTGGGCTGAGTGGATTAGCGATTGCCCTTGGCTAGAGACTAAGGGGTGAAAGTGTCACTGCCCCAGGCCGGAGCCTCTTGTGGGACTGTGAGTATTAGCAGCTGACTGCAGACCACAGACCGCAGACTACAGACTGCAGACCGCAGACCCCTGCAAACTCTGCCCAGCATCTCTGCCTGATGGAAATCGGCCCTGGAAAAGCTCTATGGCCCCAAGCCGAGCTCCCCACTGCTTAGATTGGAGGCTAACCCGGGCTGTGTCCTCCTGCCGTGCAGGATCACAACTGCCCCAAGGATAAGCCCGGTACTGCGGGTTGGGGCTGCGCGCTTGTGCTGAGATCTGTGCCTTCACCCTCGGTTTGAGACTCTCCTCGGAACCTAATTTCTCTCCCAGTCTGCACTGATCGAACCCCTGGCCCCAGAACCAACCTTTTTTGGCGAGACTGCAGATTTTCTTTGGCCGGTGAGTTGTTCTACTTCTTATCTTTACGAATTGTGGCAGTCAAGACTATTTTTGAGGCTCGATATAATATTGATAAAGAGGGTAAGAGAAGAGCTTAGAAAGTTGCGTGTGTCTTCTCCGCCATCTTGGCTCCGCCCCCCCAGTGAGTTTCTTTTTTAACCTTATCATGCTCTTTAAATAGTTTTCAGTTTTTTCCATTAAACATTTTGCTAACTGTTACATTTTATTTTGATACAACAAATAATTTATAATAAATGGAATACATTTCCTCTTCTAAAATTACATTCTAACAAAATAAGCAAGGAAAGAAACAAAACTTAGAATAATAGTGATAAAATATGTATGATTTTTAAAATTTTTACTTTATCAATTCCTTTTTCCCCCTGAGGCAATGGGGTAAAGTAACTTGCCCAGGGTCACACAGCTAGGAAGTGTTTAGTGTCTGAGGCCATATTTGAACTCAGGTCCTCCTGACTTCAGGACTGGTGCTCTATCCACTGTGCCACCTACCTACCCCTACTTTAGCAATTCTTAAAAGTGAATAAATGTATTTCAAATTTGCCTTAATCATCTAATTACAACATTAGCAATTGTATTTTATCTGTGTGGTATGTATTTATTTTGTGTTCTGTCCATTTCTATTGTAGTATTTTTTCTTTTGGTACTTATTTTTTTATTCTTTATCATTCAACAAAATTTCTCCCTTGTTTTTCTTAATGTTGTTCCTTATCATACAATAATATTTACTAGTATACAAACCAACTATCTAGCTCATTCCAAACACTTGTGTATAATTTTGTTTCTAAATTGAGCTATTAAAAATAATCTTGATATCAATATTTTTATCATATTGGTCTTGTTACACACTTTAGCAGTGGAATTGCTAGGTTAAAAGGTAATTTCAGAATTCTAATTAATTTTCCAGAAAAGTTAGACTAATTCATCAATCCATTACCTGATCTATCCACCTTTTTTTGCCAATATTAACATCTTTGTCAATTTGGTGACATTAACTGATAATTCACATGTATTTTAATCAGTTAGCTAGTCAGCCAATAATTATTTATTTAGTCTATGTTCTAGTAACTGTACTAAATTATATTCATACAAAGATAGTAAAATACAATCTCTTTTTTCAAGGAACTCATTGCCTATTAGGAAGGAAAATTCAGAGGCAGCTATGTGCAAATTATCTACTTATTTTTAATCTCTTTAATAGTAATTATTGTAGCTTGTTTTCCCTCCTGTACCATATATGGAACATATATGGTTGCACATACATTTTCTTTCTTCTTTTGAAAACTTCATAACCATATCTTTTGGAGACTTCTTGGTCTTAAATTTTTTTGTTAGTTCTCTATATATCATGGGAGGCAAAAAATAAACTTTCTCCCCAGACATACTAGGTGCAAATATTTTGTTCTCTACAATTTATTTATTTATTTATTTTTATCCTGGACACATTGATTTTGTTTCTGATGAAGCTTTAAAATTCATATCATATTTTTTATTTTGTCTTTCATATTGTTGCTCCCTTGTCTGAATATGATTGACTCCCCAGTATAGTTTTAAAAGCTTTGGTCTTCTAGAGTTGATAAAATTTTAAAATATTTTTTTATTTTGACTTTTGAAATGTAGATTACTTTTCCATTTGGAATTTATTGTCTCATATTGAGTAAGACATTGGCTCAATCCCATTTTCTTTCAAATTTCCTTCAAGTTTCTTCACCAATTTGCACTGAATAAAATGTTCTTTCTTAATTTAGTTTCTGTTCTTTGATTCATCAAACATTTGGCCAATGGATTGTAGAACTCATTTGAATGATTTTAGCTTACTTTCTCATCTATTCCACTGCACTTACATCTACACACACACACACATGCACACATGCATATATCTGCACACATCCATATATATATATATATATATATATATATGTTAGCATATATGTATATATTCCTATATGCATATGCTTGCTTACATATATGTACATGTTTTTATATCATGTTTAAATTTGTAATAATTGCTTTTTAAAGTTATTTGAGATATAGTAATATCACAGCTGTTTCATTCTATTTATTTCATCATTCCCTTGAATAATTTGATTATTGACATAAAATTGATAATTTAATAAGATAATTTAATTATCTTAGTGCTTTATATATATATAGATTGATATTTCTTGGTATCCCCAATATGTGGAAAAGTACCTGTCAAATATTAAGCATGTAATAAATGTATATTGGTTGCTTTATTGATCTTGTTTGATCTTTTTATATTATGCTATCAATGGAAATTAAACATGTCTAGTTATTTATAACTTCATCTTTAGAAACACTATTTAATTGTATTAATATAGTCCTTTTGTTTATTTTCCCCCAACTCTTTCTGTGTTTCTATGTAGTATAAAGTTCTACATGGGCTTTTCTTAGTATGATTCAAGTGCTTCCTTATGTAAGCCTGAAGATGTCATGTCATTGTATTGATTATCCAGCAAAGGAACTTAGTTAGCTAAGAACAATATCTGAATTACTCACTAGATGGAGTTATATTTAAATAATCAACAAATAGTCAGTTATTTTCTAGAATTACTTTGAGTGATAACTTTGTTCTAATTAGTTGCAATATAATCATTGAATATAAGAACACCCTAATTCTTCAGTATCTAAACTAAAGAATACATCATAAGAAAACATCTAATTGTTTAATTTTTAACTCATCAGAACTGAAAAAACCATATCAAAGTTTACTGAAAGAATTTGAGGATATAATTCCTAACATACCATGACTGATCTTTGAAAAACTTTATCGAATAAAATGTGCTATATAGGGTTCAAGATGGAAAAGTGTCTTGATTTTCACAAAAAAGAGGTTAAATTTAACAAACTAAATGCCAAATTTCAGCTTCTGCTGAAATTATAAATATGTTGTGGGAAAAAATAGCTTTTGAAAATTTAGAAAAGAAAGTAGCACTCACTAAGAAATTTCATCAATAATGGCCGTGCCAAACTAAAAACATTTTCTTATTCTGTAAGATTACCAGTTTAAGAGAAAAAAATGCTAACAGAATGTACAAAATTATTATTGTATTCACTTAAGGTTTTTGATAAATTATCTCATAGTGTCCTTTCAGAGAAAAATGGAAAAAAAAACATGGCTATCACAGTTAACTGCAGACTCCTTAGATGATCATATTGAAAGAGCAATGATTAATGGGTCAGTGACAACCTGGAGGGAGGTCTATGATAGAATGGTCCAGGGATTTGTTCTTGACATTATGCTATTTAGTTTTGTAAGGGATAGAAATATAAATGGTAGGTTTATCAAATTTGGAGATGGCACAGAGTTTTATTAGAGAATAGATAACTAATATGTTTTAGGACAGAATCAACATCTAAAAGGATTTCAGCAGGCTCTCCAAATCCAAGAACCTGAAATGAATAAAGATACATGCAAAGTCATGTCTAGGTTTCCAAAAAACACAGTGACATTTGTATAAGGTAGGGAGGACTGGTTAGATAAATATCCTTATGAAAAATCCCTGAAAAGAAGAGATGATATAATAAAGTGTAATTTCAGAATGAATTTGTATTGTCTAACTTGTATGTTTAGACAGAAAAGCGAGCATATTCTTAGGCTTCAAATGATACCCACATGAAATAAAGCTAAAGTCCTTCACCATTGGATTGTCCTCCTCCCCGTAAATTTCAAGCAATATCCTTAACTTGTGGTGCCCAGAAAAGAAGAAGCATTTATATGGTGCCAATTATGAACCAAAAATTGTGGATTAAATGCTTTACTAGAACAACTAAATCTAATACTCCAAATATGGTCTGGGTTCCAAAAGATAGTGGGATGGTAATGTCACATGTGGAGTAATGTGTTCAGTTATGAACCTCATTCTATTCTATTCTATGAAGGACATTGTTCACCTGGTGGGACATCAAATATAGGGCAAATAGTATGGTAAGGTTACTGAGAAGCTACTTAAAAGCAGTTTTAAAAAATCAGGTAGTACTTAAATTGGAGGAAAAAAAAAAAGATTGAGGTGAATCCAATACTTGTCTTTAAATGTTTCAGGGTATCATGAAAGATGATTATATTTGTGCTGCTTGTCTTGATAGGGGTGCGGAGAAGTTTGTAGAGAAAGGGAAGAACTAGAAGCAACAGGTAGAAATTTAGATAAGTAGGTTTTTGACCTTGACATATAACAGAAAGCTTCTCAACATTTAAAACTGTTCCAAAGTAGAAAGATTGCCTAAGGGGGACAACAGGATTTCCTTTACTGGAGTCCTTAGATAAAGGTTGGCTGTCTGTTTGTTGGGGAATGTTATAATGAAGATTCTTGTTCCAACTTAGATTAGATGACCTCTAAAGTTTGTTCCATCTACGAGAATATGGGTTTCTTCAAATCAAGTAAATACTTGATGAAGAAGTGTTTCTTGAACATAACAAGAATGAAAGTGATGTTAGCCCCGCTTTATAATTCTTTAAACTCTCTGTGTAATTTATCCTCACTTCACCATACAATGGTAAATTCTGGTAGAATTTGGGTCTTTGGTTGCCACTTTTCTTCATACTTTTATATGTACTCCTCCAATGTCTATCACCTCCAATTTATATCAACAAATACATATTTAAAACAGTCAGTGCCAGAGTCCCACAGTGTCAATCCCACTGACAAGGATTTTCAATTATGGATGTGTCTTTTTCATCTGTAATAGCCTTCTCCCCTCTCTCCTATGGTTTGAGATCATTGGCCAGTGTGAGTGTTAATAATAGTTTATAATATACACAACCTATCATCTCCTGATTAACTCTCTGCTTCCTTTAGCAGTGTTTTTCAAACCATTAATAGTCAGCATGTACATTGCAGAATGGAATTGGGGGGGGTTAATTCAAAATCCCATTTCTAGGGAAAGCTAGAGGAAAATAGTAAAGGTTATTTTTAATATAATATTTCATCATTTAATCTATGAAAGGTTTAGTACCCAAGTTGCCAGAGTAACAATTTAGATGTCTTGTTTGGAATTAATATCTTTCAGCTCTTAAAGCACTAGAGAAAAATGGAATATTAGTCAAGTATTTAGTTGCTAAGAAACCAACATGGATGAGGGTGGCACCTTTCAGAGTGGTCCAGGAAAGTGCAAATACAGTAGAGCTTCCAGCATTTGGTATTCTACAACATATCACTCCTTCCCCACTTTCTTTCAAACATCACTACATTTTGCATTATCTTTATATCTGTAAATTCTAACAATATTCAAGTCTATACCTTTTTGAAACAAGATAGTTTTGGCCCCATTCTTCTCAATAATGATCCATATTTTTTTTTAATTTTTCATGTTTTCCTCTCACAAACATTTCTGTATTTGTTTATTTATCCTGGATCAGGGTTTTCTATTTCCCCATCACTCTCTCCACCACCCTTGTCCCAAATTGCACAACTGATACCAATATCTCTACATTCTTTTCTGTCCTTCTTTTCTACTTTTTGACTCTAAGAAATTTTTATTGGGTTATTGAGATGTTGACTATTTTTCCTTTACTTGACTGGTTTTCTGAGATGCCTTTGTCTCCTTTCTCAGCTCCCTAAATGTCATTAACATACTGGGGCATTGAGCTCTCATCTGTGGTTCCAAGAAGCTGTATTATGCATGGTGGCCACACCCCAGTAAATCTTTTCAGCTTATGGTCTAAATCAGAATGAGGGTAACCAACAAGAGAGAAAGACATTAGTATCTTAGGTGGATATCTATCCCAAACATTTGAAGATTTGTACTGGCAAAATAAGTGGATAATAATATTTTGTTCCAATCATGATGAAAATAGTTGAAGTAAGTGCTATGGAGTATTTAGAACTTAGCCATTGAAGTCACCAAGGCCATTTACTGCATCCTGGGTCACTATCAGTCATTTTTGACTTTTATCAGTCACTTTTATCAGTAACTAGACTTCAATGACCCTGGAAGAGAGAGAGAAGAGGCTAATAATTCTGTGCAATTTACTTAAATTCAATTCATGCACAGATTAAGAATTTGATTTGTGCACCAGTCAAGACCTCACCCATATCTATTATTTTACTTCAATATTGTAATATCAGTCTTTTTCAGAAATGAAGGATTAACAACAATTTTTACCTTTTTTGACTATTTTTTCTAGCATGCTTTTTCTCCTTTCTCAGCCTCCTAAAACTCATATTGGGACACTGGACTGAAGGATTTAGTTGTGTACAGAATTGAACAAACCCTACTTATCACATATATCTCCTTGTGAAAGTTCACTGGTCTCTTTTCCCTGAGCATCTTCTATTCCCTTGTTTTCTCTCATAAATTCTATTCACATTGATAAAACATGTAGAGTTATAAAAATGGAATGATGTCTGCTTCCTTGGGAATGCCTTGAATTCTCCCTTACTAAAAGTTTTCAAGCAAATAGCCAGTCATTTTTATATATGTAATAGGAAAAATTCTTTTCTATATATAGGCTGGATTAGATGATTACTAAAGTGTCCTTTGATTCCAATTTCTTGGAAGTGAATTATCATGGAGCAATATAAATTCCCTGCTTTTCTCACATGGATGATTATCCCATTGCTGATGAAATGTTTAATAGACAAAGAAAGTATTGCTCTTCAGTAAAGCAGTAATCAAAAACCCACAGTCTTCCATCCTCTTAAGTTATATACTTAGTCAGTATTGATATAGTTAAAATACATTTTCTTGGCTCTGAAGTTTCAGTCTGTTCCAGAAGAAGATTAAGAATTTTTCACAAGTACGAGAGGATAGAGTCAAAGTTGGAATGATGATGAACTGGTTTTCCAATGTCAGTCTGAAGGATGGCCCCCTTCTCCTTCAGCTTGTATTCCAGAGGGCAGGAGGCTTGTGCATGTCATTGCAAAACCCCTCACAAGACAACAGAAAGACTAAAACAAGAAAGCCAAGAGCTGGAACAGCATCAGAGGTCAAAGGAGGCCTGGAACAGGGCTGAGCTGACAAGAAAAACAACAATGTACACACAAGAGACAACTCTCTCAAAATGTCACTGCCCAACTGAAGAAGTAGAAGATAAAAGGCAATGACTTTCTTTGATAACAACCTGAGAATGAATCTTGCAGTTAGGTATGTATATACATACATGCATAGATATATGAACACATATGTATATAATACATACATGGATATATACAGTACAATGATACATATATGTATATAGCAATATGCACCATACATATGCAAATTCATATGCATAACATATTTATATACATGCATGTTTGTATATACAAATATATAACAAATACATGCACACATATAGATAGAAAGATGGATAGAAAGACAGATGATAGATAGATAATTTTTTTTCCCATGGTTAGCCAAATCCAAATATAAAGATTTCAGTTACATACATATATACATATTTAAGTATATAAAATAATATTATTATTTCAAATCAAAATCAAATATGAATATATTCTATCTCTAAATTTTATACATAGTTATGTGTATTTGTGGTTACTATGAGAAAGAAAACATACTGTTCTCCTCATGTTTCCAAGCCATATATAATACCAGAAATGTTTTCTGTGACTAGTTTTGGCAATTGAGGCTGTGTAGAAAACATGCTAGGTATGCCAGCAAACACTGGGGGTGAGAAAAAAATCATTGGTTCCTTCCAGTCCTCTTTGGCCCACCAGGTTTATTCTTGTCATGATGTGCCAGTACACCTGGCTCCAGATGAAGTTAGTCTATAATTGGAAAATTTAAATAAAGACGTTCTTACTAAGCCACTGTAGCCCAGAAAGGACTTATAGGAGCATGCTCAGTTGCCTTTTGCTGCATCACCAATAACTTAGGTCACTTGCGCATAGAGTGACGTAGTATAGGACTAATGGGTACATTAGGTCTTGCCATTTCCCCTGCTTGAAAAACATTAAATGATAACATTTTCATCAGAGAAAATTGCCCCTTTCACCTGTCTCCCTGCTTTTCTAACTCATTATCCCCTCAGCCCAACCTTTTTTTTTTTTCACCTGTTTGGCAGCACATCCCATTGTGTGGAGGTTAATTATACTTTGTGAAAATGTTTCTCCTTCTGAAGTTATTGCTGCCATTGTAGAAGCTGTTACCATAGCAATGACTTGTAAACAAGATGGAATTTTATAAAGACAATCTTGCATTAATCAATGACCCCCTCCCCCTAGGATATATGTTTTCTGTGACCATGCAAATTAACTTTGAAGCAGTCACAAGACAAACCAGCTTTCCCCATGTGAAACTCTCTTTGTCTCAAAATTTTTATTAATATGAGGTTTCATTTGTAGGTTTTTCTTTTACATTTCCTGATGGGAGTTTGCACACAATGAGACCCAAAAGGTGCAGGTTAAACCCAAAAGATATTTCCATTTCTTCTTTTGAAAAAGCTCCCTATTATTTCATAAAATCATAGAATTATAGATTTACAGTGGAAAAGAATTTTAGAAGCCATCTATTTAAATGATTAATTTAATAATAATATTGACAATAGCTAGGATTTATATAGTAATTTAATTTTTCCAAAGAAATTTGTAAATATTATTCCACTCCAAGTTTGCATATTATTCCACATAATAACCCTGTGAGGTAGGTATAATAAGTCTTATCCCCATTTTCAGGTGAGGGAATGAAGAAAATGGCTAAAGGACTTAAGAGGCACACAGTCATTGTCTGAGTTTGCACTTGAACTCAAAATCTTGAGAATTTCAAGAATAGTTTTCTATTCATTATGCTTTAAAGTTTTCTCATTTTACAGAATAGGAAAAACAGGCCAAGAGACAGTGAATGACTTTTCTCTTGCAAGGTGTTTGATCCTTTGTTTTGAAATCAATTGTATCCAGTTCAACCAACATTTATCAAATGCCTATTAGGTCAAATCACTAGAGTTGGAAGAATGAAAAAAAAAAATCCCTTCATTACAGAGTTTAATTTCTATGAAAAGGAAGAAGACATATACACAGAATATTATAATACAAGGCAGACTATAATAGATATAAAAGAGAAAGTAATAGTTTTATAAAAGTAGTTTTATAGAAAAATGTTATAAAAGTAGAATATAAGTTACAAAGGATAGTTCTAGATATAATAATCTAAGATGATTTAAGGAGGATGTAAATATATTTTTTTAAAAAAGCCTGGGGAAGGGTGGGGAGAGGATTATAGATAACTTTGTAGAGAAAGGGGTACCTTAAGTGATCCTTGAAATGAAGATTCTGAAAGGCCTTTGCCTAAGGAGGAAATGAATTTCAGGCATCATGCATGCCAAGCATGTCAAATTAAGTGACAAAACTAGTAATTCAGGTTAATTGGAATACAAAGTGCATAAAGGGAAGTAATTTACAATAAGGCTGAAAATTATGGTAATCTGAAGTCAGATCATGCAAGAATTAAAAATGGCAGGACAGTAGTTTGTAATTAATCCCCCTGGGCAATAGGGAGCTACTGAATGTTATTGAGGAGAGAAATAAATTATTCATAGCCATATACTTTATTTTATTAAGATATTTTATTGATATTTACATCCTCAGAATTTTACTCAGAACTCCCCTTTACTTCTCAGTAAGCCAAAAATGTAGAATAAAAGCGATTTACTTAAGAAAAATAAAGAAAATTTTAAAAAGAAAAGAAAAAAAACAGCAAAACGGATTAGTATATTAATATTTTCTGCATGCATATACATATATCTATATACATATCTATGTATATATGAACACAAATACGTGCATATACTTATATACATATGTAAACATACATAATACCCCAACATCAAAGGAATGAAGTAGTGTGTCTTATATCAATCATTTGGGTCCATATTCATGAATTTTGTAATTCATTTTTGATTGTGGTTGTTTCTTCATGTATATTGTATATCCATGCATTAAAAAAAATAAACTAATCATACATTTGTTTTTTATGAAACAAAAAGACAAAGCTTAATTTTTATCACCTAAAGGAGTCATAAATCACAATGGTCTTTTAAAATATGGAATATCAGTTTCTTGGATTTTGAGGAAAAAAGATTTCAAAGGGTTCTTTGAACCCTTTGATATCAAAGGAAGGATATGTCCAATGGAGCAAAAATGCCTTAAAGAAAGTCAGTCCAAGAGAGGTGAAAGATGCTCAGGAATGGCATTTTAAAACAAAGAAATTATTTCATTAAGGAGAAAAAAAATGGATGTACCAAGAACTCACCAATTCAAATTAAAACAATTCACAAAACAATGAAATGAAACCAAGAAGATAAATATAAAAACCTAAAAACCTAGCATAGAACCATGCTAATTAATATCATGAATGCTAATCTCAGAATGAGCCAAGGTTGTTGAGGGAAACTAAGGATAGTGCTCTTGTTTCAGGTGCATGGAATGATAACTGGTAACTAAAAGAAGGCCAAGCTGCTTAAATTTTTATTTTCTTTCCATTTCCTCTGCAAACAGGAGTGATATTTAATGGAAATAAGAGTATAAAAATGAATGATAGAGTTGAAACCCAAGATAAACAATGGAAAAGAAAACCCAAGAGACTATTTAGCAGTCCTTGAAGAATTCAAATCATCTTGCCCAAATAATTTATATTCTAAGGCCCTATAAAACAAACAACCAAAAAACAAAACAAAATTAATAAAAAAGCAAAGTGAAAACCAAATGGACAGATATGATGAATGGGACCTTTTTAATTATATCTGAAAGGTCATGGAAAACAAGACAGATACCACAAGATTGGAAGAAGGCAAATATCTTCCCCTTTAAAAGGGGGAAAGAGAATAGAGTCTCTACAAACTTGTGCCAATGAAATTATCCTTGATTCCTGGGGAAAATCTTGAACAAATCATTAAAGGGATGGTTTTTGGAGCTTTAGAAAGGAAAGCATAAGTGACAAAGTACCAGCATGGTTTCATCAAGATGCCATGTAAGATTAATTATAGTTAATTTTTAACAGGATTATAAAACTAGTAGAGAAAGAGAACTTCTTTTTTTTAATTTATTTTTTTATTTAATAGCCTTTTATTTACAGGTTATATTCATGGGTGACTTTACAGCATTAACAATTGCCAAACCTCTTGTTCCAATTTTTCACCCCTTACCCCCCCATCCCCTCCCCTAGATGGCAGGATGACCAGTAGATGTTAAATACATTAAAATATAAATTAGATACACAATAAGTATACATGACCAAACCATTATTTTGCTGTACAAAAAGAATCAGACTTTGAAATATTGTACAATTAGCTTGTGAAGGAAATCAAAAATGCAGGTGGGCATAGATATAGGGATTGGGAATTCAATGTAATGGTTTTTAGTCATCTCCCAGAGTTCTTTCTCTGGGCGTAGCTGGTTCAGTTCATTACTGCTCCATTGGAAATGATTTGGTTGATCTCGTTGCTGAGGATGGCCAGGTCCATCAGAACTGGTCATCATATAATATTGTTGTTGAAGTATATAATGATTTCCTGGTTCTGCTCATTTCCCTCAGCATCAGTTCGTGTAAGTCTCTCCAGGCCTTTCTGAAATCATCCTGTTGGTCATTTCTTACAGAACAGTAATATTCCATAGTATTCATATACCACAATTTATTCAGCCATTCTCCAACTGATGGACATCCATTCAGTTTCCAGTTTCTAGCCACTACAAAAAGGGCTGCCACAAACATTCGTGCACATACAGGTCCCTTTCCCTTCTTTATAATCTCTTTGGGATATAAGCCCAATAGTAACACTGCTGGATCAAAGGGTATGCACAGTTTGATAACTTTTTGAGCATAGTTCCAAACTACTCTCCAAAATGGTTGGATTCGTTCACAACTCCACCAACAATGCATCGATGTCCCAGTTTTCCCACATCCCCTCCAACAATCATCATTATTTTTTCCTGTCATCTTAGCCAATTTGACAGGTGTGTAGTGGTATCTTAGAGTTGTCTTAATTTGCAGAGAAAGAGAACTTCTACACATATATTTATATAGATAACTTTAGATATAATATCTTATGCTATCTTTTGTGTGTGGGAAGAGGAAAAGTTATGGCTTAGAAAATAACACATTTAGATGGATTCAGCAGTCACTGGTTTCATGCCAATAGGACAGGAGGATTCTGTGGTGTTCTTTTTCTTTAAAATAATAATGGTTCTCTCTGGGGGAGAGGTTTTCTTGGGGAGGTTTTCTGGAGGCAGCCTTAGTTTCAGTTCAGAGTAAATAATCACTCAAAATGCAGCCAGCTGATAAAACGCAAACATTTATTTTCTCCTTCCAAGTCTTGTCTCTTTCCTTGGGCCCAGTTAGCTCAGAGGCCTATCTCTCTGCTTGGTTCCAAGAGCTCTTGCAGCTTTGTCCTTTGCCTCTGCTTTCTTCAGCCTCCAGCCAGCACCAAGGTAGAAGATGCAATGAATCTCTCTTGTCTCGGAGAGAGGGCTTTTGGGCTTCCTCCCAGAGTGCTCCTCTCCGACCCCAGTCAATGTTCTGAAGTAAGACCTTTAAGCTCTAAGAGCTTCCTCTATATATATGATCTCCCAAAGGTTAACTCCTTCTTTTGGAGGCTGGGCTTAAGGGAGGTGTGAATTCGGATATCTCATACTAAACCCTGAAATCTCCCAACTGTGTGAACTCCATTGAGTACTTAAATACTTATAGTTCTCTAAAGGTGTGAACACAAGCATTATTGTCAATCAATATTAGCAACTTATTACCTTGTAAGGATTTGCTCTAAGGTGTGAACCAAAAAGCACTGTATCAATTCCATTGAGTTAACACCAGTATTCTGACATCACCCTTGAATTTTCACCTTGTTTCAAGTTGAGTTGACACTAGGATTCCAACAGGATTCCATTGAAATATTTTCCAGTAACTTATATTTGTCTCTATGCTATTAAATATATATTATCAACATACTGAATGAAGGAGTAGAGGACAAGGGTGTCCAATTTGCAAATGCCACAGAACTGGGAAGGATAGATGCCAGAGTCAGGATCTAAAAGGATTTTGACAGGTCAGAGCCTTGGACTGAATTTAGTAAGATAGCTATAAATTAGTCTTGAATTGGGGTGCAAAATGATGAACAAACTTCCCACATATAAGACAACTGAAACCTAGATAGATAGAAGTTGGATAGAAAAAAGGATCTTGTGGTTTGTCAACTATAAGTTTAATGTAGTTATTAAAATGTGACAGCCTCAAAAGCTAATGCACTACTGCAAATCAAGGTTTATAATTTCAAGATTTAGGGTTCTGAATTTGTCCTCCTCAGATCTTTCCTTGAATTAATATTCAGTTCTGTGCACCACAGTTTAAGAGGACACTGATAAACTGGACATCATACAGGAAAGGAAAAGCATGACAGTGAAAGTTTATGACACTTGTGGGTTGCTTGAAAGAACTGGACATATTTAGCATACAAAACAGATGAGTCAATGGGATACAAGCATTTGAAGATATTACATTTAAATGAGATACTAGATTTGTTTTGTTCTGTTCTAGGGTGGCACATCAGGAATAACAATTGAAAGTCACAAAAAGGTGAATTTAGGCTGAATATTAGGAAAAGCTTCTTAATAATTAGACCAAAGTACAAGATTAGAGTTAATTGGATAAGGTTCAAATTAGTTACCTTGAGAGGTGGTGGGCTCTTCCCTGGCAGTCTTCAAAAAAAGAGTGAATGGCCACATGTTGGGTATATCATAATGGGGAAGCCTTTGGTGCATTACTTGGAATAGATGACCACTCAGGTCCCTTTTGATTCTTGTCCAAGAAATAAAGTTATGTCAGCATCTACATGTGTATATGATAATTTTTGATAATCCCTCCTGTAGAACAATTCAGCAAAAAGAGAGCTTTAAAACCATCATCATAACCAGTAGTAAAAAAAAAATCAATTTACCATCAATAAATTCACTGTTCAAAATAGAATTCAATCAACTATAAAAGAGCATGGCATAGTAGAAAGATCATAAACTCTTCAGTCAGAAGACTTGGGTTGAAATTCAATCGCTAATTCTTAATATGTTTCTGAACTTGGACAAATAAATTACCCTTTCAGGGCCTCATTTTACTAATTTGTGAAATTATTAGGTGGGAATTATTAGGTCTTTGAGACACCTTCCAGCTTTAGCTCTGTGATATTTGAAATCACTTATGTTCTACAAATTTCTTGATACCGTGTAGCTGTTTTTTTCTTTTTTTATTATAGCTTTTTATTTACAAGTTATATGCATGGGTAATTTTACAGCATTGACAATTGCAAAACCTTTTGTCCAATTTTTCCCCTTCTTCCCCTACCCCCGTCTCCCAGATGGCAGGTTGAGCAATACATGTCAAATATGTTAAAGTATAAATTAAATACAATATAAGTATATATGTCCAAACAGTTATTTTGCTGTACAAAAAGAATTGGACTTTGAAATAGTGTACAATTAGCCTGTGAAGGAAATCAAAAATGCAGGCAGACAAAAATAGAGGGATTGGGAATTCTATGTAGTGGTTCATAGTCATCTCTCAGAGTTCTTTTGCTGGGTGTAGCTGGTTCAATTCATTACTGCTCTGTTGAAACTGATTTGGTTCATCTCATTGCTGAAGATGGCCATGTCTATCAGAATTGATCATCATATAGTATTATTGTTGAAGTATATAATGATTTCCTGGTCCTGCTCATTTCACTCAGCATCAGTTCATGTAAGTCTCTCCAGGTTTTTCTGAAATCATCCTGTTGGTCATTTCTTACAGAGCAATAATATTCATATACCACAATTTATTCCTTTCTCCAATTGATGGGCATCCACTCAGTTTATAGTTTCTGCCCACTACAAAGAGGGCTGTCACAAACATTCTTGCACATAACAGGTCTTCTTCCCTTCTTTAAAATCTCTTTGGAATACAAGCCCAGTAGTAACACTGCTGGATCAAAGGGTATGCAGAGTTTGGTAACTTTTTGAGCATAGTTCCAAATTGCTCTCCAGAATGGCTGGATGTATTCACAATTCTACCAACAATGTATTAGTATCCCTGCTTTCCCACACCCCTCCAATATTCCATATTATCTTTCCCTGTCATTCTAGCCAATCTGACAGGTGTGTAGTGGTATATCTGATTAATAATGACTTGGAGCATCTTTTCATATGGCTAGAAATAATTTCAGTTTCTTTATCTGAGAATTGTCTGTTCATATCCTTTGACCATTTATCAATTGGAGAATGGCTTGATTTTTTATAAATTACAGTCAATTCTCCCTATATTTTGGAAATGAGGCCTTTGTTGGAACCTTTGACTGTAAAAATGTTTTCCCAGTTCATTGCTTCCCTTCTAATTTTGTCCGCATTAGTTTTGTTGATACAAAAACTTTTCAATTTGATATAATCAAAATTTTCTATTTTGTGATCAATAATGATCTCTGGTTCTTCTTTGATCATAAATTCTTTCCTCTTCCACAGGTTGAAGAGGTAAACTATCCTATGCTCTTCCAATTTATTTATGATCTCATTCTTTATGCCTAGGTCATGAACCTATTTTGACCTTATCTTAGTGTACGGTGTTAAGTGTGGGTCAATGCCTAGTTTCTGCCATACTAGTTTCCAATTTTCTCAGCAATTTTTGTCAAACGGTGAGTTCTTATCCCAAAAGCTGGGATCTTTGGGTTTGTCAAACACTAGATTATTAAAGTTATTGATTGTTTTGTCCTTTGAACCTAACCTATTCAACTGATCTACTAGTCTATTTCTTAGCCAATACCAAATGGTTTTGGTAACTGCTGCTTTATAATATAATTTTAGATCTGGTACAGCTAGGCCACTTTCATTTGATTTTTTTTTTCATTAATTCTCTTGAAATTCTTGACCTTTTGTTTTTCCATATGAACTTTGTGGTTATTTTTCCTAGGTCATGAAAATAAATTTTTGGGAGCCTGATTGGTATAGCGCTAAATAAATAGATTAGTTTAGGTAGTATTATCATCTTTATTATATTTGCTTGCCCTATCCAAGAGCATTTAATATTTTTTTCCAGTTGGTTAGATGAGACTTAATTTTTGTGGAATGTGTTTTGTAGTTTTGCTCATAAAGTTTCTGATTTTCCCTTGGCAGATAGATTCCTAAATATTTTATTCTATCAGTAGGAATTTCTCTTTGTAACTCTAAGTATTGAATTTTATTAGTGATATACAAGAATGCTGATGACTTATGTGGGGTTATTTTGTATTCTGCAATTTTTCTAAAGATGTGGGTTATTTCTAATAGCTTTTTTGTAGAATCTCTGAGGTTCTCTAAGTATATCATCATATCATCAGCAAAGAGTGATAGTTTGGTTTCCTCATTACTTACTTTAATTCCTTTAATCTCTTTCTCAACTCTTATTGCCAAAGCTAGCATTTCTAATATAATATTGAATAGTAATGGTGATAGTTGGCAACCTTGTTTCATTCCTGATCTTAATGGGAATGGTTGCAGTTTATCACCATTACATATGATGCTTACTGATGGTTTTAAATAGACACTACTGATTATTTTAAGGAAAAAGTCCATTTATTCCTATACTCTAAATTTTTAAAAATAGGAATGGATGATGTATTTTATGAAATGCTTTTTCTGCATCTATTGAGATGATTATATAGTTTTTTGTTAATTTGGTTATTAATATGGCCAATTATACTGATAGTTTTCTTAATATTGAACCAGCCTGCATTCCTGGTATAAATCCTACTTGTTTGTGGTGTATTATCCTGGGGATGATTTTTTGTAGTCTTTTTGCTAATATCTTATTTAAGATTTTAGCATCAATATTCATTAGGGAGATTGGTCTATAATTTTCTTTCTCTGTTTTCAACCTACCTGGTTTAGGTATCATGTCTGTGTCATAAAAGGTAATTGGTAGGACTCCTGGGGCTAATTGTTCTTTAAATGTTTAGTGGAATTCACATGTAAATCCATCTGGTCCTGGGGATTTTTTTTTAGGGAATTGATAAATAGCTTGTTCTATTTCTTCTTCTGAAATGGGACTATTTAAACATTTTACTTCCTCCTCTGTTAATCTGGGAAGCCTATATTTTTGGAGGTAGTCATCCATTTCACTTAGGTTATCAAATTTATTGGCATAAAGTTGGGCAAAGTGACTCATTATTTCTCTAATTTCCTCTTTATTGGTGGATAGTTCTCCCTTTTCATTTTTAAGACTAATAATTTGATTTTCCTCTCTTTTTTTTCTAATCAGATTTACCAAAGTTTTATCTATTTTATTGTTTTTTTTGTAAAACCAACTATTAGTTTTCTTTATTAGTTCATTTTTTTACTTTCAGTATTATTAATTTTTCCTTTTAATTTTAGAATTTCAGATTTAGTTTTGATTGGGAGTTTTTAATTTGGTCTTTTTTTAGTTTTTTAAGTTGCAAGCCCAATTCATTGATTTTCTCTTTATTTTATTCAAGTAAACCTCTAAAGATATGAAATTTCCTCTTATTGCCACTTTGGCTACATCCCACAAATTTTGGGATGGTGTCTCATGGTTGTCATTATCTTGAGTGAAATTATTAATTGTGTCTATAATTTGCTGTTTCACCCAATCATTCTTTAAGATGAGATTATTTAGTTTCCAGTTACTTTTTGGTCTATTTACTATTTTTGGTCTAACTTTTTCTTGAATGTTGTTTTATTGCATCATGATCTGAAGAGAAAACATTTACTATTTCTGCCTTCCCACATTTAATTTTGAGGTCTTTATATCCTATTATATGGTCAATTTTTGTATAGGTTTCAGGAACTGCTGAGAAGAAAGTATACCATGTAGCCATTTGAGAGTAGTGCCCAACACATGGCTCATACATAATAGACATTCAATGACTGTTTAATCTGTGTACAGATGTTTACAAGAATACTTATTAGACACTTAGTTTACTTTGAACACTGCAATAAATGTTGTTTATGGAAGAAAAATAGAAAAGTCACTCCTATCCCTTGAGGACGTCACTCCTCTAGTGGAGGAAGTCACATATCTAGGAGCGGTGGCTAGGAAAGGGAGTTTTGTTTTGGGAAGGCAAAAAAAAATGTTGAATGTAGGTAATAGGGCAGTTGAGAGACATACCTTTCTGGAGACAATAGTAAATTGCTGTACCCATGAAAAAAACTTTGAATTTGACAGGGGCAGTATAATGTCCAAGCTAATTCTCTGGAGGACCTCAGGATCCGTCAGAGTCAGGATCAGGATCAGTCAAAGTTCTTGGTCTTTTTTTTTTTTAATTTTTATTTAATAGCCTTTAATTTACAGGATATATACATGGGTAACTTTACAGCATTAACAATTGCCAAACCTCTTGTTCCAATTTTTCACCTCTTACCCCCCCACCCCCTCCCCTAAATGGCAGGATGACCAGTAGATGTTAAATATATTAAAATATAACTTAGATACACAATAAGTATACATGACCAAAACATTATTTTGCTGTACAAAAAGAATCAGACTCTGAATTATTGCACAATTAGCTTGTGAAGGAAATCAAAGATGCAGGTGTGCATAAATATAGGGACTGGGAATTCAATGTAATGGTTTTTAGTAATCTCCCAGAGTTCTTTTTCTGGGTATAGCTAGTTCAGTTCATTACTGCTCCATTAGAAATGATTTCGTTGATCTCCTTGCTGAGGATGGCCTGATCCATCAGGACTGGTCATCATCTAATATTGTTGTTGAAGTATATAATGATCTCCTGGTCCTGCTCATTTCACTTAGCATCAGTTCGTGTAAGTCTCTCCAGGCCTTTCTGAAATCATCCTGTTGGTCATTTCTTACAGAACAGTAATATTCCATAATTTTCATATACCACAATTTATTCAGCCATTCTCCAACTGATGGACATCCATTCAGTTTCCAGTTTCTAGCCACTACAAAGGGCTGCCACAAACATTCGTGCACATACAGGTCCCTTTCCTTCTTTATAATCTCTTTGGGATATAATCCCAGTAGTAACACTGCTGGATCAAAGGGTATGCACAGTTTGATAACTTTTTGAGCATAGTTCCAAACTACTCTCCAAAATGGTTGGATTCGTTCACAACTCAACCAACAATGAATCAATGTCCCAGTTTTCCCACATCCCCTCCAACAATCATCATTATTTTTTCCTGTCATCTTAGCCAATCTGACAGGTGTGTAGTGGTATCTTAGAGTTGTCTTAATTTGCATTTCTCTGATTAATAATGACTTGGAGCATCTTTTCATATGACTAGAAATAGTTTCAATTTCTTCATCTGAGAATTGTCTGTTCATATCCTTTGACCATTTTTCAATTGGAGAATGGCTTGATTTTTTATAAATTAGAGTTAATTCTCTATATATTTTGGAAATGAGGCCTTTATCAGAACCTTTGACTGTAAAAATATTTTCCCAGTTTATTGCTTCCCTTCTAATCTTGTCTGCATTAGTTTTGTTTGTACAAAAACTTTTCAGTTTGTTATAATAGAAAATTTCGATTTTGTGATCAGTAATGATCTCTAGTTCTGCTTTGGTCATAAAACCTTCCCCTTCCACAGGTCTGAGAGGTAAACTATCCTATGTTCCTCTAATTTATTAATAATTTCATTCTTTATGCCTAGGTCATGAACCCATTTTGACCTTATCTTGGTGTACGGCGTTAAGTATGGATCAATGCCTAGTTTCTGCCATATTAGTTTCCAATTTTCCCAGCAATTTTATCAAACGGTAAGTTCTTATCCCAAAGCTGGGATCTTTGGGTTTGTCAAAGACTAGGTTGCTATGTTGTTGACTGTTTTATCCTTGAACCTAATCTATTCCACTGATCAACTAATCTATTCCTTAGCCAATACCAAATAGTTTTGGTAACTGCTGCTCTATAGTATAGTTTTAGATCTGGTACAGCTAAGCCACCATCATTTGATTTTTTTTTATTAATTCCCTTGAAATTCTTGACCTTTTGTTTTCCATATGAACTTTGTTGTTATTTTTCTAGGTCATTAAAATAGTTTTTTGGGAGTCTGATTGGTATAGGCGCTAAATAAAATAGATTAGTTTAGGTAATATTGTCATCTTTATTATATTTGCTCGCCCTATCCAAGAGCATTTAATATTTTCAATTGGTTAGATCAGACTTAATTTGTGTGAAAAGTGGTCTGTAATTTTGCTCATAAAGTTTCTGATTTTCCCTTGGCAGATAGATTCCTAAATATTTATATTATCAGTAGTTACTTTAAATGGAATTTCTCTTTGTAACTCTGACTGTTGGATTTGTTAGATGATATAAGAATGCTGATGACTTATGTGGGTTTATTTTATAACCAAGCAACTTTGCTAAAGTTGTGGATTATTTCTAATAACTTTTAGCTAGAATCTCTGGTGTTCTCTAAGTATACCATCATGTCATCGGCAAAGAGTGATAATTTGGCTTCCTCATTGCCTATTCTTATTCCTTTAATCTCTTTCTCAGCTCTTTATTGCTATAGCTAGCGTTTCTAATACAATATTAAATAGTAACGGTGATAGTGGGCAACCTTGTTTCACTCCAGATCTTATTAGGGAATGGTTGCAGTTTGTCTCCATTACATATGATGCTTACTGATGGTTTTAAATAGATGCTGCTGATTATTTTAAGGAAAAGTCCATTTATTCCTATACTCTCAAGTGTTTTTAATAGGAATAGATGTTGGATTTTATCAAATGCTTTTTTGCATCTATTGATGATGATCATATGGTTTTTGTTAATTTGGTTATTGACATGGCCAATTATATTGATAGTTTTCCTAATATTGAACCAGCCCTGCATTCCTGGTATAAATCCTACTTGATCATAGTGTATTATCTTGGAGATGATTTTCTGTAGTCTTTTTGCTAATATCTTATTTAAGATTTTAGCATCAATATTCATTAGGGAGATTGGTCTATAATTTTCTTTCTCTGTTTTCAGCCTACCTGGTTTAGGTATCAGTACCATGTCTGTGTGTCATAGAAGGAATTTGGTAGGACTCCTTCATTCCCTATTTTATCAAATAATTTATATAGCATTGGGGCCAATTGTTCTTTAAATGTTTGGTAAAATTCACATGTAAATCCATCTGGTCCTGGGGATTTTTTCTTAGGGAGTTGTTTAATTGCCTGTTCTATTTCTTTTTCTGAAATGGGACTATTCAACAATTACTACTTTCTTCCTCTGTTAGTCTGGGAAGTCTGTATTTTTGGAGGTAGTCATCCATTTCACTTAGGTTATCAAATTTATTGGCATAAAGTTGAGCAAAATAACTCCTTATTATTTCTCTAATTTCCTCTTCATTGGTGGAAAGTTCTCCCTTTTCATTTTTAAGACTACTAATTTCATTTTCCTCCCTCCTTTTTCTAATCAGATTTACAAAGGCTTATCTATTTTATTGGCTTTTTCATAGAACCAACTCTTAGTTTTATTAATTAGTTCAATAGTTTTTTTACTTTCAATATTTTTAATTTCTCCTTTTAATTTTAGAATTTCCAATTTAGTATTTGATTGGGGGTTTTAATTTGGTCTTTTTTAGTTTTTTAGTTGCAAGCCCAATTCATTAATCTTTTCTTTCTCTGTTTTATTCAAGTAAGCCTCTAAGGATATAAAATTCCCTCTTATTACCGCTTTGGCTGCATCCCACAAATTTTGGTATGATGTCTCATCATTGTCATTATCTGAGTGAAATTATTAATTGTATCTATAATTTGCTGCTTCACCCAATCATTCTTTAAGATGAGATTGTTTAGTTTCCAATTACTTTTTGGTCTATTTCCCCCTAACTTTTTGTTAAATGTAGTTTTTTTTTTGCATCATGATCTGAAAAGAAAGCATTTACTATTTCTGCTTTCTTGCATTTAATTTTGAGGTCTTTATGTCCTAATATATGGTCAATTTTGAATAGGTTCCATGAACTGCTGAGATGAAAGTGTATTCTCTTCTATCTCCATTCAATTTTCTCCAAAGATCCAACATACCTAATTTTTCTAATATTATATTTACTTCTTTAATTTCTTTCTTATTTGTTTGTGGTTTTGATTTGTCTAATTCTGAGAGTGCAAGGTTGAGATCTCCTACTATTACAGTTTTGTTGTCTATTTCTTCTTGTCAACTCTCTTAACTTCTCCTTTAGGAAGTTGGAGTGCCATACCACTTGGTGCATATATGTTTAATATTGATATTGCTTCGTTGTTTATGCTCCTTTAGCAGGATGTAGTTACCTTCCTTATCTCTTTTAATTAGATCAATTTTTACTTTTGCTTGATCTGAAATAAGGATGGCTACCCCTGCTTTTTTGACTTCACCTGAGCATAATAGATTTTGCTCCAGCCTTTTACTTTTACTCTATATGCATCCCCCTGCTTTAAATGTGTTTCTTGTAAACAACATATTGTAGGGTTCTGACTTTGATCCAGTCTGCTATCTGCCTCCTCTTTATGGGGGAGTTCATCCCATTTACATTTACGGTTAGAATTACTAAATCTGTATTTCCTGCCATCCTAATAACCCCAGATTGTGCTTTACTTATTCTTACCCCCCCCAACCCTCTTTCCCCTTTTAAACTTATGTACCCCTCTTGTATTACGATACTTATCCTCTTTATAATCCCTCCCTCCCCCTTTGAGTCTTTCCCCTTCCTTCCCTTATTACTCTTTTTCTTTTCCCTTTTCCTCTCCCCGTTTTTAATGAGGCGAGAGAATTTTCTCTAAAACAAATGTCAATTATTTTTCTTTGAGCCTAACTCTGAGTGAGAGTAAGATTCACACAATGTTCCTCCCCCTCTCTAAATTCCCTCAGATATGATAAGTTTCCTTAGCCTCTTTGTGGGATGTGGTTTCCCTCTTTTTATCCCTCCTTCCCACCTTCTTCTGCCATCATCCCTTTTCCATATCTACTTCCCTTTTTATGTTATATCAGTACAATCAAATTATACATGTATTCTTTTGTATATCCACAACAGAAATACAATTCTCAAGAGTTATTTTACCTTTTCTGCATCTCTTGAGTTCTATTCTTGGAGATCAAATTTTTTGTTTAGTTCTGGTTTTTTCTTCAGAAACAAATGGAATTCATTTGTTTCATTAAATGTCCATCTTCTTCCCTGGAAGAAAATGCTCAACTAGCTGGGTAGTTTATTCTTGAGCTGCATCTCAAGTTCTTGTGACTTTCGGAATATCATATTCAGGCCCTTCTTTCCTTTAATGTAAGAGGCAGCCAGATCTTGGGTGATCCTTATTGTGAGCACCATGATATTTAAATGGTTTTTTTGGCTGCTTGTAAAATTTTTTCCTTAATCTTATAGTTCTGAAATTTTGCCACAGTATTCCTTGGGGTTTTTTTTTTGGGTTTTTTTTCAGAAGGTGTTCGATGATTTTTTTCAATGCCTATTTTACCTTCTGATTCTATTACATCTGGGCAGTTCTCTTTGATGATTTCTTGTAAAATAGTATCTAGGCTCTTTTTTTCATCATAGTTTTCAGAAAGTCCAATAATCCTCAGATTATCTCTCCTAGATCTATTTTCCAAGTCTGTCGTTTTTGCAAGTAGATAATTCGTGGTTTTTTCCAGTTTGTCATTTTTTTGTTTTTGCTTGACTGATTCTTGCTGTCTCAATGAATCATTAGTTTCAATTTGTTCAGTTCTAATTTTTTAAAGAATTATTTTCTTCAATAGCTTTTTTTACTTCTTTCTGTATATGTCCAATTGAGTTTTTGAATGTATTGTTTTGGTCTGTGGAATTTTTTTCCATTTCACTAATTTTTTTTTTTAGTGAATTATTTTCTTTTTCCAATTCACAGATCCTACTTTCTTGCGTGTTCTTTGTCTTTTCCAATTCACGGATCCTACTTTCTTGCGAGTTCTTTATTTTTTCCAATTCACCAATTTTGTTTCCCTGCACTTCCTGAGAATTTTTTAACTTTTCCAATTCGTATTTCAGGAAGTTGTTGCTCTCTTGTAAGGCTTCTCTTTCCTTTCCCCATTTATCTTCTAACTCTCTTTTGAGACTTTTAATGGTCTCTTCTATGAGAGCATTATGTAAAGGAGGACAGTCTGATGCATTTTTGCTGTTTGAGGTCTCTTCAGGTTTGCTGACCTGCTCTTTTTCTGCATAGAAGCTGTCGACCGTTCTTTTCATCTTTTTATTCATGTTTTAAAGCCTTTAGGGTAGGTCTCCTAGGCAAGGGGTTTACCAGCTTCCTCTGCAGAGCAGGGAAAGATGTAAACCGATTTCTGGCTCAGAGGTATGGGAGTGCTCTGGGTGAGAGTTTTCCCTTCCCCCAACAGGAAGTGGATTCAGCACTGGCCAAGCTATCCAACTGCTTAGTAGGGCTGAGTGGATTATCGATTGCCCTTGGCTAGAGACTAAGTGGTGAAAGTGTCACCGCCCAGGCCGGAGCCTCTTGTGGGACTGTGAGTATTAGCAGCTGAGCTCAGACCACAGAATGCAGACCGCCACAAACTATGCCCAGAGTCTCTGCCTGATGCAAATCGGCCCTGGAAAAGCTCTATGGCCCCAAGCCGAGCTCCCCCCTGCGCAGATTGGAGGCTAACCCGGGCTGCGTCCTCCTGCCGTGTAGGATCACAACTGCCCCAAGGAAAAGCCCCTTACTGCGGGTTGGGGATGCGCGCTTGTGCTGAGATCTGTGCCTTCACCCTCGGTTTGAGACTCTCCTCGGAACCTAATTTCTCTCCCCGTCTGCGCCGATCTCCCCCCTGGCCCCGGAACCAACCTTTTTTGGCGAGACTGCAGATTTTTTTCGGCTGGTGAGTTGTTCTACTTCTTATCTTTACGAATTGTAGCAGTCAAGACTATTTTTGAGGCTCGATATAATATTGATAAAGAGGGTAAGAGAAGAGCTTAGAAAGACGCGTGTGTCTTCTCCGCCATCTTGGCTCCGCCCCAGTTCTTGGTCTTTAGGAGGAAAAGTGAAGGAGGTAGGCAAGCTGCCATGAAGCTTGCCAAAGATGGACTCTGAAGTCCTCTCTCCTCAGAGTACTGTGTCAGAGAGGCTCTGACCCTTTCCCTCAGCCCTCCAATTCTTGCCTCTGATTACCTTATTACAACACATTCAGCAAGGTCCAGTCATGAGGAGAGCCATCACATCACCATGCTTATAGAGCCATTATCATGCCTTGAGTAGGTAATTAACCTTAAGTGCTCTGCTGTCTTAGATTTCAGTTCCAGCTCTCTACTTTGCAGTATTTAAGAGTGATGCTGGTCTGTATGCAGTGGCAAGTAAGTATTCAGGGGCTCTGACTGAATAGCTTGATAGTTGAGGCATGCTCTGGGGTCTGGGCCCAGTTAGATATGGGACATACTAGGTGGTCAGTAATCCACCAAGACAAGTGATCTTAAAGGCATGATTTTATATATAAATAGACAAAGTTATCCATAGATGGGAGTCTGTATTTAGAATTGAGGAATGACAATAGGTGGGTTTAGTTTATTATTTACTGGTCCAAATGGGAAAGAGTGGATAGTAGGGGCAGGGAGATATGTGGCTCTTTATCTTTATTCATTTGTTCATAATCATGGTGCTATTTGATCTTCACAGTCTTGTAAGTTAGACAGCTAAGGAATCTTCTATCCAATTTACATATGAAGGAAATGAGGCTTAGGAAGATGAAAAGATTTGCCTCTAGTCAGAGAGCTAGTAGGTCCATTTTGGTCACTTACCTTCCAGCTGTTCCATTTGACCCATTTTTCTAATGTTTCAGTTCATTAAAGGACAAATAGCGTCTTGTCTTACTTTGTTCTGAGCTTCAGCTTGTTTTCAAATAAAACTTTAATTAAATTAAAAAAGCCTCAGCCCCTATGGGCACCTCACATGGGGAAGTTTATTCTTATCACTTCTCAACTTCTAAACCTGGACTTCTCCTGTGGCAACACAGTACATGATGAAGCACTGCACTGGAGAAAAGTGCTTTCTTCTGATCCCTGTTGCTGAATTCGATACCCTAAACATTTTCATTAAGAACATTCTTTAAGGCATGCATTATCACCCCAGGTAGCAAGTACTAGGCAGCTCCTGAGTGAATTTGCTGCTGTGGCTATGCACAGTTAGTTCTTGAGCATTTGTAGTTTCTCTGAGCCCCATTTCTCAATTATATAAATCCCTCTCAATTGATTTGTAACCCACCTAACTCGCTGGGGAACTGACTTGGCTCTGTCATTCAGGAAGCGTTGTCTGACTTCCTAGTGGGTATATTAATTCACTGATCTCTGTGACCTGCAAATCATTGAATTTTAGAATTAAAAAGTGCCCTTGGAAGTTACTTATTTTTACTCTTTTAATTTTATAAAAGAGGAAATTAAGATTTATTCAACAACATGGTTAATGTCAGAAGCAAGATTATGTGAAGACTTTATGGGAGGAATTCAAGGAATTGCAAAATCAATATGATTCAGGAATGTTATGTGACAGAAAAAAGAAACATTGAGTTTAGGTTTCATTTGTAGGAGGATGGGGATAAAATGATGTTGGTTGCAGGAAGTTGTAAAGCAAGGTCTTTAACTTCACCATTTCTACCCATTTTTTCCCCTGAGGCAATTAGGATTAAGTGACTTGCTCAGGGTCACACAGCTAGGAAGTGTTAAGCTTCTGAGGTCACATTTGAATTCAGGTCCTCCTGACTTCAGAGCTAATGCTCTATCCACTGTGCAACCTAGCTCTTCAACAGATTTTCATGGGAAGCAGGAGGAACATTATAGGGGTTGGCAAGAATCATCTTAACTCTGCATAACTGGATTCTTTGTAGTATTGCTAAATTAAGCATCAATGATAATTTATAGAGGTCCCTATTTTCATGACATGATTGGAGATTAAAGAAATTTCAGACTGAGAGACTCTGAACTGCAGTATAAGAAAACAGAAGTTCAAAGATAGACTCAATAGTGTCTAAAATCATTTTTAAATAGCTGACTGAGTACAATAGGTTAAGGTCTGTATCACAAAACAAAAACAAAAACAAAAAACTAAGATACTTTCAGGCTAAAATTCAAAGAAGGATAGATCTTTTCCTCTATGGAAAAGAAGCCACAGTGGAACTGAAGACCAGATTGTGACCTATAAAAATAGCAGCTTATGGCATATGATTATCAGAGAGCAGCAAAAACATGATCAGTAGAGAAGTGTAAACAAGAAAAAGCATGATAACATTATCAAAAGAAACTAGAAGACAAAACTCTATGGTTTGGGAAATCTGAGTTGTCTGGGGCATGTCTATTCCATTTCCAGAGTTCCCTAAATGACTATCTTTTTCCATGTTTTCTATGATCATATGTGTTCCCTAAGTGTGTTCCTTCATCTACTGATTTTATGTGAATCTATTGCAGGATGTATACTTATATATTTAGGGAAAATCGTGTTTATTTTGCTGTCTTATTAATTAACTATCTTATTCCTCCTTTTGAATTAATGTGTCCTTTGGTGACTTTTAAAAGGTACAAATATCAAAGGAGATTTTAGAATCATTTAGAATCATTCTGGAATGGATGCTGAAAAGTTGCTCAAATTTTTAGTAGTTTTCTAGGGGTTCATATTGAATTCCTAAGAATTACTAAAGCATGTTTTATATATACAATGAGAGAAGTAATGGCCTACTATTTATAAACTACTTCCAGATTATTGATTTTAAAAAATCAAATAAAATGTTAATAATGATTATTCTTAAAGTATTAGAATTACTCATCATTTATATATGAAATCTTTTACACATACACAAATCTACTTTTTTTTCTCAATGATGAATGAGAATTTTCTATTAATGTGCTTTACAGGTCACTTAAACTTCCTATTCTTAACTATTACTCTCATTTGACACTATTGCTGTTCACTTATTTTTCAGTTATGATTGAATCTTTATAACACCATGTGGAGTTTTCTTGGAAAAGATACTGATAATGGTTTCCCATTTCATTTTCCACCTCATTTTACAAATGAGGAAAGCGAAGCAAAAAAAAAAAGGTTCAGTGACTTGCCGAGGGTCACATAGGTTAAGTGTCAGAAGCCAAATTTGAATTCATGAAGAAGAGTCTTCTTCACTTCAGTTGCAGCACTCTCTCTCCACTGTGCCACCTACTGCCTCAGTTAACATAGTGGAGACTTAAAATCATGTCACAGGAAGATCAGTTGAAGAACTGAGGATATTTTGTTTGGAGAAGAGAAAATTCATGTAAATGTGACTATTGTTTTTAAAAATTTGAATGGCCATCATGTTGTAGGTGGATTAGATATAATTTACTTAGGCAAAACTAGGACTTTTTATAGTCATGATAGTGATAAGTGTCTCACCTAAAAATAAGGGGTAAGGGAAGAAACCTTTTCAGATTATTTGTCACCATCCCAAAATGAAATTGGATTGATTTCAGAAGTAGTGAGTTCTTGTTATTACAGGTCTCCAAGCAGAATTTGGGGGTCCACTAGTCAGGATGACAGAAAAGATTATTGTTCTGAGTATTAGTTGGGCTTGATGAGCAACTTGCTCTTTGAATTAATATTCTGTGATTAGAATTTAGATCTTTTCATTACTAGTTTAATATTCTTTCCAATGGACCACAGAATCTCATTTCTTATACTTCAGGGATCAAGAGGAACAAATTTGTAGTAGTCTAATATCTGAGAATCAATGATAGTCACGTGAAATCATTGATAAAGAAAATCAGGCCTCTTCAATAATAGACTGGAAGGATGGAATACAGTGTTAATTCCACAGTGGCAATAATGTTATTAATACTATTCCCATATTGAAAGGAGTTATAGGAACTTTTCAGACATTTCAAATCCTTTGACATAATTTAGTTGATGGTTTTGTTGTATTACTTATTTGGTTTCTGATGTCCAGCCAACTATACTGATTTAATTTATGAAATAACTTTATGGATCTTTACTTTACTTTCACTATCCTAGTAAGGACAAGTCTTATTCCAATCTCATGGAATTTGTGCTCATTTTAAGAATGTTAATTATATGTTTTAATTTAATATAGAGAACAAAACCCAGACCCTCCTCTAACTAATTAGGCAAAATGATCTTAATTCAGCTGAATCCAATTCCACCACATAGACAGAGACCAGACAATAAGAATCATAGTGAAAGGAAAGAGCCAAATGTTCCTATTCAGTTGACTTGCTATTGTCTTCTATGCATGAGATCAAGGTTTTTTTTTTTTTTTTTCCCCCAGTGTTTGCTTAGCAAAAAGTGATAAGAGCTACAAGACTAGATTGTCTATGATTAGTAGAAGACATTGAGATCCCAAGGAGAGCATGGTACCAAAGAAATTATTATGGTTTGTGAAAAGATTAAGGTATTCAATCTAAGGAAATGGCTTTGATAATATGAGAATAATGAGGATGAAAGAAAGAGAAAAAAGAAATATATATGTATATATGGATATCTAGGTACCATCTATCTATCTATCTATCTATCTATCTATCTGTATTTCTGTTGTTCTGTAGAACAGCAAATAAGAATATTTTATTTTTATAACCATTTAAAGTTTATAAAGGTGGAACCAGCTTTGTGTGGTAAGGAATGCCAGGCTCCATGTTCTTCCATGGGATACAAATCAATTCATTTAGCTATGGTAAAATTGAGAGTTCTATGCTAAGGGTAGAAGCGGGAATTATCCGGAGAGGACAGGTCCTTGGCCAAACAATTAAAAGGCTGGCATTAGGTGCTAGGCTCTATTGGAGCATCAGACAATGTAGTAATGAATATATATTAAAAACACCATTTGATGAAACCGGAAGAGAAAGTACCATCAAAGATTATAATTTCTAAATGACAGTAAAGAGTTAACAAAAGAAAGAAAAGTTTAGCGCTGCTGATACAACATAGAGTGTATCATTGATTGAACAAAATCTTATGAAGTTTTATCTCTTTTTTTCTATAATAAAGCTCATTTTTAGTAAGGTAAATAAATAAATAGACAAATAGATATTCAGTATTCGTCAATGGACAAAAATAGGAAAATCAGTAACTAATTTAAATAGACAGATGTCAAAGAAAATTTTTGGAATGTAGAACATGTAGCTGATGATTTGGGAAGATTTTTTTTGTTTATTTGTTTTTGTTTTTGTTTTAGAGAATAGGAGAGGTGAAGTTAGTGAGGACAAGGTAAAACCAAAATCAAAACATCTATCTAGTGGCAAAGGACATTTTTTAAAATTGCAATTTTAATTCTGAGTGCTAAAGTTCAGAAGAATAGTAAGCTACCAGAATTAAGTAGAATTCTAGAAGAGATTTTCTTTTTATTTACCAAACATATAACTGTTAAAGGAAAATTGAAGGAATTAATGCTGACTAAATAGTTCTTTTAAAGTGTTTATCAATATTCATGGGCCCCAAGCTGTCTGGCTCCATATCTCTATTTGACTAAACCATTCTCAGCCAGAGTTGTTCATAAAAAAGTAATATTATACCCCTGAGACCTGAATGCAATTATGAAAAATAAGGATAGTGTATTTTAGAGCCATATTGCCTTACCATACTATGGATCAAAAATTATAAAAATGGGAAAGAAAAGTTTGGAAGCCTTAGATAAATCTGTGAAGGTGAAAACACAGGAAAGGAGGGTGGTCATTTCTAAGAAATATTCTAACAGAAGACAATTGGTTGCCTGGCTAAAATTTACTTTTGGCTAATTCTCTTCAGTTTTAAACCATTAAATTAAATGGAAATAATCGTGATTCTTAAATAAT
The DNA here is from genome assembly GCF_902635505.1 of Sarcophilus harrisii. Classification (NCBI taxonomy): domain Eukaryota; kingdom Metazoa; phylum Chordata; class Mammalia; order Dasyuromorphia; family Dasyuridae; genus Sarcophilus; species Sarcophilus harrisii. Next base: position 239,028,217 of record NC_045427.1, on the reverse strand, counting down.
AAGAATTACCCCAAAGTCAAAGACACTTACATAGATACATATATAACACACATATACACATTCATATATACATATAAGTTTTACAATATGTTTATACATATCTGTAGTACAAACAGATATAATTTTATATATCTCGAAGTTAAACTAGGAGATTTCTCTGAGGTACTCCATAGGACATTTGGACTTCCTCTCCTTAGTTGCTATTCACCTTTAGCAATATTCCTAGCCCTAGGTTTGCTGTTGCCATGGTTCCCTCTTCCTATTGTTTCTTTACCCTTTGGGCCCATTCATCCTATCAGATTAGGAACTCCTAAAATTATAAGTAGCTAATCAATTTAATTTATATTATTTCATTTAAAATAGATTATTGATATATTTGGGTTTTACATTTACCTACATTTCCCACTTCCTTCCCTTCTTAATCTCCAAGATAACTATATGTTGGCATAATGTAATTCTGCTAAGAAAACTCCTACAAATGCAGATCAGCAACTTTTCCACAAATTATTTTGTCCAATAGTTGTTTGGGCACTGAGAAGTCAAATAACTTTTCCCTATTTCATAGCCAGCATATGTTAGAAACACTATTTGAACCCAGGTTTTCTTGAGTTTAAGCATAGCTTTCTATAAATGTAATATTTATATAGCTATTTATGGATGATGAAGCATTTTATATACATAATCTCTATTAAGCCTCAAAACAACTCTATGAGCTAGGTGCTGCTTCCATACTTTACATATAGGGAAATTGAGGTGAAGAGAGGCAAAATAATCTGTTTTCACACATCTAATAAATGTTAGACATAAAAAATTAAAACCCAACTTTTCCTTACATTAAGTGCAATGTGTTATTAGCTATACTACAATACCTCTTGAATATAAATGACAGAAAGGATGCCAATCTTTGTTAGTGAAGAAATTCCTATACTGATAAATTTGCAGGTCTGGTTCAAATATTCATTATTAACTTGCATAAATGAAACACAAAGTGAAAATGTAAACACCAATATGGACAAAAATAATAAAATAAATCTACCATGATCGTAAACAAATTTAAAACAGAAGGACTGAAAAATATCTGTAAAGAATACAGAATAATTCTATACATCCATGGCTAACATCTGGCTGATCATTCTAAATATATCTTTTGTTTCAATAGCATCTGTATAGAAAAGAAGCACTTCTATTGTTTCAAAGGTGTAGAGAGAATGATTTTACTGCTCACTTTTATTTCATGTTGAAATGGAGATTTTCCAAATGTTCTAAAGATAGTTTACCAGTATCCAGCAAAGCGACTTTGTAGTGAAGCACTGCATGAATTTAAGGCAAAGGATTTTAATATAGAGTAGAAATATGGACCATGGTCATTGCTTGATAATCCAATTGGTGTTATTCCCACCTAACAAAATATCTGTGGTACTACCAAATTAAGGGAAGCATGTACAACAAGGAAACATAAGAGTTTGTTCCCTGAAGCACTCACTGCTATATGCACATGTTAGCAAGGGATTCTACTTCACTGAACAATTTGAACAATACATCATTTCTTTGGTCCTATTGGGTCCCCAGAGGAACTCTTGCAGGTCGATGTTTAAATGAGGAGAAAATTAATCATAAATCAATTTAATTTTCAAATATATTAAGCCAAGGAGAACTTAATTTTGTGTGAAATGATAGTTCCACAAAAAG